>NW_026989827.1:1919676-2279515 GCF_036321535.1 Camelus dromedarius
GGATGAACGAACGTCTCTCCACTTGCTCATTTCTGAGAGATAAGTGTGTGTGAAAGCCGTCCTTCATCTAGCTTGTTGGGAACCGAAAGTTCCTTTTCGGTTGCAAACTCCATTCCATAAATATATATGGGGAGGTACAAGCTCCAACTCGGTTTTACAGTGAAAACTGCAGGAACTACAAAACGGCACTAGGAAACAGACTGAGAAAGCCGAGAAAAAGTGTCTCCTGCAACCCGTTCCCTTGGTGCTGGATGAACGAACGTCTCTCCACTTGCTCAGTTCTGAGAGAAAATTGTGTGTGAAAGCCGTCCTTCACCTAGCTTGTTG
The DNA here is from genome assembly GCF_036321535.1 of Camelus dromedarius. NCBI lineage: Eukaryota > Metazoa > Chordata > Mammalia > Artiodactyla > Camelidae > Camelus > Camelus dromedarius. The sequence goes on from NW_026989827.1 coordinate 1,920,004, forward strand.
GGAACACAAAGTTTCTTTTCAGTTGCAAACTCCATTCCATACATATATATGGGGAGGTACTAGCTCCAACTCGGTTTTACAGTGAAAAATGCAGGAACTTCAAAACGGCACTAGGAAACAGACTGATAAAGCAGAGAAAAAGTGTCTCCTGCAACCCGTTCCCTTGGTGCTAGATGAACGAACGTCTCTCCACTTGCTCAGTTCTGAGAGATAATTGTGTGTGAAAGCCGTAATTCACTTAGCTTGTTGGGAACACAAAGTTTCTTTTCAGTTGCAAACTCCATTCCATACATAAATATGGGGAGGTAGAAGCTCCAACTCGGTTTTACAGTGAAAACTGCAGGAACTTCAACCCGGCACTAGGAAACAGACTGAGAAAGCAGAGAAAAAGTGTCTCCTGCAACCCGTTCCCTTGGTGCTAGATGAACCAACGTCTCTCCACTTGCTCAGTTCCGAGAGATAAGTGTGTGTGAAAGCCGTCCTTCACCTAGCTTGTTGGGAACACAAAGTTTCTTTTCAGTTGCAAACTCCATTCCATACATATATATGTGTAGGTACTAGATCCAACACGGTTTTACAGTGAAAACTGCAGGAACTTCAAAACGGCACTAGGAAACAGACTGAGAAAGCAGAGAAAAAGTGTCCCCTGCAACCCGTTCCCTTGGTGGTAGATGAACGAACGTCTCTCCAATTGCTCAGTTCTGAGGGATAATTGTGTGTGAAAGCCGTCCTTCACCTAGCTTGTTGGGAACACAAAGTTTCTTTTCAGTTGCAAACTCGATTCCATAAATATATATGGGGAGGAACAAGCTCCAACTCGGTTTGACAGTGAAAACTGCAGGAACTTCAAACCGGCACTAGGAAACAGACTGTGAAAGCAGAGAAAAAGTTTCTCCTGCAACCCGTTCCCTTGGTGCTGGATGAACGAACGTCTCTCCACTTGCTCAGTTCTGAGAGATAAGTGTGTGTGAAAGCCGTCCTTCATCTAGCTTGTTGGGAACACAAAGTTTCTTTTCAGTTGCAAGCTCCATTCCATACATATATATGGGGAGGTAGAAGCTCCAACTCGGTTTTACCGTGAAAAGTGCAGGAAATTCAAACCGGCACTAGGAAACAGACTGAGAAAGCAGAGAAAATGTGTCTCCGGAGACCAGTTCCCTTGGTGCTGGATGAACGAACGTCCCTCCACTTGCTCAGTTCTGAGAGATAAGTGAGTGTGAAAGCCGTCCTTCACCTAGCTTGTTGGGAACACAAAGTTTCTTTTCAGTTTCAAACTCCATTCCATACATATATATGGGAGGTACTAGCTCCAATTCGGTTTTAAGTGAAAACTGCAGGAATTTCAAAACGGCACTAGGAAACAGACTGAGAAAGCAGAGAAAAAGTGTCCCCTGCAACCCGTTCCCTTGGTGCTAGATGAACGAACGTCTCTCCAATTGCTCAGTTCTGAGGGATAAGTGTGTGTGAAAGCCGTCCTTCACATAGCTTGTTGGGAACACAAAGTTTCTTTTCAGTTGCAAACTCCATTCCATAAATATATATGGGGAGGTACAAGCTCCAACTCGGTTTGACAGTGAAAACTGCAGGAACTACAAACCGGCACTAGGAAACAGACTGAGAAAGCAGAGAAAAAGTGTCTCCTGCAACCCGTTCCCTTGGTGCTGGATGAACGAACGTCTCTCCACTTGCTCAGTTCTGAGAGTTAATGTGTGTGAAAGCCGTCCTTCATCTAGCTTGTTGGGAACCCAAAGTTTCTTTTCAGTTGCAAACTCCATTCCATACATATATATGGGGAGGTAATAGCTCCAACTCGGTTTTACAGTGAAAACTGCAGGAACTTCAAACCGGCACTAGGAAACAGACTGTGAAAGCAGAGAAAAAGTGTCTCCTGCAACCCGTTCCCTTGGTGCTGGATGAACGAACGTCTCTCCACTTGCTCAGTTCTGAGAGATAAGTGTGTGTGAAAGCCGTCCTTCATCTAGCTTGTTGGGAACCCAAAGTTTCTTTTCAGATGCAAACTACATTCCATACATATATATGGGGAGGTAGAAGCTCCAACTCGGTTTTACAGTGAAAACTGCAGGAACTTCAAACCGGCACTAGGAAACAGACTGAGAAAGCAGAGAAAATGTGTCTCTGAAAACCAGTTCCCTTGGTGCTAGATGAACGAACGTCTCTCCACTTGCTCAGTTCTGAGAGATAAGTGAGTGTGAAAGCCGTCCTTCACCTAGCTTGTTGGGAACACAAAGTTTCTTTTCAGTTGCAAACTCCATTCCATACATATATATGGGGAGGTACTAGCTCCAATTCGGTTTTACAGTGAAAAATGCAGGAACTTCAAACCGGCACTAGGAAACAGACTGAGAAAGCAGAGAAAAAGTGTCCCCTGCAACCCGTTCCCTTGGTGCTAGATGAACGAACGTCTCTCCAATTGCTCAGTTCTGAGGGATAAGTGTGTGTGAAAGCCATCCTTCACCTAGCTTGTTGGGAACACAAAGTTTCTTTTCAGTTGCAAACTCCATTCCATAAATATATATGGGGAGGTACAAGCTCCAACTCGGTTTGACAGTGAAAACTGCAGGAACTACAAAACGGCACTAGGAAACAGACTGAGAAAGCAGAGAAAAAGTGTCTCCTGCAACCCGTTCCCTTGGTGCTGGATGAACGAACGTCTCTCCACTTGCTCAGTTCTGAGAGATAAGTGTGTGTGAAAGCCGTCCTTCATCTAGCTTGTTGGGAACCCAAAGTTTCTTTTCAGTTGCAAACTCCATTCCATACATATATATGGGGAGGTAATAGCTCCAACTCGGTTTTACAGTGAAAACTGCAGGAACTTCAAACCGGCACTAGGAAACAGACTGAGAAAGCAGAGAAAAATTGTCTCCTGCAACCCGTTCCCTTGGTGCTAGATGAACGAACGTCTCTCCACTTGCTCAATTCTGAGAGATAAGTGTGTGTGAAAGCCGTCCTTCAACTAGCTTGTTGGGAACACAAAGTTTCTTTTCAGTTGCAAACTCCATTCCATACATATATATGGGGAGGTACAAGCTCCAACTCGGTTTTACAGTTAAAACTGCAGAAACTTCAAACCGGCACTAGGAAACAGACTGAGAAAGCAGAGAAAAATTGTCTCCTGCAACCCGTTCCCTTGGTGCTGGATGAACGAACGTCTCTCCACTTACTCAGTTCTGAGAGATAAGTGTGTGTGAAAGCCGTAATTCACTTAGCTTGTGGGGAACACAAAGTTTCTTTTCAGTTGCAAACTCCATTCCATACATATATATGGGGAGGTAGAAGCTCCAACTCGGTTTTACAGTGAAAACTGCAGGAACTTCAACCCGGCACTAGGAAACAGACTGAGAAAGCAGAGAAAAAGTGTCTCCTGCAACCCGTTCCCTTGGTGCTAGATGAACCAACGTCTCTCCACTTGCTCAGTTCCGAGAGAAAAGTGTGTGTGTGAAAGCCGCCCTTCACCTAGCTTGTTGGGAACACAAAGTTTCTTTTCAGTTGCAAACTCCATTCAATACATATATATGGGGAGGTACTAGCTCCAACTCGGTTTTACAGTGAAAACTGCAGGAACTTCAAACCGGCACTAGGAAACAGACTGAGAAAGCAGAGAAAAAGTGTCTCCTGCAACCCGTACCCTTGGTGCTAGATGAACGAACGTCTCTCCACTTGCTCAGTTCTGAGAGATAAGTGTGTGTGAAAGCCGTCCTTCAACTAGCTTGTTGGGAACACAAAGTTTCTTTTCAGTTGCAAACTCCATTCCATACATATATATGGGGAGGTACTAGCTCCAACACGGTTTTACAGTGAAAACTGCAGGAACTTCAAACCGGCACTAGGAAACAGACTGAGAAAGCAGAGAAAAAGTGTCTCCTGCAACCCGTACCCTTGGTGCTAGATGAACGAACGTCTCTCCACTTCCTCAGTTCTGAGAGATAAGTGTGTGTGAAAGCCGTCCTTCAACTAGCTTGTTGGGAACACAAAGTTTCTTTTCAGTTGCAAACTCCATTCCATACATATATATGGGGAGGTACTAGCTCCAACTCGGTTTTACAGTGAAAACTGCAGGAACTTCAAACCGGCACTAGGAAACAGACTGAGAAAGCAGAGAAAAAGTGTCTCCTGCAACCCGTTCCCTTGGTGCTAGATGAACCAACGTCTCTCCACTTGCTCAGTTCCGAGAGATAAGTGTGTGTGAAAGCCGTCCTTCACCTAACATGTTGGGAACACAAACTTTCTTTTCAGTTGCAAACTCCATACCATACATATATATGTGTAGGTACTAGATCCAACACTGTTTTACAGTGAAAACTGCAGGAACTTCAAAACGGCACTAGGAAACAGACTGAGAAAGCAGAGAAAAAGTGTCTCCTGCAAACCGTTCCCTTGGTGCTAGATGAACGAACGTCTCTCCAATTGCTCAGTTCTGAGGGATAAGTGTGTGTGAAAGCCGTCCTTCACCTAGCTTGTTGGGAACACAAAGTTTCTTTTCAGTTGCAAACTCCATTCCATAAATATATATGGGGAGGTACAAGCTCCAACTCGGTTTGACAGTGAAAACTGCAGGAACTACAAACCGGCACTAGGAAACAGACTGAGAAAGCAGAGAAAAAGTGTCTCCTGCAAACCGTTCCCTTGGTGCTGGATGAACGAACGTCTCTCCACTTGCTCAGTTCTGAGAGATAAGTGAGTGTGAAAGCCGTCCTTCATCTAGCTTGTTGGGAACCCAAAGTTTCTTTTCAGTTGCAAACTCCATTCCATACATATATATGGGGAGGTACAAGCTCCACCTCGGTTTTACAGTGAAAACTGCAGGAACTTCAAACCGGCACTAGGAAACAGACTGAGAAAGCAGAGAAAAAGTGTCTCCTGCAACCCGTTCCCTTGGTGCTAGATGAACGAAAGTCTCTCCACTTGCTCAATTCTGAGAGATAAGTGTGTGTGAAAGCCGTCCTTCACCTAGCTTGTTGGGAACACAAAGTTTCTTTTCAGTTGCAAATTCCATTCCATACATATATATGTGTAGGTACAAGATCCAACACGGTTTTACAGTGAAAACTACAGGAACTTCAAAACGGCACTAGGAAACAGACTGAGAAAGCAGAGAAAAAGTGTCTCCTGCAAACCGTTCCCTTGGTGCTAGATGAACGAACGTCTCTCCACTTGCTCAGTTCTGAGAGATAAGTGTGTGTGAAAGCCGCCCTTCACCTAGCTTGTTGGGAACACAAAGTTTCTTTTCAGTTTCAAACTCCATTCAATACATATATATGGGGAGGTACTAGCTCCAACTCGGTTTTACAGTGAAAACTGCAGGAACTTCAAACCGGCACTAGGAAACAGACTGAGAAAGCAGAGAAAAAGTGTCTCCTGCAACCCGTACCCTTGGTGCTAGATGAACGAACGTCTCTCCACTTGCTCAGTTCTGAGAGATAAGTGTGTGTGAAAGCCGTCCTTCAACTAGCTTGTTGGGAACACAAAGTTTCTTTTCAGTTGCAAACTCCATTCCATACATATATATGGGGAGGTACTAGCTCCAACTCGGTTTTACAGTGAAAACTGCAGGAACTTCAAACCGGCACTAGGAAACAGACTGAGAAAGCAGAGAAAAAGTGTCTCCTGCAACCCGTTCCCTTGGTGCTAGATGAACCAACGTCTCTCCACTTGCTCAGTTCCGAGAGATAAGTGTGTGTGAAAGCCGTCCTTCACCTAGCTTGTTGGGAACACAAAGTTTCTTTTCAGTTGCAAACTCCATTCCATACATATATATGTGTAGGTTCTAGATCCAACACGGTTTTACAGTGAAAACTGCAGGAACTTCAAAACGGCACTAGGAAACAGACTGAGAAAGCAGAGAAAAAGTGTCCCCTGCAACCCGTTCCCTTGGTGCTAGATGAACGAACGTCTCTTCAATTGCTAAGTTCTGAGGGATAAGTGTGTGTGAAAGCCGTCCTTCACCTAGCTTGTTGGGAACACAAAGTTTCTTTTCAGTTGCAAACTCCATTCCATAAATATATATGGGGAGGAACAAGCTCCAACTCGGTTTGACAGTGAAAACTGCAGGAACTTCAAACCGGCACTAGGAAACAGACTGAGAAAGCAGAGAAAAAGTGTCTCCTGCAAACCGTTCCCTTGGTGCTGGATGAACGAACGTCTCTCCACTTGCTCAGTTCTGAGAGATAAGTGTGTGTGAAAGCCGTCCTTCATCTAGCTTGTTGGGAACCCAAAGTTTCTTTTCAGTTGCAAACTCCATTCCATACATATATATGGGGAGGTACAAGCTCCACCTCGGTTTTACAGTGAAAACTGCAGGAACTTCAAACCGGCACTAGGAAACAGACTGAGAAAGCAGAGAAAAAGTGTCTCCTGCAACCCGTTCCCTTGGTGCTAGATGAACGAAAGTCTCTCCACTTGCTCAATTCTGAGAGATAAGTGTGTGTGAAAGCCGTCCTTCACCTAGCTTGTTGGGAACACAAAGTTTCTTTTCAGTTGCAAATTCCATTCCATACATATATATGTGTAGGTACAAGATCCAACACGGTTTTACAGTGAAAACTACAGGAACTTCAAAACGGCACTAGGAAACAGACTGAGAAAGCAGAGAAAAAGTGTCTCCTGCAAACCGTTCCCTTGGTGCTAGATGAACGAACGTCTCTCCACTTGCTCAGTTCTGAGAGATAAGTGTGTGTGAAAGCCGCCCTTCACCTAGCTTGTTGGGAACACAAAGTTTCTTTTCAGTTTCAAACTCCATTCAATACATATATATGGGGAGGTACTAGCTCCAACTCGGTTTTACAGTGAAAACTGCAGGAACTTCAAACCGGCACTAGGAAACAGACTGAGAAAGCAGAGAAAAAGTGTCTCCTGCAACCCGTACCCTTGGTGCTAGATGAACGAACGTCTCTCCACTTGCTCAGTTCTGAGAGATAAGTGTGTGTGAAAGCCGTCCTTCAACTAGCTTGTTGGGAACACAAAGTTACTTTTCAGTTGCAAACTCCATTCCATACATATATATGGGGAGGTACTAGCTCCAACTCGGTTTTACAGTGAAAACTGCAGGAACTTCAAACCGGCACTAGGAAACAGACTGAGAAAGCAGAGAAAAAGTGTCTCCTGCAACCCGTTCCCTTGGTGCTAGATGAACCAACGTCTCTCCACTTGCTCAGTTCCGAGAGATAAGTGTGTGTGAAAGCCGTCCTTCACCTAGCTTGTTGGGAACACAAAGTTTCTTTTCAGTTGCAAACTCCATTCAATACATATATATGGGGAGGTACTAGCTCCAACTCGGTTTTACAGTGAAAACTGCAGGAACTTCAAACCGGCACTAGGAAACAGACTGAGAAAGCAGAGAAAAAGTGTCTCCTGCAACCCGTACCCTTGGTGCTAGATGAACGAACGTCTCTCCACTTGCTCAGTTCTGAGAGATAAGTGTGTGTGAAAGCCGTCCTTCAACTAGCTTGTTGGGAACACAAAGATTCTTTTCAGTTGCAAACTCCATTCCATACATATATATGGGGAGGTACTAGCTCCAACTCGGTTTTACAGTGAAAACTGCAGGAACTTCAAACCGGCACTAGGAAACAGACTGAGAAAGCAGAGAAAAAGTGTCTCCTGCAACCCGTACCCTTGGTGCTAGATGAACGAACGTCTCTCCATTTCCTCAGTTCTGAGAGATAAGTGTGTGTGAAAGCCGTCCTTCAACTAGCTTGTTGGGAACACAAAGTTTCTTTTCAGTTGCAAACTCCATTCCATACATATATATGGGGAGGTACTAGCTCCAACTCGGTTTTACAGTGAAAACTGCAGGAACTTCAAACCGGCACTAGGAAACAGACTGAGAAAGCAGAGAAAAAGTGTCTCCTGCAACCCGTTCCCTTGGTGCTAGATGAACCAACGTCTCTCCACTTGCTCAGTTCCGAGAGATAAGTGTGTGTGAAAGCCGTCCTTCACCTAACATGTTGGGAACACAAACTTTCTTTTCAGTTGCAAACTCCATACCATACATATATATGTGTAGGTACTAGATCCAACACTGTTTTACAGTGAAAACTGCAGGAACTTCAAAACGGCACTAGGAAACAGACTGAGAAAGCAGAGAAAAAGTGTCTCCTGCAAACCGTTCCCTTGGTGCTAGATGAACGAACGTCTCTCCAATTGCTCAGTTCTGAGAGATAAGTGTGTGTGAAAGCCGTCCTTCAACTAGCTTGTTGGGAACACAAAGTTTCTTTTCAGTTGCAAACTCCATTCCATACATATATATGGGGAGGTACTAGCTCCAACTCGGTTTTACAGTGAAAACTGCAGGAACTTCAAACCGGCACTAGGAAACAGACTGAGAAAGCAGAGAAAAAGTGTCTCCTGCAACCCGTTCCCTTGGTGCTAGATGAACCAACGTCTCTCCACTTGCTCAGTTCCGAGAGATAAGTGTGTGTGAAAGCCGTCCTTCACCTAGCTTGTTGGGAACACAAAGTTTCTTTTCAGTTGCAAACTCCATTCAATACATATATATGGGGAGGTACTAGCTCCAACTCGGTTTTACAGTGAAAACTGCAGGAACTTCAAACCGGCACTAGGAAACAGACTGAGAAAGCAGAGAAAAAGTGTCTCCTGCAACCCGTACCCTTGGTGCTAGATGAACGAACGTCTCTCCACTTGCTCAGTTCTGAGAGATAAGTGTGTGTGAAAGCCGTCCTTCAACTAGCTTGTTGGGAACACAAAGTTTCTTTTCAGTTGCAAACTCCATTCCATACATATATATGGGGAGGTACTAGCTCCAACTTGGTTTTACAGTGAAAACTGCAGGAACTTCAAACCGGCACTAGGAAACAGACTGAGAAAGCAGAGAAAAAGTGTCTCCTGCAACCCGTACCCTTGGTGCTAGATGAACGAACGTCTCTCCACTTCCTCAGTTCTGAGAGATAAGTGTGTGTGAAAGCCGTCCTTCAACTAGCTTGTTGGGAACACAAAGTTTCTTTTCAGTTGCAAACTCCATTCCATACATATATATGGGGAGGTACTAGCTCCAACTCGGTTTTACAGTGAAAACTGCAGGAACTTCAAACCGGCACTAGGAAACAGACTGAGAAAGCAGAGAAAAAGTGTCTCCTGCAACCCGTTCCCTTGGTGCTAGATGAACCAACGTCTCTCCACTTGCTCAGTTCCGAGAGATAAGTGTGTGTGAAAGCCGTCCTTCACCTAGCTTATTGGGAACACAAAGTTTCTTTTCAGTTGCAAACTCCATTCAATACATATATATGGGGAGGTACTAGCTCCAACTCGGTTTTACAGTGAAAACTGCAGGAACTTCAAACCGGCACTAGGAAACAGACTGAGAAAGCAGAGAAAAAGTGTCTCCTGCAACCCGTACCCTTGGTGCTAGATGAACGAACGTCTCTCCACTTGCTCAGTTCTGAGAGATAAGTGTGTGTGAAAGCCGTCCTTCAACTAGCTTGTTGGGAACACAAAGTTTCTTTTCAGTTGCAAACTCCATTCCATACATATATATGGGGAGGTACTAGCTCCAACTCGGTTTTACAGTGAAAACTGCAGGAACTTCAAACCGGCACTAGGAAACAGACTGAGAAAGCAGAGAAAAAGTGTCTCCTGCAACCCGTACCCTTGGTGCTAGATGAACGAACGTCTCTCCACTTCCTCAGTTCTGAGAGATAAGTGTGTGTGAAAGCCGTCCTTCAACTAGCTTGTTGGGAACACAAAGTTTCTTTTCAGTTGCAAACTCCATTCCATACATATATATGGGTAGGTACTAGCTCCAACTCGGTTTTACAGTGAAAACTGCAGGAACTTCAAACCGGCACTAGGAAACAGACTGAGAAAGCAGAGAAAAAGTGTCTCCTGCAACCCGTTCCCTTGGTGCTAGATGAACCAACGTCTCTCCACTTGCTCAGTTCCGAGAGATAAGTGTGTGTGAAAGCCGTCCTTCACCTAGCTTATTGGGAACACAAAGTTTCTTTTCAGTTGCAAACTCCATTCAATACATATATATGGGGAGGTACTAGCTCCAACTCGGTTTTACAGTGAAAACTGCAGGAACTTCAAACCGGCACTAGGAAACAGACTGAGAAAGCAGAGAAAAAGTGTCTCCTGCAACCCGTACCCTTGGTGCTAGATGAACGAACGTCTCTCCACTTGCTCAGTTCTGAGAGATAAGTGTGTGTGAAAGCCGTCCTTCAACTAGCTTGTTGGGAACACAAAGTTTCTTTTCAGTTGCAAACTCCATTCCATACATATATATGGGGAGGTACTAGCTCCAACTCGGTTTTACAGTGAAAACTGCAGGAACTTCAAACCGGCACTAGGAAACAGACTGAGAAAGCAGAGAAAAAGTGTCTCCTGCAACCCGTTCCCTTGGTGCTAGATGAACCAACGTCTCTCCACTTGCTCAGTTCCGAGAGATAAGTGTGTGTGAAAGCCGTCCTTCACCTAGCTTGTTGGGAACACAAAGTTTCTTTTCAGTTGCAAACTCCATTCAATACATATATATGGGGAGGTACTAGCTCCAACTCGGTTTTACAGTGAAAACTGCAGGAACTTCAAACCGGCACTAGGAAACAGACTGAGAAAGCAGAGAAAAAGTGTCTCCTGCAACCCGTACCCTTGGTGCTAGATGAACGAACGTCTCTCCACTTGCTCAGTTCTGAGAGATAAGTGTGTGTGAAAGCCGTCCTTCAACTAGCTTGTTGGGAACACAAAGATTCTTTTCAGTTGCAAACTCCATTCCATACATATATATGGGGAGGTACTAGCTCCAACTCGGTTTTACAGTGAAAACTGCAGGAACTTCAAACCGGCACTAGGAAACAGACTGAGAAAGCAGAGAAAAAGTGTCTCCTGCAACCCGTACCCTTGGTGCTAGATGAACGAACGTCTCTCCACTTGCTCAGTTCTGAGAGATAAGTGTGTGTGAAAGCCGTCCTTCAACTAGCTTGTTGGGAACACAAAGTTTCTTTTCAGTTGCAAACTCCATTCCATACATATATATGGGGAGGTACTAGCTCCAACTTGGTTTTACAGTGAAAACTGCAGGAACTTCAAACCGGCACTAGGAAACAGACTGAGAAAGCAGAGAAAAAGTGTCTCCTGCAACCCGTACCCTTGGTGCTAGATGAACGAACGTCTCTCCACTTCCTCAGTTCTGAGAGATAAGTGTGTGTGAAAGCCGTCCTTCAACTAGCTTGTTGGGAACACAAAGTTTCTTTTCAGTTGCAAACTCCATTCCATACATATATATGGGGAGGTACTAGCTCCAACTCGGTTTTACAGTGAAAACTGCAGGAACTTCAAACCGGCACTAGGAAACAGACTGAGAAAGCAGAGAAAAAGTGTCTCCTGCAACCCGTTCCCTTGGTGCTAGATGAACCAACGTCTCTCCACTTGCTCAGTTCCGAGAGATAAGTGTGTGTGAAAGCCGTCCTTCACCTAGCTTATTGGGAACACAAAGTTTCTTTTCAGTTGCAAACTCCATTCAATACATATATATGGGGAGGTACTAGCTCCAACTCGGTTTTACAGTGAAAACTGCAGGAACTTCAAACCGGCACTAGGAAACAGACTGAGAAAGCAGAGAAAAAGTGTCTCCTGCAACCCGTACCCTTGGTGCTAGATGAACGAACGTCTCTCCACTTGCTCAGTTCTGAGAGATAAGTGTGTGTGAAAGCCGTCCTTCAACTAGCTTGTTGGGAACACAAAGTTTCTTTTCAGTTGCAAACTCCATTCCATACATATATATGGGGAGGTACTAGCTCCAACTCGGTTTTACAGTGAAAACTGCAGGAACTTCAAACCGGCACTAGGAAACAGACTGAGAAAGCAGAGAAAAAGTGTCTCCTGCAACCCGTACCCTTGGTGCTAGATGAACGAACGTCTCTCCACTTCCTCAGTTCTGAGAGATAAGTGTGTGTGAAAGCCGTCCTTCAACTAGCTTGTTGGGAACACAAAGTTTCTTTTCAGTTGCAAACTCCATTCCATACATATATATGGGTAGGTACTAGCTCCAACTCGGTTTTACAGTGAAAACTGCAGGAACTTCAAACCGGCACTAGGAAACAGACTGAGAAAGCAGAGAAAAAGTGTCTCCTGCAACCCGTTCCCTTGGTGCTAGATGAACCAACGTCTCTCCACTTGCTCAGTTCCGAGAGATAAGTGTGTGTGAAAGCCGTCCTTCACCTAGCTTATTGGGAACACAAAGTTTCTTTTCAGTTGCAAACTCCATTCAATACATATATATGGGGAGGTACTAGCTCCAACTCGGTTTTACAGTGAAAACTGCAGGAACTTCAAACCGGCACTAGGAAACAGACTGAGAAAGCAGAGAAAAAGTGTCTCCTGCAACCCGTACCCTTGGTGCTAGATGAACGAACGTCTCTCCACTTGCTCAGTTCTGAGAGATAAGTGTGTGTGAAAGCCGTCCTTCAACTAGCTTGTTGGGAACACAAAGTTTCTTTTCAGTTGCAAACTCCATTCCATACATATATATGGGGAGGTACTAGCTCCAACTCGGTTTTACAGTGAAAACTGCAGGAACTTCAAACCGGCACTAGGAAACAGACTGAGAAAGCAGAGAAAAAGTGTCTCCTGCAACCCGTACCCTTGGTGCTAGATGAACGAACGTCTCTCCACTTCCTCAGTTCTGAGAGATAAGTGTGTGTGAAAGCCGTCCTTCAACTAGCTTGTTGGGAACACAAAGTTTCTTTTCAGTTGCAAACTCCATTCCATACATATATATGGGGAGGTACTAGCTCCAACTCGGTTTTACAGTGAAAACTGCAGGAACTTCAAACCGGCACTAGGAAACAGACTGAGAAAGCAGAGAAAAAGTGTCTCCTGCAACCCGTACCCTTGGTGCTAAATGAACGAACTTCTCTCCACTTCCTCAGTTCTGAGAGATAAGTGTGTGTGAAAGCCGTCCTTCAACTAGCTTGTTGGGAACACAAAGTTTCTTTTCAGTTGCAAACTCCATTCCATACATATATATGGGGAGGTACTAGCTCCAACTCGGTTTTACAGTGAAAACTGCAGGAACTTCAAACCGGCACTAGGAAACAGACTGAGAAAGCAGAGAAAAAGTGTCTCCTGCAACCCGTTCCCTTGGTGCTAGATGAACCAACGTCTCTCCACTTGCTCAGTTCCGAGAGATAAGTGTGTGTGAAAGCCGTCCTTCACCTAACATGTTGGGAACACAAACTTTCTTTTCAGTTGCAAACTCCATACCATACATATATATGTGTAGGTACTAGATCCAACACTGTTTTACAGTGAAAACTGCAGGAACTTCAAAACGGCACTAGGAAACAGACTGAGAAAGCAGAGAAAAAGTGTCTCCTGCAAACCGTTCCCTTGGTGCTAGATGAACGAACGTCTCTCCAATTGCTCAGTTCTGAGAGATAAGTGTGTGTGAAAGCCGTCCTTCAACTAGCTTGTTGGGAACACAAAGTTTCTTTTCAGTTGCAAACTCCATTCCATACATATATATGGGGAGGTACTAGCTCCAACTCGGTTTTACAGTGAAAACTGCAGGAACTTCAAACCGGCACTAGGAAACAGACTGAGAAAGCAGAGAAAAAGTGTCTCCTGCAACCCGTTCCCTTGGTGCTAGATGAACCAACGTCTCTCCACTTGCTCAGTTCCGAGAGATAAGTGTGTGTGAAAGCCGTCCTTCACCTAGCTTGTTGGGAACACAAAGTTTCTTTTCAGTTGCAAACTCCATTCAATACATATATATGGGGAGGTACTAGCTCCAACTCGGTTTTACAGTGAAAACTGCAGGAACTTCAAACCGGCACTAGGAAACAGACTGAGAAAGCAGAGAAAAAGTGTCTCCTGCAACCCGTACCCTTGGTGCTAGATGAACGAACGTCTCTCCACTTGCTCAGTTCTGAGAGATAAGTGTGTGTGAAAGCCGTCCTTCAACTAGCTTGTTGGGAACACAAAGTTTCTTTTCAGTTGCAAACTCCATTCCATACATATATATGGGGACGTACTAGCTCCAACTCGGTTTTACAGTGAAAACTGCAGGAACTTCAAACCGGCACTAGGAAACAGACTGAGAAAGCAGAGAAAAAGTGTCTCCTGCAACCCGTACCCTTGGTGCTAGATGAACGAACGTCTCTCCACTTCCTCAGTTCTGAGAGATAAGTGTGTGTGAAAGCCGTCCTTCAACTAGCTTGTTGGGAACACAAAGTTTCTTTTCAGTTGCAAACTCCATTCCATACATATATATGGGGAGGTACTAGCTCCAACTCGGTTTTACAGTGAAAACTGCAGGAACTTCAAACCGGCACTAGGAAACAGACTGAGAAAGCAGAGAAAAAGTGTCTCCTGCAACCCGTTCCCTTGGTGCTAGATGAACCAACGTCTCTCCACTTGCTCAGTTCCGAGAGATAAGTGTGTGTGAAAGCCGTCCTTCACCTAGCTTGTTGGGAACACAAAGTTTCTTTTCAGTTGCAAACTCCATTCCATACATATATATGGGGAGGTACTAGCTCCAACTCGGTTTTACAGTGAAAACTGCAGGAACTTCAAAACGGCACTAGGAAACAGACTGAGAAAGCAGAGAAAAAGTGTCCCCTGCAACCCGTTCCCTTGGTGCTAGATGAACGAACGTCTCTTCAATTGCTAAGTTCTGAGGGATAAGTGTGTGTTAAAGCCGTCCTTCACCTAGCTTGTTGGGAACACAAAGTTTCTTTTCAGTTGCAAACTCCATTCCATAAATATATATGGGGAGGAACAAGCTCCAACTCGGTTTGACAGTGAAAACTGCAGGAACTTCAAACCGGCACTAAGAAACAGACTGAGAAAGCAGAGAAAAAGTATCTCCTGCAACCCGTTCCCTTGGTGCTGGATGAACGTACGTCTCTCCACTTGCTCAGTTCTGAGAGATAAGTGAGTGTGAAAGCCGTCCTTCACCTAGCTTGTTGGGAACACAAAGTTTCTTTTCAGTTGCAAACCCCATTCCATACATATATATGGGGAGGTACTAGCTCGAATTCGGTTTTACATTGAAAACTGCAGGAACTTCAAACCGGCACTAGGAAACAGACTGAGAATGCAGAGAAAAAGTGTCCCCTGCAACCCGTTCCCTTGGTGCTAGATGAACGAACGTCTCTCCAATTGCTCAGTTCTGAGGGATAAGTGTGTGTGAAAGCCGTCCTTCACCTAGCTTGTTGGGAACACAAAGTTTCTTTTCAGTTGCAAACTCCATTCCATAAATATATATGGGGAGGTACAAGCTCCAACTCGGTTTGACAGTGAAAACTGCAGGAACTTCAAACCGGCACTAGGAAACAGACTGAGAAAGCAGAGAAAAAGTGTCTCCTGCAACCCGTTCCCTTGGTGCTGGATGAACGAACGTCTCTCCACTTGCTCATTTCTGAGAGATAAGTGTGTGTGAAAGCCGTCCTTCATCTAGCTTGTTGGGAACCCAAAGTTTCTTTTCGGTTGCAAACTCCATTCCATAAATATATATGGGGAGGTACAAGCTCCAACTCTGTTTGACAGTGAAAACTGCAGGAACTACACACCGGCACTAGGAAACAGACTGAGAAAGTAGAGAAAAAGTGTCTCCTGCAACCCGTTCCCTTGGTGGTGGATGAACGAACGTCTCTCCACTTGCTCAGTTCTGAGAGAAAATTGTGTGTGAAAGCCGTCCTTCACCTAGCTTGTTGGGAACACAAAGTTTCTTTTCAGTTGCAAACTCCATTCCATACATATATATGGGGAGGTAGAAGCTCCAACTCGGTTTTACAGTGAAAACTGCAGGAACTTCAACCCGGCACTAGGAAACAGACTGAGAAAGCAGAGAAAAAGTGTCTCCTGCAACCCGTTCCCTTGGTGCTAGATGAACCAACGTCTCTCCACTTGCTCAGTTCCGAGAGATAAGTGTGTGTGAAAGCCGTCCTTCACCTAGCTTGTTGGGAACACAAAGTTTCTTTTCAGTTGCAAACTCCATTCCATACATATATATGTGTAGGTACTAGATCCAACACGGTTTGACAGTGAAAACTGCAGGAACTTCAAAACGGCACTAGGAAACAGACTGAGAAAGCAGAGAAAAAGTGTCCCCTGCAACCCGTTCCCTTGGTGCTAGATGAACGAACGTCTCTCCAATTGCTCAGTTCTGAGGGATAAGTGTGTGTGAAAGCCGTCCTTCACCTAGCTTGTTGGGAACACAAAGTTTCTTTTCAGTTGCAAACTCCATTCCATAAATATATATGGGGAGGTACAAGCTCCAACTCGGTTTGACAGTGAAAACTGCAGGAACTTCAAACCGGCACTAGGAAACAGACTGTGAAAGCAGAGAAAAAGTGTCTCCTGCAACCCGTTCCCTTGGTGCTGGATGAACGAACGTCTCTCCACTTGCTCAGTTCTGAGAGATAAGTGTGTGTGAAAGCCGTCCTTCATCTAGCTTGTTGGGGACCCAAAGTTTCTTTTCAGTTGCAAACTCCATTCCATACATATATATGGGGAGGTAGAAGCTCCAACTCGGTTTTACAGTGAAAACTGCAGGAAATTCAAACCGGCACTAGGAAACATACTGAGAAAGCAGAGAAAATGTGTCTCCGGAGACCAGTTCCCTTGGTGCTAGATGAACGAACGTCTCTCCACTTGCTCAGTTCTGAGAGATAAGTGAGTGTGAAAGCCGTCCTTCACCTAGCTTGTTGGGAACACAAAGTTTCTTTTCAGTTGCAAACTCCATTCCATACATATATATGGGGAGGTAGTAGCTCCAATTCGGTTTTACAGTGAAAACTGCAGGAATTTCAAACCGGCACTAGGAAACAGACTGAGAAAGCAGAGAAAAAGTGTCCCCTGCAACCCGTTCCCTTGGTGCTAGATGAACGAACGTCTCTCCAATTGCTCAGTTCTGAGGGATAAATGTGTGTGAAAGCCGTCCTTCACCTAGCTTGTTGGGAACACAAAGTTTCTTTTCAGTTGCAAACTCCATTCCATAAATATATATGGGGAGGTACAAGCTCCAACTCGGTTTGACAGTGAAAACTGCAGGAACTACAAACCGGCACTAGGAAACAGACTGAGAAAGCAGAGAAAAAGTGTCTCCTGCAACCCGTTCCCTTGGTGCTGGATGAACGAACGTCTCTCCACTTGCTCAGTTCTGAGAGATAAGTGTGTGTGAAAGCCGTCCTTCATCTAGCTTGTTTTGAACCCAAAGTTTCTTTTCAGTTGCAAACTCCATTCCATACAAATATATGGGGAGGTAATAGCTCCAACTCTGTTTTACAGTGAAAACTGCAGGAACTTCAAACCGGCATTAGGAAACAGACTGTGAAAGCAGAGAAAAAGTGTCTCCTGCAACCCGTTCCCTTGGTGCTGGATGTACGAACGTCTCTCCACTTGCTCAGTTCTGAGAGATAAGTGTGTGTGAAAGCCGTCCTTCATCTAGCTTGCTGGGAACCCAAAGTTTCTTTTCAGTTGCAAACTCCATTCCATACATATATATGGGGAGGTAGAAGCTCCAACTCGTTTTTACAGTGAAAACTGCAGGAAATTCAAACCGGCACTAGGAAACAGACTGAGAAAGCAGAGAAAATGTGTCTCTAGAGACCAGTTCCCTTGGTGCTAGATGAACGAACGTCTCTCCACTTGCTCAGTTCTGAGAGATAAGTGAGTGTGAAAGCCGTCCTTCACCTAGCTTGTTGGGAACACAAAGTTTCTTTTCAGTTGCAAACTCCATTCCATAAATATATATGGGGAGGTACAAGCTCCAACTCGGTTTGACAGTGAAAACTGCAGGAACTACAAACCGGCACTAGGAAACAGACTGAGAAAGCAGAGAAAAAGTGTCTCCTGCAACCCGTTCCCTTGGTGCTGGATGAACGAACGTCTCTCCACTTGCTCAGTTCTGAGAGATAAGTGTGTGTGAAAGCCGTCCTTCATCTAGCTTGTTTTGAACCCAAAGTTTCTTTTCAGTTGCAAACTCCATTCCATACAAATATATGGGGAGGTAATAGCTCCAACTCTGTTTTACAGTGAAAACTGCAGGAACTTCAAACCGGCATTAGGAAACAGACTGTGAAAGCAGAGAAAAAGTGTCTCCTGCAACCCGTTCCCTTGGTGCTGGATGAACGAACGTCTCTCCACTTGCTCAGTTCTGAGAGATAAGTGTGTGTGAAAGCCGTCCTTCATCTAGCTTGCTGGGAACCCAAAGTTTCTTTTCAGTTGCAAACTCCATTCCATACATATATATGGGGAGGTAGAAGCTCCAACTCGTTTTTACAGTGAAAACTGCAGGAAATTCAAACCGGCACTAGGAAACAGACTGAGAAAGCAGAGAAAATGTGTCTCTAGAGACCAGTTCCCTTGGTGCTAGATGAACGAACGTCTCTCCACTTGCTCAGTTCTGAGAGATAAGTGAGTGTGAAAGCCGTCCTTCACCTAGCTTGTTGGGAACACAAAGTTTCTTTTCAGTTGCAAACTCCATTCCATAAATATATATGGGGAGGTACAAGCTCCAACTCGGTTTGACAGTGAAAACTGCAGGAACTACAAACCGGCACTAGGAAACAGACTGAGAAAGCAGAGAAAAAGTGTCTCCTGCAACCCGTTCCCTTGGTGCTGGATGAACGAACGTCTCTCCACTTGCTCAGTTCTGAGAGATAAGTGTGTGTGAAAGCCGTCCTTCATCTAGCTTGTTTTGAACCCAAAGTTTCTTTTCAGTTGCAAACTCCATTCCATACAAATATATGGGGAGGTAATAGCTCCAACTCTGTTTTACAGTGAAAACTGCAGGAACTTCAAACCGGCATTAGGAAACAGACTGTGAAAGCAGAGAAAAAGTGTCTCCTGCAACCCGTTCCCTTGGTGCTGGATGAACGAACGTCTCTCCACTTGCTCAGTTCTGAGAGATAAGTGTGTGTGAAAGCCGTCCTTCATCTAGCTTGCTGGGAACCCAAAGTTTCTTTTCAGTTGCAAACTCCATTCCATACATATATATGGGGAGGTAGAAGCTCCAACTCGTTTTTACAGTGAAAACTGCAGGAAATTCAAACCGGCACTAGGAAACAGACTGAGAAAGCAGAGAAAATGTGTCTCTAGAGACCAGTTCCCTTGGTGCTAGATGAACGAACGTCTCTCCACTTGCTCAGTTCTGAGAGATAAGTGAGTGTGAAAGCCGTCCTTCACCTAGCTTGTTGGGAACACAAAGTTTCTTTTCAGTTGCAAACTCCATTCCATACATATATATGGGGAGGTACTAGCTCCAATTCGGTTTTACAGTGAAAACTGCAGGAATTTCAAACCGGCACTAGGAAACAGACTGAGAAAGCAGAGAAAAAGTGTCCCCTGCAACCCGTTCCCTTGGTGCTAGATGAAAGAACGTCTCTCCAATTGCTCAGTTCTGAGGGATAAGTGTGTGTGAAAGCCGTCCTTCACCTAGCTTGTTGGGAACACAAAGTTTCTTTTCATTTGCAAACTCCATTCCATAAATATATTTGGGGAGGTACAATCTCCAACTCGGTTTGACAGTGAAAACTGCAGGAACTTCAAACCGGCACTAGGAAACAGACTGAGAAAGCAGAGAAAAATTGTCTCCTGCAACCCGTTCCCTTGGTGCTGGATGAACGAACGTCTCTCCACTTGCTCAGTTCTGAGAGATAAGTGTGTGTGAAAGCCGTCCTTCATCTAGCTTGTTGGGAACCCAAAGTTTCTTTTCAGTTGCAAACTCCATTCCATACATATATAAGGGGAGGTAATAGCTCCAACTCGGTTTTACAGTGAAAACTGCAGGAACTTCAAACCGGCACTAGGAAACAGACTGAGAAAGCAGAGAAAAAGTGTCTCCTGCAACCCGTTCCCTTGGTGCTAGATGAACGAATGTCTCTCCACTTGCTCAGTTCTAAGAGATAAGTGTGTGTGAAAGCCGTCCTTCACCTAGCTTGTTGGGAACACAAAGTTTCTTTTCAGATGCAAACTCCATTCCATACATATATATGGGGAGGTACTAGCGCCAACTCGGTTTTACAGTGAAAACTGCAGGAACTTCAAACCGGCACTAGGAAACAGACTGAGAAATCAGAGAAGAAGTGTCTCCTGCCACCCGTTCCCTTGGTGCTAGATGAACGAACGTCTCTCCACTTGCTCAGTTGTGAGAGATAAGTGTGTGGGAAAGCCGTCCTTCACCTAGCTTGTTGGGAACACAAAGTTTCTTTTCAGTTGCAAACTCCATTCCATAAATATATATGGGGAGGTACAAGCTCCAACTCGGTTTGACAGTGAAAACTGCAGGAACTACAAACCGGCACTAGGAAACAGACTGAGAAAGCAGAGAATAAGTGTCTCCTGCAACCCGTTCCCTTGGTGCTGGATGAACGAACGTCTCTCCACTTGCTCAGTTCTGAGAGATAAGTGTGTGTGAAAGCCGTCCTTCATCTAGCTTGTTGGGAACCCAAAGTTTCTTTTCAGTTGCTAACTCCATTCCATACATATATATGGGGAGGTAATAGCTCCAACTCGGTTTTACAGTGAAAACTGCAGGAACTTCAAACCGGCACTAGGAAACAGACTGAGAAAGCAGAGAAAAAGTGTCTCCTGCAACCCGTTCCCTTGGTGCTAGATGAACGAACGTCTCTCCACTTGCTCAATTCTGAGAGATAAGTGTGTGTGAAAGCCGTCCTTCAACTAGCTTGTTGGGAACACAAAGTTTCTTTTCAGTTGCAAACTGCATTCCATACATATATATGGGGAGGTACAAGCTCCAACTCGGTTTTACAGTGAAAACTGCAGGAACTTCAAACCGGCACTAGGAAACAGACTGAGAAAGCAGAGAAAAAGTGTCTCCTGCAACCCGTTCCCTTGGTGCTGGATGAACGAACGTCTCTCCACTTACTCAGTTCTGAGAGATAAGTGTGTGTGAAAGCCGTAATTCACTTAGCTTGTGGGGAACACAAAGTTTCTTTTCAGTTGCAAACTCCATTCCATACATATATATGGGGAGGTAGAAGCTCCAACTCGGTTTTACAGTGAAAACTGCAGGAACTTCAACCCGGCACTAGGAAACAGACTGAGAAAGCAGAGAAAAAGTGTCTCCTGCAACCCGTTCCCTTGGTGCTAGATGAACCAACGTCTCTCCACTTGCTCAGTTCCGAGAGAAAATTGTGTGTGAAAGCCGTCCTTCACCTAGCTTGTTGGGAACACAAAGTTTCTTCTCAGTTGCAAATTCCATTCCATACATATATATGTGTAGGAACTAGATCCAACACGGTTTTACAGTGAAAACTGCAGGAACTTCAAAACGGCACTAGGAAACAGACTGAGAAAGCAGAGAAAAAGTGTCTCCTGCAAACCGTTCCCTTGGTGCTAGATGAACGAACGTCTCTCCACTTGCTCAGTTCTGAGAGATAAGTGTGTGTGAAAGCCGCCCTTCACCTAGCTTGTTGGGAACACAAAGTTTCTTTTCAGTTGCAAACTCCATTCCATAAATATATATGGGGAGGTACAAGCTCCAACTCGGTTTGACAGTGAAAACTGCAGGAACTACAAACCGGCACTAGGAAACAGACTGAGAAAGCAGAGAAAAAGTGTCTCCTGCAACCCGTTCCCTTGGTGCTGGATGAACGAACGTCTCTCCACTTGCTCAGTTCTGAGAGATAAGTGTGTGTGAAAGCCGTCCTTCATCTAGCTTGTTGGGAACCCAAAGTTTCTTTTCAGTTGCAAACTCCATTCCATACAAATATATGGGGAGGTAATAGCTCCAACTCGGTTTTACAGTGAAAACTGCAGGAACTTCAAACCGGCACTAGGAAACAGACTGTGGAAGCAGAGAAAAAGTGTCTCCTGCAACCCGTTCCCTTGTTGCTGGATGAACGAACGTCTCTCCACTTGCTCAGTTCTGAGAGATAAGTGTGTGTGAAAGCCGTCCTTCATCTAGCTTGTTGGGAACCCAAAGTTTCTTTTCAGTTGCAAACTCCATTCCATACATATATATGGGGAGGTAGAAGCTCCAACTCGTTTTTACAGTGAAAACTGCAGGAAATTCAAACCGGCACTAGGAAACAGACTGAGAAAGCAGAGAAAATGTGTCTCTGGAGACCAGTTCCCTTGGTGCTAGATGAACGAACGTCTCTCCACTTGCTCAGTTCTGAGAGATAATTGTGTGTGAAAGCCGTCCTTCACCTAGCTTGTTGGGAACACAAAGTTTCTTTTCAGTTGCAAACTCCATTCCATACATATATATGGGGAGGTACTAGCTCCAATTCGGTTTTACAGTGAAAAATGCAGGAACTTCAAACCGGCACTAGGAAACAGACTGAGAAAGCAGAGAAAAAGTGTCCCCTGCAACCCGTTCCCTTGGTGCTAGATGTACGAACGTCTCTCCAATTGCTCAGTTCTGAGGGATAAGTGTGTGTGAAAGCCGTCCTTCACCTAGCTTGTTGGGAACACAAAGTTTCTTTTCAGTTGCAAACTCCATTCCATAAATATATATGGGGAGGTACAAGCTCCAACTCGGTTTGACAGTGAAAACTGCAGGAACTACAAACCGGCACTAGGAAACAGACTGAGAAAGCAGAGAAAAAGTGTCTCCTGCAACCCGTTCCCTTGGTGCTGGATGAACGAACGTCTCTCCACTTGCTCAGTTCTGAGAGATAAGTGTGTGTGAAAGCCGTCCTTCATTTAGCTTGTTGGGAACCCAAAGTTTCTTTTCAGTTGCAAACTCCATTCCATACATATATATGGGGAGGTAGAAGCTCCAACTCGGTTTTACAGTTAAAACTGCAAGAACTTCAAACCGGCACTAGGAAACAGACTGAGAAAGCAGAGAAAAAGTGTCTCCTGCAACCCGTTCCCTTGGTGCTGGATGAACGAACGTCTCTCCAATTGCTCAGTTCTGAGAGATAAGTGTGTGTGAAAGCCGTAATTCACTTAGCTTGTGGGGAACACAAAGTTTCTTTTCAGTTGCAAACTCCATTCCATACATCTATATGGGGAGGTAGAAGCTCCAACTCGGTTTTACAGTGAAAACTGCAGGAACTTCAACCCGGCACTAGGAAACAGACTGAGAAAGCAGAGAAAAAGTGTCTCCTGCAACCCGTTCCCTTGGTGCTAGATGAACCAACGTCTCTCCACTTGCTCAGTTCCGAGAGAAAAGTGTGTGTGAAAGCCGTCCTTCACCTAGCTTGTTGGGAACACAAAGTTTCTTCTCAGTTGCAAATTCCATTCCATACATATATATGTGTAGGAACTAGATCCAACACGGTTTTACAGTGAAAACTGCAGGAACTTCAAAACGGCACTAGGAAACAGACTGAGAAAGCAGAGAAAAAGTGTCTCCTGCAAACCGTTCCCTTGGTGCTAGATGAACGAACGTCTCTCCACTTGCTCAGTTCTGAGAGATAAGTGTGTGTGAAAGCCGCCCTTCACCTAGCTTGTTGGGAACACAAAGTTTCTTTTCAGTTGCAAACTGCATTCAATACATATATATGGGGAGGTACTAGCTCCAACTCGGTTTTACAGTGAAAACTGCAGGAACTTCAAACCGGCACTAGGAAACAGACTGAGAAAGCAGAGAAAAAGTGTCCCCTGCAACCCGTTCCCTTGGTGCTAGATGAACGAACGTCTCTCCAATTGCTCAGTTCTGAGGGATAAGTGTGTGTGAAAGCCGTCCTTCAACTAGCTTGTTGGGAACACAAAGTTTCTTTTCAGTTGCAAACTCCATTCCATAAATATATATGGGGAGGTACAAGCTCCAACTCGGTTTGAAACTGAAAACTGCAGGAACTTCAAACCGGCACTAGGAAACAGACTGTGAAAGCAGAGAAAAGTGTCTCCTGCAACCCGTTCCCTTGGTGCTGGATGAACGAACGTCTCTCCACTTGCTCAGTTCTGAGAGATAAGTGTGTGTGAAAGCCGTCCTTCATCTAGCTTGTTGGGAACCCAAAGTTTCTTTTCAGTTGCAAACTCCATTCCATACATATATATGGGGAGGTAGAAGCTCCAACTCGGTTTTACTGTGAAAACTGCAGGAAATTCAAACCGGCACTAGGAAACATACTGAGAAAGCAGAGAAAATGTGTCTCCGGAGACCAGTTCCCTTGGTGCTAGATGAACGAACGTCTCTCCACTTGCTCAGTTCTGAGAGATAAGTGAGTGTGAAAGCCGTCCTTCACCTAGCTTGTTGGGAACACAAAGTTTCTTTTCAGTTGCAAACTCCATTCCATACATATATATGGGGAGGTACTAGCTCCAATTCGGTTTTACAGTGAAAACTGCAGGAATTTCAAACCGGCACTAGGAAACAGACTGAGAAAGCAGAGAAAAAGTGTCCCCTGCAAACCGTTCCCTTGGTGCTAGATGAACGAACGTCTCTCCAATTGCTCAGTTCTGAGGGATAATTGTGTGTGAAAGCCTTCCTTCACCTAGCTTGTTGGGAACACAAAGTTTCTTTTCAGTTGCAAACTCCATTCCATAAATATATATGGGGAGGTACAAGCTCCAACTCGGTTTGACAGTGAAAACTGCAGGAACTACAAACCGGCACTAGGAAACAGACTGAGAAAGCAGAGAAAAAGTGTCTTCTGCAACCCGTTCCCTTGGTGCTGGATGAACGAACGTCTCTCCACTTGCTCAGTTTTGAGAGATAAGTGTGTGTGAAAGCCGTCCTTCATCTAGCTTGTTGGGAACCCAAAGTTTCTTTTCAGTTGCAAACTCCATTCCATACAAATATATGGGGAGGTAATAGCTCCAACTCGGTTTTACAGTGAAAACTGCAGGAACTTCAAACCGGCACTAGGAAACAGACTGAGAAAGCAGAGAAAAAGTGTCTCCTGCAACCCGTTCCCTTGGTGCTGGATGAACGAACGTCTCTCCACTTGCTCAGTTCTGAGAGATAAGTGTGTGTGAAAGCCGTCCTTCATCTAGCTTGTTGGGAACCCAAAGTTTCTTTTCAGTTGCAAACTCCATTCCATACATATATATGGGGAGGTAGAAG
Source organism: Camelus dromedarius (assembly GCF_036321535.1). Classification (NCBI taxonomy): domain Eukaryota; kingdom Metazoa; phylum Chordata; class Mammalia; order Artiodactyla; family Camelidae; genus Camelus; species Camelus dromedarius. Next base: position 1,944,965 of record NW_026989827.1, read on the forward strand.
CTCCAACTCGTTTTTACAGTGAAAACTGCAGGAAATTCAAACCGGCACTAGGAAACAGACTGAGAAAGCAGAGAAAATGTGTCTCTGGAGACCAGTTCCCTTGGTGCTAGATGAACGAACGTCTCTCCACTTGCTCAGTTCTGAGAGATAAGTGAGTGTGAAAGCCGTCCTTCACCTAGCTTGTTGGGAACACAAAGTTTCTTTTCAGTTGCAAACTCCATTCCATACATATATATGGGGTGGTACTAGCTCCAATTCGTTTTTACAGTGAAAACTGCAGGAATTTCAAACCGGCACTAGGAAACAGACTGAGAAAGCAGAGAAAAAGTGTCCCCTGCAACCCGTTCCCTTGGTGCTAGATGAACGAACGTCTCTCCAATTGCTCAGTTCTGAGGGATAAGTGTGTGTGAAAGCCGTCCTTCACCTAGCTTGTTGGGAACTCAAAGTTTCTTTTCAGTTGCAAACTCAATTCCATAAATATATTTGGGGAGGTACAAGCTCCAACTCGGTTTGACAGTGAAAACTGCAGGAACTACAAACCGGCACTAGGAAACAGACTGAGAAAGCAGAGAAAAAGTGTCTCCTGCAACCCGTTCCCTTGGTGCTGGATGAACGAACGTCTCTCCACTTGCTCAGTTCTGAGAGATAAGTGTGTGTGAAAGCCGTCCTTCATCTAGCTTGTTGGGAACCCAAAGTTTCTTTTCAGTTGCAAATTCCATTCCATACATATATATGGGGAGGTAATAGCTCCAACTCGGTTTTACAGTGAAAACTGCAGGAACTTCAAACCGGCACTAGGAAACAGACTGAGAAAGCAGAGAAAATGTGTCTCCGGAGACCAGTTCCCTTGGTGCTAGATGAACGAACGTCTCTCCACTTGCTCAGTTCTGAGAGATAAGTGAGTGTGAAAGCCGTCCTTCACCTAGCTTGTTGGGAACACAAAGTTTCTTTTCAGTTGCAAACTCCATTGCATACATATATATGGGGAGGTACTAGCTCCAATTCGGTTTTACAGTGAAAACTGCAGGAATTTCAAACCGGCACTAGGAAACAGACTGAGAAAGCAGAGAAAAAGTGTCCCCTGCAAACCGTTCCCTTGGTGCTAGATGAACGAACGTCTCTCCAATTGCTCAGTTCTGAGGGATAAGTGTGTGTGAAAGCCTTCCTTCACCTAGCTTGTTGGGAACACAAAGTTTCTTTTCAGTTGCAAACTCCATTCCATAAATATATATGGGGAGGTACAAGCTCCAACTCGGTTTGACAGTGAAAACTGCAGGAACTACAAACCGGCACTAGGAAACAGACTGAGAAAGCAGAGAAAAAGTGTCTTCTGCAACCCGTTCCCTTGGTGCTGGATGAACGAACGTCTCTCCACTTCCTCAGTTCTGAGAGATAAGTGTGTGTGAAAGCCGTCCTTCATCTAGCTTGTTGGGAACCCAAAGTTTCTTTTCAGTTGCAAACTCCATTCCATACAAATATATGGGGAGGTAATAGCTCCAACTCGGTTTTACAGTGAAAACTGCAGGAACTTCAAACCGGCACTAGGAAACAGACTGAGAAAGCAGAGAAAAAGTGTCTCCTGCAACCCGTTCCCTTGGTGCTGGATGAACGAACGTCTCTCCACTTGCTCAGTTCTGAGAGATAAGTGTGTGTGAAAGCCGTCCTTCATCTAGCTTGTTGGGAACCCAAAGTTTCTTTTCAGTTGCAAACTCCATTCCATACATGTATATGGGGAGGTAGAAGCTCCAACTCGTTTTTACAGTGAAAACTGCAGGAAATTCAAACCGGCACTAGGAAACAGACTGAGAAAGAAGAGAAAAAGTGTCTCCTGCAACCCGTTCCCTTGGTGCTGGATGAACGAACGTCTCTCCACTTGCTCAGTTCTGAGAGATAAGTGTGTGTGAAAGCCGTCCTTCATCTAGCTTGTTGGGAACCCAAAGTTTCTTTTCAGTTGCAAACTCCATTCCATACATATATATGGGGAGGTAATAGCTCCAACTCGGTTTTACAGTGAAAACTGCAGGAATTTCAAACCGGCACTAGGAAACAGACTGAGAAAGCAGAGAAAAAGTGTCCCCTGCAACCCGTTCCCTTGGTGCTAGATGAACGAACTTCTCTCCAATTGCTCAGTTCTGAGGGATAAGTGTGTGTGAAAGCCGTCCTTCACCTAGCTGGTTGGGAACACAAAGTTTCTTTTCAGTTGCAAACTCCATTCCATAAATATATATGGGGAGGTACAAGCTCCAACTCGGTTTGACAGTGAAAACTGCAGGAACTACAAACCGGCACTAGGAAACAGACTGAGAAAGCAGAGAAAAAGTGTCTCCTGCAACCCGTTCCCTTGGTGCTGGATGAACGAACGTCTCTCCACTTGCTCAGTTCTGAGAGATAAGTGTGTGTGAAAGCCGTCCTTCATCTAGCTTGTTGGGAACCCAAAGTTTCTTTTCAGTTGCAAACTCCATTCCATACATATATATGGGGAGGTAATAGCTCCAACTCTGTTTTACAGTGAAAACTGCAGGAACTTCAAACCGGCACTAGGAAACAGACTGAGAAAGCAGAGAAAAAGTGTCTCCTGCAACCCGTTCCCTTGGTGCTAGATGAACGAATGTCTCTCCACTTGCTCAGTTCTAAGAGATAAGTGTGTGTGAAAGCCGTCCTTCACCTAGCTTGTTGGGAACACAAAGTTTCTTTTCAGTTGCAAACTCCATTCCATACATATATATGGGGAGGTACTAGCGCCAACTCGGTTTTACAGTGAAAACTGCAGGAACTTCAAACCGGCACTAGGAAACAGACTGAGAAATCAGAGAAAAAGTGTCTCCTGCAACCCGTTCCCTTGGTGCTAGATGAACGAACGTCTCTCCACTTGCTCAGTTCTGAGAGATAAGTGTGTGGGAAAGCCGTCCTTCACCTAGCTTGTTGGGAACACAAAGTTTCTTTTCAGTTGCAAACTCCATTCCATAAATATATATGGGGAGGTACAAGCTCCAACTCGGTTTGACAGTGAAAACTGCAGGAACTTCAAACCGGCACTAGGAAACAGACTGAGAAAGCAGAGAAAAAGTGTCTCCTGCAACCCGTTCCCTTGGTGCTGGATGAACGAACGTCTCTCCACTTGCTCAGTTCTGAGAGATAAGTGTGTGTGAAAGCCGTCCTTCATCTAGCGTGTTGGGAACCCAAAGTTTCTTTTCAGTTGCAAACTCCATTCCATACATATATATGGGGAGGTAGAAGCTCCAACTCGTTTTTACAGTGAAAACTGCAGGAAATTCAAACCGGCACTAGGAAACAGACTGAGAAAGCAGAGAAAATGTGTCTCTGGAAACCAGTTCCCTTGGTGCTAGATGAACGAACGTCTCTCCACTTGCTCAGTTCTGAGAGATAAGTGAGTGTGAAAGCCGTCCTTCACCTAGCTTGTTGGGAACACAAAGTTTCTTTTCAGTTGCAAACTCCATTCCATACATATATATGGGGTGGTACTAGCTCCAATTCGGTTTTACAGTGAAAACTGCAGGAATTTCAAACCGGCACTAGGAAACAGACTGAGAAAGCAGAGAAAAAGTGTCCCCTGCAACCCGTTCCGTTGGTGCTAGATGAACGAACGTCTCTCCAATTGCTCAGTTCTGAGGGATAAGTGTGTGTGAAAGCCGTCCTTCACCTAGCTTGTTGGGAACTCAAAGTTTCTTTTCAGTTGCAAACTACATTCCATAAATATATTTGGGGAGGTACAAGCTCCAACTCGGTTTGACAGTGAAAACTGCAGGAACTACAAACCGGCACTAGGAAACAGACTGAGAAAGCAGAGAAAAAGTGTCTCCTGCAACCCGTTCCCTTGGTGCTGGATGAACGAACGTCTCTCCACTTGCTCAGTTCTGAGAGATAAGTGTGTGTGAAAGCCGTCCTTCATCTAGCTTGTTGGGAACCCAAAGTTTCTTTTCAGTTGCAAACTCCATTCCATACATATATATGGGGAGGTAATAGCTCCAACTCTGTTTTACAGTGAAAACTGCAGGAACTTCAAACCGGCACTAGGAAACAGACTGAGAAAGCAGAGAAAAAGTGTCTCCTGCAACCCGTTCCCTTGGTGCTAGATGAACGAATGTCTCTCCACTTGCTCAGTTCTAAGAGATAAGTGTGTGTGAAAGCCGTCCTTCACCTAGCTTGTTGGGAACACAAAGTTTCTTTTCAGTTGCAAACTCCATTCCATACATATATATGGGGAGGTACTAGCGCCAACTCGGTTTTACAGTGAAAACTGCAGGAACTTCAAACCGGCACTAGGAAACAGACTGAGAAATCAGAGAAAAAGTGTCTCCTGCAACCCGTTCCCTTGGTGCTAGATGAACGAACGTCTCTCCACTTGCTCAGTTCTGAGAGATAAGTGTGTGGGAAAGCCGTCCTTCACCTAGCTTGTTGGGAACACAAAGTTTCTTTTCAGTTGCAAACTCCATTCCATAAATATATATGGGGAGGTACAAGCTCCAACTCGGTTTGACAGTGAAAACTGCAGGAACTTCAAACCGGCACTAGGAAACAGACTGAGAAAGCAGAGAAAAAGTGTCTCCTGCAAACCGTTCCCTTGGTGCTGGATGAACGAACGTCTCTCCACTTGCTCAGTTCTGAGAGATAAGTGTGTGTGAAAGCCGTCCTTCATCTAGCTTGTTGGGAACCCAAAGTTTCTTTTCAGTTGCAAACTTCATTCCATACATATATATGGGGAGGTAGAAGCTCCAACTCGGTTTTACAGTGAAAACTGCAGAAACTTCAAACCGGCACTAGGAAACAGACTGAGAAAGCAGAGAAAATGTGTCTCCGGAAACCAGTTCCCTTGGTGCTAGATGAACGAACGTCTCTCCACTTGCTCAGTTCTGAGAGATAAGTGAGTGTGAAAGCCGTCCTTCACCTAGCTTGTTGGGAACACAAAGTTTCTTTTCAGTTGCAAACTCCATTCCATACATATATATGGGGAGGTACTAGCTCCAATTCGGTTTTACAGTGAAAACTGCAGGAACTTCAAACCGGCACTAGGAAACAGACTGAGAAAGCAGAGAAAAAGTGTCCCCTGCAACCCGTTCCCTTGGTGCTAGATGAACGAACGTCTCTCCAATTGCTCAGTTCTGAGGGATAAGTGTGTGTGAAAGCCGTCCTTCACCTAGCTTGTTGGGAACACAAAGTTTCTTTTCAGTTGCAAACTCCATTCCATAAATATATATGGGGAGGTACAAGCTCCAACTCGGTTTGACAGTGAAAACTGCAGGAACTACAAACCGGCACTAGGAAACAGACTGAGAAAGCAGAGAAAAAGTGTCTCCTGCAACCCGTTCCCTTGGTGCTGGATGAACGAACGTCTCTCCACTTGCTCAATTCTGAGAGATAAGTGTGTGTGAAAGCCGTCCTTCATCTAGCTTGTTGGGAACCCAAAGTTTCTTTTCAGTTGCAAACTCCATTCCATACATATATATGGGGAGGTAATAGCTCCAACTCGGTTTTACAGTGAAAACTGCAGGAACTTCAAACCGGCACTAGGAAACAGACTGAGAAAGCAGAGAAAAAGTGTCTCCTGCAACCCGTTCCCTTGGTGCTAGATGAACGAACGTCTCTCCACTTGCTCAATTCTGAGAGATAAGTGTGTGTGAAAGCCGTCCTTCAACTAGCTTGTTGGGAACACAAAGTTTCTTTTCAGTTGCAAACTCCATTCCATACATATATATGGGGAGGTACAAGCTCCAACTCGGTTTTACAGTGAAAACTGCAGGAACTTCAAACCGGCACTAGGAAACAGACTGAGAAAGCAGAGAAAAAGTGTCTCCTGCAACCCGTTCCCTTGGTGCTGGATGAACGAACGTCTCTCCACTTACTCAGTTCTGAGAGATAAGTGTGTGTGAAAGCCGTAATTCACTTAGCTTGTGGGGAACACAAAGTTTCTTTTCAGTTGCAAACTCCATTCCATACATATATATGGGGAGGTAGAAGCTCCAACTCGGTTTTACAGTGAAAACTGCAGGAACTTCAACTCGGCACTAGGAAACAGACTGAGAAAGCAGAGAAAAAGTGTCTCCTGCAACCCGTTCCCTTGGTGCTAGATGAACCAACGTCTCTCCACTTGCTCAGTTCCGAGAGAAAAGTGTGTGTGAAAGCCGTCCTTCACCTAGCTTGTTGGGAACACAAAGTTTCTTCTCAGTTGCAAATTCCATTCCATACATATATATGTGTAGGAACTAGATCCAACACGGTTTTACAGGGAAAACTGCAGGAACTTCAAAACGGCACTAGGAAACAGACTGAGAAAGCAGAGAAAAAGTGTCTCCTGCAAACCGTTCCCTTGGTGCTGGATGAACGAACGTCTCTCCACTTGCTCAGTTCTGAGAGATAAGTGTGTGTGAAAGCCGTCCTTCATCTAGCTTGTTGGGAACACAAAGTTTCTTTTCAGTTGAAAACTCCATTCGATACATATATATGGGGAGGTACTAGCTCCAACTCGGTTTTACAGTGAAAACTGCAGGAACTTCAAACCGGCACTAGGAAACAGACTGAGAAAGCAGAGAAAAAGTGTTTCCTGCAACCCGTTCCCTTGGTGCTAGATGAACCAACGTCTCTCCACTTGCTCAGTTCCGAGAGATAAGTGTGTGTGAAAGCCGTCCTTCACCTAACTTGTTGGGAACACAAAGTTTCTTTTCAGTTGCAAACTCCATACCATACATATATATGTGTAGGTACTAGATCCAACACTGTTTTACAGTGAAAACTGCAGGAACTTCAAAACGGCACTAGGAAACAGACTGAGAAAGCAGAGAAAAAGTGTCTTCTGCAAACCGTTCCCTTGGTGCTAGATGAACGAACGTCTCTCCAATTGCTCAGTTCTGAGGGATAAGTGTGTGTGAAAGCCGTCCTTCACCTTGCTTGTTGGGAACACAAAGTTTCTTTTCAGTTGCAAACTCCATTCCATAAATATATATGGGGAGGTACAAGTTCCAACTCGGTTTGACAGTGAAAACTGCAGGAACTACAAACCGGCACTAGGAAACAGACTGAGAAAGCAGAGAAAAAGTGTCTCCTGCAAACCGTTCCCTTGGTGCTGGATGAACGAACGTCTCTCCACTTGCTCAGTTCTGAGAGATAAGTGTGTGTGAAAGCCGTCCTTCATCTAGCTTGTTGGGAACCCAAAGTTTCTTTTCAGTTGCAAACTCCATTCCATACATATATATGGGGAGGTAATAGCTCCAACTCGGTTTTACAGTGAAAACTGCAGGAACTTCAAACCGGCACTATGAAACAGACTGAGAAAGCAGAGAAAAAGTGTCTCCTGCAACCCGTTCCCTTGGTGCTAGATGAACGAACGTCTCTCCACTTGCTCAGTTCTGAGAGATAAGTGTGTGTGAAAGCCGTCCTTCACCTAGCTTGTTGGGAACACAAAGTTTCTTTTCAGTTGCAAACTCCATTCCATACATATATATGGGGAGGTACAAGCTCCACCTCGGTTTTACAGTGTAAACTGCAGGAACTTCAAACCGGCACTAGGAAACAGACTGAGAAAGCAGAGAAAAAGTGTCTCCTGCAACCCGTACCCTTGGTGCTAGATGAACGAACGTCTCTCCACTTGCTCAGTTCTGAGAGATAAGTGTGTGTGAAAGCCGTACTTCAACTAGCTTGTTGGGAACACAAAGTTTCTTTTCAGTTGCAAACTCCATTCCATACATATATATGGGGAGGTACTAGCTCCAACTCGGTTTTACAGTGAAAACTGCAGGAACTTCAAACCGGCACTAGGAAACAGACTGAGAAAGCAGAGAAAAAGTGTCTTCTGCAAACCGTTCCCTTGGTGCTAGATGAACCAACGTCTCTCCACTTGCTCAGTTCCGAGAGATAAGTGTGTGTAAAAGCCGTCCTTCACCTAACTTGTTGGGAACACAAAGTTTCTTTTCAGTTGCAAACTCCATACCATACATATATATGTGTAGGTACTAGATCCAACACTGTTTTACAGTGAAAACTGCAGGAACTTAAAAACGGCACTAGGAAACAGACTGAGAAAGCAGAGAAAAAGTGTCTTCTGCAAACCGTTCCCTTGGTGCTAGATGAACGAACGTCTCTCCAATTGCTCAGTTCTGAGGGATAAGTGTGTGTGAAAGCCGTCCTTCACCTAGCTTGTTGGGAACACAAAGTTTCTTTTCAGTTGCAAACTCCATTCCATAAATATATATGGGGAGGTACAAGCTCCAACTCGGTTTGACAGTGAAAACTGCAGGAACTACAAACCGGCACTAGGAAACAGACTGAGAAAGCAGAGAAAAAGTGTCTCCTGCAAACCGTTCCCTTGGTGCTGGATGAACGAACGTCTCTCCACTTGCTCAGTTCTGAGAGATAAGTGTGTGTGAAAGCCGTCCTTCATCTAGCTTGTTGGGAACCCAAAGTTTCTTTTCAGTTGCAAACTCCATTCCACACATATATATGGGGAGGTAATAGCTCCAACTCGGTTTTACAGTGAAAACTGCAGGAACTTCAAACCGGCACTAGGAAACAGACTGAGAAAGCAGAGAAATAGTGTCTCCTGCAACCCGTTCCCTTGGTGCTAGATGAACGAACGTCTCTCCACTTGCTCAGTTCTGAGAGATAATTGTGTATGAAAGCCGTCCTTCACCTAGCTTGTTGGGAACACAAAGTTTCTTTTCAGTTGCAAAATCCATTCCATACATATATATGGGGAGGTACTAGCTCCAACTCGGTTTTACAGTGAAAACTTCAGGAACTTCAAACCGGTACTAGGAAAAAGACTGAGAAAGCAGAGAAAAAGTGTCTCCTGCAACCCGTTCCCTTGGTGCTAGATGAACGAACGTCTCTCCACTTGCTCAGTTCTGAGAGATAAGTGTGTGGGAAAGCCGTCCTTCACCTAGCTTGTTGGGAACACAAAGTTTCTTTTCAGTTGCAAACTCCATTCCATACATATATATGGGGAGGTACAAGCTCCACCTCGGTTTTACAGTGAAAACTGCAGGAACTTCAAACCGGCACTAGGAAACAGACTGAGAAAGCAGAGAAAAAGTGTCTCCTGCAAACCGTTCCCTTGGTGCTAGATGAACGAACGTCTCTCCACTTGCTCAATTCTGAGAGATAAGTGTGTGTGAAAGCCGTCCTTCACCTAGCTTGTTGGGAACACAAAGTTTCTTTTCAGTTGCAAATTCCATTCCATACATATATATGTGTAGGTACTAGATCCAACACGGTTTTACAGTGAAAACTACAGGAACTTCAAAACGGCACTAGGAAACAGACTGAGAAAGAAGAGAAAAAGTGTCTCCTGCAAACCGTTCCCTTGGTGCTAGATGAAAGAACGTCTCTCCACTTGCTCAGTTCTGAGAGATAAGTGTGTGTGAAAGCCGCCCTTCACCTACCTTGTTGGGAACACAAAGTTTCTTTTCAGTTTCAAACTCCATTCAATACATATATATGGGGAGGTACTAGCTCCAACTCGGTTTTACAGTGAAAACTGCAGGAACTTCAAACCGGCACTAGGAAACAGACTGAGAAAGCAGAGAAAATGTGTCTCCTGCAACCCGTACCCTTAGTGCTAGATGAACGAACGTCCCTCCACTTGCTCAGTTCTGAGAGATAAGTGTGTGTGAAAGCCGTCCTTCAACAAGCTTGTTGGGAACACAAAGTTTCTTTTCAGTTGCAAACTCCATTCCATACATATATATGTGTAGGTACTAGATCCAACACTGTTTTACAGTGAAAACTGCAGGAACTTCAAAACGGCACTAGGAAACAGACTGAGAAAGCAGAGAAAAAGTGTCTCCTGCAAAACGTTCCCTTGGTGCTAGATGAACGAACGTCTCTCCAATTGCTCAGTTCTGAGGGATAAGTGTGTGTGAAAGCCGTCCTTCACCTAGCTTGTTGGGAACACAAAGTTTCTTTTCAGTTGCAAACTCCATTCCATACATATATATGGGGAGATACAAACTCCACCTCGGTTTTACAGTGAAAACTGCAGGAACTTCAAACCGGCACTAGGAAACAGACTGAGAAAGCAGAGAAAAAGTGTCTCCTGCAACCGGTACCCTTGGTGCTAGATGAACGAACGTCCCTCCACTTGCTCAGTTCTGAGAGATAAGTGTGTGTGAAAGCCGTCCTTCAACTAGCTTGTTGGGAACACAAAGTTTCTTTTCAGTTGCAAACTCCATTCCATACATATATATGGGGAGGTACTAGCTCCAATTCGGTTTTACAGTGAAAACTGCAGGAACTTCAAACCGGCACTAGGAAACAGACTGAGAAAGCAGAGAAAAAGTGTCTCCTGCAACCGGTACCCTTGGTGCTAGATGAACGAACGTCCCTCCACTTGCTCAGTTCTGAGAGATAAGTGTGTGTGAAAGCCGCCTTTAACCTAGCTTGTTGGGAACACAAAGTTTCTTTTCAGTTGCAAACTCCATACCATACATATATATGTGTAGGTACTAGATCCAACACTGTTTTACAGTGAAAACTGCAGGAACTTCAAAACAGCACTAGGAAACAGACTGAGAAAGCAGAGAAAAAGTGTCTCCTGCAAACCGTTCCCTTGGTGCTAGATGAACGAACGTCTCTCCAATTGCTCAGTTCTGAGGGATAAGTGTGTGTGAAAGCCGTCCTTCACATAGCTTGTTGGAAACACAAAGTTTCTTTTCAGTTGCAAACTCCATTCCATAAATATATATGGGGAGGTACAAGCTCCAACTCGGTTTGACAGTGAAAACTGCAGGAACAACAAACCGGCACTAGGAAACAGACTGAGAAAGCAGAGAATAAGTGTCTCCTGCAAACCGTTCCCTTGGTGCTGGATGAACGAACGTCTCTCCACTTGCTCAGTTCTGAGAGATAAGTGTGTGTGAAAGCCGTCCTTCATCTAGCTTGTTGGGAACCCAAAGTTTCTTTTCAGTTGCAAACTCCATTCCATACATATATATGGGGAGGTAATAGCTCCAAATCGGTTTTACAGTGAAAACTGCAGGAACTTCAAACCTTCACTAGGAAACAGACTGAGAAAGCAGAGAAAAAGTGTCTCCTGCAACCCGTTCCCTTGGTGCTAGATGAACGAACGTCTCTCCACTTGCTCAGTTCTGAGAGATAATTGTGTATGAAAGCCGTCCTTCCCCTAGCTTGTTGGGAACACAAAGTTTCTTTTCAGTTGCAAACTCCATTCCATACATATATATGGGGAGGTACTAGCTCCAACTCGGTTTTACAGTGAAAACTGCAGGAACTTCAAACCGGCACTAGGAAACAGACTGAGAAAGCAGAGAAAAAGTGTCTCCTGCAACCCGTTCCCTTGGTGCTAGATGAACGAACGTCTCTCCACTTGCTCAGTTCTGAGAGATAAGTGTGTGGGAAAGCCGTCCTTCACCTAGCTTGTTGGGAACACAAAGTTTCTTTTCAGTTGCAAACTCCATTCCATACATATATATGCGGAGGTACAAGCTCCACCTCGGTTTTACAGTGAAAACTGCAGGAACTTCAAACCGGCACTAGGAAACAGACTGAGAAAGCAGAGAAAAAGTGTCTCCTGCAACCCGTTCCCTTGGTGCTAGATGAACGAACGTCTCTCCACTTGCTCAGTTCTGAGAGATAAGTGTGTGTGAAAGCCGCACTTCACCTAGCTTGTTGGGAACACAAAGTTTCTTTTCAGTTTCAAACTCCATTCAATACATATATATGGGGAGGTACTAGCTCCAACTCGGTTTTACAGTGAAAACTGCAGGAACTTCAAACCGGCACTAGGAAACAGACTGAGAAAGCAGAGAAAAAGTGTCTCCTGTAACCCGTACCCTTGGTGCTAGATGAACGAACGTCCTTCCACTTGCTCAGTTCTGAGAGATAAGTGTGTGTGAAAGCCGTCCTTCAACTAGCTTGTTGGGAACACAAAGTTTCTTTTCAGTTGCAAACTCCATTCCATACATATATATGGGGAGGTACTAGCTCAAACTCGGTTTTACAGTGAAAACTGCAGGAACTTCAAACCGGCACTAGGAAACAGACTGAGAAAGCAGAGAAAAAGTGTCTCCTGCAACCCGTTCCCTTGGTGCTAGATGAACCAACGTCTCTCCACTTGCTCAGTTCCGAGAGATAAGTGTGTGTGAAAGCCGTCCTTCACCTAGCTTGTTGGGAACACAAAGTTTCTTTTCAGTTGCAAACTCCATACCATACATATATATGTGTAGGTACTAGATCCAACACTGTTTTACAGTGAAAACTGCAGGAACTTCAAACCGGCACTAGGAAACAGACTGAGAAAGCAGAGAAAAAGTGTCTCCTGCAACCCGTACCCTTGGTGCTAGATGAACGAACGTCTCTCCACTTGCTCAGTTCTGAGAGATAAGTGTGTGTGAAAGCCGTACTTCAACTAGCTTGTTGGGAACACAAAGTTTCTTTTCAGTTGCAAACTCCATTCCATACATATATATGGGGAGGTACTAGCTCCAACTCTGTTTTACAGTGAAAACTGCAGGAACTTCAAACCGGCACTAGGAAACAGACTGAGAAAGCAGAGAAAAAGTGTCTCCTGCAAACCGTTCCCTTGGTGCTAGATGAACCAACGTATCTCCACTTGCTCAGTTCCGAGAGATAAGTGTGTGTGAAAGCCGTCCTTCACCTAACTTGTTGGGAACACAAAGTTTCTTTTCAGTTGCAAACTCCATACCATACATATATATGTGTAGGTACTAGATCCAACACTGTTTTACAGTGAAAACTGCAGGAACTTCAAAACGGCACTAGGAAACAGACTGAGAAAGCAGAGAAAAAGTGTCTTCTGCAAACCGTTCCCTTGGTGCTAGATGAACGAACGTCTCTCCAATTGCTCAGTTCTGAGGGATAAGTGTGTGTGAAAGCCGTCCTTCACCTAGCTTGTTGGGAACACAAAGTTTCTTTTCAGTTGCAAACTCCATTCCATAAATATATATGGGGAGGTACAAGCTCCAACTCGGTTTGACAGTGAAAACTGCAGGAACTACAAACCGGCACTAGGAAACAGACTGAGAAAGCAGAGAAAAAGTGTCTCCTGCAAACCGTTCCCTTGGTGCTGGATGAACGAACGTCTCTCCACTTGCTCAGTTCTGAGAGAAAAGTGTGTGTGAAAGCCGTCCTTCATCTAGCTTGTTGGGAACCCAAAGTTTCTTTTCAGTTGCAAACTCCATTCCACACATATATATGGGGAGGTAATAGCTCCAACTCGATTTTACAGTGAAAACTGCAGGAACTTCAAACCGGCACTAGGAAACAGACTGAGAAAGCAGAGAAAAAGTGTCTTCTGCAAACCGTTCCCTTGGTGCTAGATGAACGAACGTCTCTCCAATTGCTCAGTTCTGAGGGATAAGTGTGTGTGAAAGCCGTCCTTCACCTAGCTTGTTGGGAACACAAAGTTTCTTTTCAGTTGCAAACTCCATTCCATATATATATATGGGGAGGTACAAGCTCCACCTCGGTTTTACAGTGAAAACTGCAGGAACTTCAAACCGGCACTAGGAAACAGACTGAGAAAGCAGAGAAAAAGTGTCTCCTGCAACCGGTACCCTTGGTGCTAGATGAACGAACGTCCCTCCACTTGCTCAGTTCTGAGAGATAAGTGTGTGTGAAAGCCGTCCTTCAACTAGCTTGTTGGGAACACAAAGTTTCTTTTCAGTTGCAAACTCCATACCATACATATATATGTGTAGGTACTAGATCCAACACTGTTTTACAGTGAAAACTGCAGGAACTTCAAAACGGCACTAGGAAACAGACTGAGAAAGCAGAGAAAAAGTGTCTCCTGCAAAACATTCCCTTGGTGCTAGATGAACGAACGTCTCTCCAATTGCTCAGTTCTGAGGGATAAGTGTGTGTGAAAGCCGTCCTTCACCTAGCTTGTTGGGAACACAAAGTTTCTTTTCAGTTGCAAACTCCATTCCATACATATATATATGGGGAGGTACAAACTCCACCTCGGTTTTACAGTGAAAACTGCAGGAACTTCAAACCGGCACTAGGAAACAGACTGAGAAAGCAGAGAAAAAGTGTCTCCTGCAACCGGTACCCTTGGTGCTAGATGAACGAACGTCCCTCCACTTGCTCAGTTCTGAGAGATAAGTGTGTGTGAAAGCCGCCCTTCACCTAGCTTGTTGGGAACACAAAGTTTCTTTTCAGTTGCAAACTCCATACCATACATATATATGTGTAGGTACTAGATCCAACACTGTTTTACAGTGAAAACTGCAGGAACTTCAAAACAGCACTAGGAAACAGACTGAGAAAGCAGAGAAAAAGTGTCTCCTGCAAACCGTTCCCTTGGTGCTAGATGAACGAACGTCTCTCCAATTGCTCAGTTCTGAGGGATAAGTGTGTGTGAAAGCCGTCCTTCACCTAGCTTGTTGGGAACACAAAGTTTCTTTTCAGTTGCAAACTCCATTCCATAAATATATATGGGGAGGTACAAGCTCCAACTCGGTTTGACAGTGAAAACTGCAGGAACTACAAACCGGCACTAGGAAACAGACTGAGAAAGCAGAGAATAAGTGTCTCCTGCAAACCGTTCCCTTGGTGCTGGATGAACGAACGTCTCTCCACTTGCTCAGTTCTGAGAGATAAGTGTGTGTGAAAGCCGTCCTTCATCTAGCTTGTTGGGAACCCAAAGTTTCTTTTCAGTTGCAAACTCCATTCCATACATATATATGGAGAGGTAATAGCTCCAACTCGGTTTTACAGTGAAAACTGCAGGAACTTCAAACCTTCACTAGGAAACAGACTGAGAAAGCAGAGAAAAAGTGTCTCCTGCAACCCGTTCCCTTGGTGCTAGATGAACGAACGTCTCTCCACTTGCTCAGTTCTGAGAGATAATTGTGTATGAAAGCCGTCCTTCACCTAGCTTGTTGGGAACACAAAGTTTCTTTTCAGTTGCAAACTCCATTCCATACATATATATGGGGAGGTACTAGCTCCAACTCGGTTTTACAGTGTAAACTGCAGGAACTTCAAACCGGCACTAGGAAACAGACTGAGAAAGCAGAGAAAAAGTGTCTCCTGCAACCCGTTCCCTTGGTGCTAGATGAACGAACGTCTCTCCACTTGCTGAGTTCTGAGAGATAAGTGTGTGGGAAAGCCGTCCTTCACCTAGCTTGTTGGGAACACAAAGTTTCTTTTCAGTTGCAAACTCCATTCCATACATATATATGCGGAGGTACAAGCTCCACCTCGGTTTTACAGTGAAAACTGCAGGAACTTCAAACCGGCACTAGGAAACAGACTGAGAAAGCAGAGAAAAAGTGTCTCCTGCAACCCGTTCCCTTGGTGCTAGATGAACGAACGTCTCTCCACTTGCTCAATTCTGAGAGATAAGTGTGTGTGAAAGCCGTCCTTCACCTAGCTTGTTGGGAACACAAAGTTTCTTTTCAGTTGCAAATTCCATTCCATACATATATATGTGTAGATACTAGATCCAACACGGTTTTACAGTGAAAATTACAGGAACTTCAAAACGGCACTAGGAAACAGACTGAGAAAGCACAGAAAAAGTGTCTCCTGCAAACCGTTCCCTTGGTGCTAGATGAACGAACGTCTCTCCACTTGCTCAGTTCTGAGAGATAAGTGTGTGTGAAAGCCGCACTTCACCTAGCTTGTTGGGAACACAAAGTTTCTTTTCAGTTTCAAACTCCATTCAATACATATATATGGGGAGGTACTAGCTCCAACTCGGTTTTACAGTGAAAACTGCAGGAACTTCAAACCGGCACTAGGAAACAGACTGAGAAAGCAGAGAAAAAGTGTCTCCTGCAACCCGTACCCTTGGTGCTAGATGAACGAACGTCCCTCCACTTGCTAAGTTCTGAGAGATAAGTGTGTGTGAAAGCCGTCCTTCAACTAGCTTGTTGGGAACACAAAGTTTCTTTTCAGTTGCAAACTCCATTCCATACATATATATGGGGAGGTACTAGCTCAAACTCGGTTTTACAGTGAAAACTGCAGGAACTTCAAACCGGCACTAGGAAACAGACTGAGAAAGCAGAGAAAAAGTGTCTCCTGCAACCCGTTCCCTTGGTGCTAGATGAACCAACGTCTCTCCACTTGCTCAGTTCCGAGAGATAAGTGTGTGTGAAAGCCGTCCTTCACCTAGCTTGTTGGGAACACAAAGTTTCTTTTCAGTTGCAAACTCCATACCATACATATATATGTGTAGGTACTAGATCCAACACTGTTTTACAGTGAAAACTGCAGGAACTTCAAAACGGCACTAGGAAACAGACTGAGAAAGCAGAGAAAAAGTGTCTCCTGCAAACCGTTCCCTTGGTGCTAGATGAACGAACGTCTCTCCAATTGCTCAGTTCTGAGGGATAAGTGTGTGTGAAAGCCGTCCTTCACCTAGCTTGTTGGGAACACAAAGTTTCTTTTCAGTTGCAAACTCCATTCCATAAATATATATGGGGAGGTACAAGCTCCAACTCGGTTTGACAGTGAAAACTGCAGGAACTACAAACCGGCACTAGGAAACAGACTGAGAAAGCAGAGAAAAAGTGTCTCCTGCAAACCGTTCCCTTGGTGCTGGATGAACGAACGTCTCTCCACTTGCTCAGTTCTGAGAGATAAGTGTGTGTGAAAGCCGTCCTTCATCTAGCTTGTTGGGAACCCAAAGTTTCTTTTCAGTTGCAAACTCCATTCCATACATATATATGGGGAGGTACTAGCTCCAACTCGGTTTTACAGTGAAAACTGCAGGAACTTCAAACCGGCACTAGGAAACAGACTGAGAAAGCAGAGAAAAAGTGTCTCCTGCAACCCGTTCCCTTGGTGCTAGATGAACCAACGTCTCTCCACTTGCTCAGTTCCGAGAGATAAGTGTGTGTGAAAGCCGTTATTCACCTAAGTTGTTGGGAACACAAAGTTTCTTTTCAGTTGCAAACACCATACCATACATATATATGTGTAGGTACTAGATCCAACACTGTTTTACAGTGAAAACGGCAGGAACTTCAAAACGGCACTAGGAAACAGACTGAGAAAGCAGACAAAAAGTGTCTCCTGCAAACCGTTCCCTTGGTGCTAGATGAACGAACGTCTCTCCAATTGCTCAGTTCTGAGGGATAAGTGTGTGTGAAAGCCGTCCTTCACCTAGCTTGTTGGGAACACAAAGTTTCTTTTCAGTTGCAAACTCCATTCCATAAATATATATGGGGAGGTACAAGCTCCACCTCGGTTTTACAGTGAAAACTGCAGGAACTTCAAACCGGCACTAGGAAACAGACTGAGAAAGCAGAGAAAAAGTGTCTCCTGCAACCGGTACCCTTGGTGCTAGATGAACGAACGTCCCTCCACTTGCTCAGTTCTGAGAGATAAGTGTGTGTGAAAGCCGTCCTTCAACTAGCTTGTTGGGAACACAAAGTTTCTTTTCACTTGCAAACTCCATACCATACATATATATGTGTAGGTACTAGATCCAACACTGTTTTACAGTGAAAACTGCAGGAACTTCAAAACGGCACTAGGAAACAGACTGAGAAAGCAGAGAAAAAGTGTCTCCTGCAAACCGTTCCCTTGGTGCTAGATGAACGAACGTCTCTCCAATTGCTCAGTTCTGAGGGATAAGTGTGTGTGAAAGCCGTCCTTCACCTAGCTTGTTGGGAACACAAAGTTTCTTTTCAGTTGCAAACTCCATTCCATACATATATATGGGGAGGTACAAGCTCCACCTCGGTTTTACAGTGAAAACTGCAGGAACTTCAAACCGGCACTAGGAAACAGACTGAGAAAGCAGAGAAAAAGTGTCTCCTGCAACCGGTACCCTTGGTGCTAGATGAACGAACGTCCCTCCACTTGCTCAGTTCTGAGAGATAAGTGTATGTGAAAGCCGTCCTTCAACTAGCTTGTTGGGAACACAAAGTTTCTTTTCAGTTGCAAACTCCATTCCATACATATATATGGGGAGGTACTAGCTCAAACTCGGTTTTACAGTGAAAACTGCAGGAACTTCAAACCGGCACTAGGAAACAGACTGAGAAAGCAGAGAAAAAGTGTCTCCTGCAAACCGTTCCCTTGGTGCTAGATGAACCAACGTCTCTCCACTTGCTCAGTTCCGAGAGATAAGTGTGTGTGAAAGCCGCCCTTCACCTAGCTTGTTGGGAACACAAAGTTTCTTTTCAGTTGCAAACTCCATACCATACATATATATGTGTAGGTACTAGATCCAACACTGTTTTACAGTGAAAACTGCAGGAACTTCAAAACGGCACTAGGAAACAGACTGAGAATGCAGAGAAAAAGTGTCTCCTGCAAACCGTTCCCTTGGTGCTAGATGAACGAACGTCTCTCCAATTGCTCAGTTCTGAGGGATAAGTGTGTGTGAAAGCCATCCTTCACCTAGCTTGTTGGGAACACAAAGTTTCTTTTCAGTTGCAAACTCCATTCCATACATATATATGGGGAGGTACAAGCTCCACCTCGGTTTTACAGTGAAAACTGCAGGAACTTCAAACCGGCACTAGGAAACAGACTGAGAAAGCAGAGAAAAAGTGTCTCCTGCAACCGGTACCCTTGGTGCTAGATGAACGAACGTCCCTCCACTTGCTCAGTTCTGAGAGATAAGTGTGTGTGAAAGCCGTCCTTCAACTAGCTTGTTGGGAACACAAAGTTTCTTTTCAGTTGCAAACTCCATTCCATACATATATATGGGGAGGTACTAGCTCCAACTCGGTTTTACAGTGAAAACTGCAGGAACTTCAAACCGGCACTAGGAAACAGACTGAGAAAGCAGAGAAAAAGTGTCTCCTGCAAACCGTTCCCTTGGTGCTAGATGAACCAACGTCTCTCCACTTGCTCAGTTCCGAGAGATAAGTGTGTGTGAAAGCCGCCCTTCACCTAGCTTGTTGGGAACACAAAGTTTCTTTTCAGTTGCAAACTCCATACCATACATATATATGTGTAGGTACTAGATCCAACACTGTTTTACAGTGAAAACTGCAGGAACTTCAAAACGGCACTAGGAAACAGACTGAGAAAGCAGAGAAAAAGTGTCTCCTGCAAACCGTTCCCTTGGTGCTAGATGAACGAACGTCTCTCCAATTGCTCAGTTCTGAGGGATAAGTGTGTGTGAAAGCCGTCCTTCACCTAGCTTGTTGGGAACACAAAGTTTCTTTTCAGTTGCAAACTCCATTCCATAAATATATATGGGGAGGTACAAGCTCCAACTCGGTTTGACAGTGAAAACTGCAGGAACTACAAACCGGCACTAGGAAACAGACTGAGAAAGCAGAGAAAAAGTGTCTCCTGCAAACCGTTCCCTTGGTGCTGGATGAACGAACGTCTCTCCACTTGCTCAGTTCTGAGAGATAAGTGTGTGTGAAAGCCGTCCTTCATCTAGCTTGTTGGGAACCCAAAGTTTCTTTTCAGTTGCAAACTCCATTCCATACATATATATGGGGAGGTAATAGCTCCAACTCGGTTTTACAGTGAAAACTGCAGGAACTTCAAACCGGCACTAGGAAACAGACTGAGAAAGCAGAGAAAAAGTGTCTCCTGCAACCCGTTCCCTTGGTGCTAGATGAACGAACGTCTCTCCACTTGCTCAGTTCTGAGAGATAATTGTGTATGAAAGCCGTCCTTCACCTAGCTTGTTGGGAACACAAAGTTTCTTTTCAGTTGCAAACTCCATTCCATACATATATATGGGGAGGTACTAGCTCCAACTCGGTTTTACAGTGAAAACTGCAGGAACTTCAAACCGGCACTAGGAAACAGACTGAGAAAGCAGAGAAAAAGTGTCTCCTGCAACCCGTTCCCTTGGTGCTAGATGAACCAACGTCTCTCCACTTGCTCAGTTCCGAGAGATAAGTGTGTGTGAAAGCCGTCCTTCACCTAACTTGTTGGGAACACAAAGTTTCTTTTCAGTTGCAAACTCCATACCATACATATATATGTGTAGGTACTAGATCCAACACTGTTTTACAGTGAAAACTGCAGGAACTTCAAAACGGCACTAGGAAACAGACTGAGAAAGCAGAGAAAATGTGTCTCCTGCAAACAGTTCCCTTGGTGCTAGATGAACGAACGTCTCTCCAATTGCTCAGTTCTGAGGGATAAGTGTGTGTGAAAGCCGTCCTTCACCTAGCTTGTTGGGAACACAAAGTTTCTTTTCAGTTGCAAACTCCATTCCATAAATATATATGGGGAGGTACAAGCTCCAACTCGGTTTGACAGTGAAAACTGCAGGAACTACAAACCGGCACTAGGAAACAGACTGAGAAAGCAGAGAAAAAGTGTCTCCTGCAAACCGTTCCCTTGGTGCTGGATGAACGAACGTCTCTCCACTTGCTCAGTTCTGAAAGATAAGTGTGTGTGAAAGCCGTCCTTCATCTAGCTTGTTGGGAACCCAAAGTTTCTTTTCAGTTGCAAACTCCATTCCATACATATATATGGGGAGGTAATAGCTCCAACTCGGTTTTACAGTGAAAACTGCAGGAACTTCAAACCGGCACTAGGAAACAGACTGAGAAAGCAGAGAAAAAGTGTTTCCTGCAACCCGTTCCCTTGGTGCTAGATGAACGAACGTCTCTCCACTTGCTCAGTTCTGAGAGATAAGTGTGTGGGAAAGCCGTCCTTCACATAGCTTGTTGGGAACACAAAGTTTCTTTTCAGTTGCAAACTCCATTCCATACATATATATGGGGAGGTACTAGCTCCAACTCGATTTTACAGTGAAAACTGCAGGAACTTCAAACCGGCACTAGGAAACAGACTGAGAAAGCAGAGAAAAAGTGTCTCCTGCAACCCGTTCCCTTGGTGCTAGATGAACCAACGTCTCTCCACTTGCTCAGTTCCGAGAGATAAGTGTGTGTGAAAGCCGTCCTTCACCTAACTTGTTGGGAACACAAAGTTTCTTTTCAGTTGCAAACTCCATACCATACATATATATGTGTAGGTACTAGATCCAACACTGTTTTACAGTGAAAACTGCAGGAACTTCAAAACGGCACTAGGAAACAGACTGAGAAAGCAGAGAAAAAGTGTCTCCTGCAAACCGTTACCTTGGTGCTAGATGAACGAACGTCTCTCCAATTGCTCAGTTCTGAGGGATAAGTGTGTGTGAAAGCCGTCCTTCACCTAGCTTGTTGGGAACACAAAGTTTATTTTCAGTTGCAAACTCCATTCCATAAATATATATGGGGAGGTACAAGCTCCAACTCGGTTTGACAGTGAAAACTGCAGGAACTACAAACCGGCACTAGGAAACAGACTGAGAAAGCAGAGAAAAAGTGTCTCCTGCAACCGGTACCCTTGGTGCTAGATGAACGAACGTCCCTCCACTTGCTCAGTTCTGAGAGATAAGTGTGTGTGAAAGCCGTCCTTCAACTAGCTTGTTGGGAACACAAAGTTTCTTTTCAGTTGCAAACTCCATTCCATACATATATATGGGGAGGTACTAGCTCCAACTCGGTTTTACAGTGAAAACTGCAGGAACTTCAAACCGGCACTAGGAAACAGACTGAGAAAGCAGAGAAAAAGTGTCTCCTGCAAACCGTTCCCTTGGTGCTAGATGAACCAACGTCTCTCCACTTGCTCAGTTCCGAGAGATAAGTGTGTGTGAAAGCCGCCCTTCACCTAGCTTGTTGGGAACACAAAGTTTCTTTTCAGTTGCAAACTCCATACCATACATATATATGTGTAGGTACTAGATCCAACACTGTTTTACAGTGAAAACTGCAGGAACTTCAAAACGGCACTAGGAAACAGACTGAGAAAGCAGAGAAAAAGTGTCTCCTGCAAACCGTTCCCTTGGTGCTAGATGAACGAACGTCTCTCCAATTGCTCAGTTCTGAGGGATAAGTGTGTGTGAAAGCCGTCCTTCACCTAGCTTGTTGGGAACACAAAGTTTCTTTTCAGTTGCAAACTCCATTCCATAAATATATATGGGGAGGTACAAGCTCCAACTCGGTTTGACAGTGAAAACTGCAGGAACTACAAACCGGCACTAGGAAACAGACTGAGAAAGCAGAGAAAAAGTGTCTCCTGCAAACCGTTCCCTTGGTGCTGGATGAACGAACGTCTCTCCACTTGCTCAGTTCTGAGAGATAAGTGTGTGTGAAAGCCGTCCTTCATCTAGCTTGTTGGGAACCCAAAGTTTCTTTTCAGTTGCAAACTCCATTCCATACATATATATGGGGAGGTAATAGCTCCAACTCGGTTTTACAGTGAAAACTGCAGGAACTTCAAACCGGCACTAGGAAACAGACTGAGAAAGCAGAGAAAAAGTGTCTCCTGCAACCCGTTCCCTTGGTGCTAGATGAACGAACGTCTCTCCACTTGCTCAGTTCTGAGAGATAATTGTGTATGAAAGCCGTCCTTCACCTAGCTTGTTGGGAACACAAAGTTTCTTTTCAGTTGCAAACTCCATTCCATACATATATATGGGGAGGTACTAGCTCCAACTCGGTTTTACAGTGAAAACTGCAGGAACTTCAAACCGGCACTAGGAAACAGACTGAGAAAGCAGAGAAAAAGTGTCTCCTGCAACCCGTTCCCTTGGTGCTAGATGAACCAACGTCTCTCCACTTGCTCAGTTCCGAGAGATAAGTGTGTGTGAAAGCCGTCCTTCACCTAACTTGTTGGGAACACAAAGTTTCTTTTCAGTTGCAAACTCCATACCATACATATATATGTGTAGGTACTAGATCCAACACTGTTTTACAGTGAAAACTGCAGGAACTTCAAAACGGCACTAGGAAACAGACTGAGAAAGCAGAGAAAATGTGTCTCCTGCAAACCGTTCCCTTGGTGCTAGATGAACGAACGTCTCTCCAATTGCTCAGTTCTGAGGGATAAGTGTGTGTGAAAGCCGTCCTTCACCTAGCTTGTTGGGAACACAAAGTTTCTTTTCAGTTGCAAACTCCATTCCATAAATATATATGGGGAGGTACAAGCTCCAACTCGGTTTGACAGTGAAAACTGCAGGAACTACAAACCGGCACTAGGAAACAGACTGAGAAAGCAGAGAAAAAGTGTCTCCTGCAAACCGTTCCCTTGGTGCTGGATGAACGAACGTCTCTCCACTTGCTCAGTTCTGAAAGATAAGTGTGTGTGAAAGCCGTCCTTCATCTAGCTTGTTGGGAACCCAAAGTTTCTTTTCAGTTGCAAACTCCATTCCATACATATATATGGGGAGGTAATAGCTCCAACTCGGTTTTACAGTGAAAACTGCAGGAACTTCAAACCGGCACTAGGAAACAGACTGAGAAAGCAGAGAAAAAGTGTCTCCTGCAAACCGTTCCCTTGGTGCTAGATGAACGAACGTCTCTCCACTTGCTCAGTTCTGAGCGATAATTGTGTATGAAAGCCGTCCTTCACCTAGCTTGTTGGGAACACAAAGTTTCTTTTCAGTTGCAAACTCCATTCCATACATATATATGGGGAGGTACTAGCTCCAACTCGGTTTTACAGTGAAAACTGCAGGAACTTCAAACCGGCACTAGGAAACAGACTGAGAAAGCAGAGAAAAAGTGTCTCCTGCAACCCGTTCCCTTGGTGCTAGATGAACGAACGTCTCTCCACTTGCTCAGTTCTGAGAGATAAGTGTGTGGGAAAGCCGTCCTTCACCTAGCTTGTTGGGAACACAAAGTTTCTTTTCAGTTGCAAACTCCATTCCATACATATATATGGGGAGGTACAAGCTCCACCTCGGTTTTACAGTGAAAACTGCAGGAACTTCAAACCGGCACTAGGAAACAGACTGAGAAAGCAGAGAAAAAGTGTCTCCTGCAAACCGTTCCCTTGGTGCTAGATGAACGAACGTCTCTCCACTTACTCAGTTCTGAGAGATAAGTGTGTGTGAAAGCCGTAATTCACTTAGCTTGTTGGGAACACAAAGTTTCTTTTCAGTTGCAAACTCCATTCCATACATATATATGGGGAGGTAGAAGCTCCAACTCGGTTTTACAGTGAAAACTGCAGGAACTTCAACCCGGCACTAGGAAACAGACTGAGAAAGCAGAGAAAAAGTGTCTCCTGCAACCCGTTCCCTTGGTGCTAGATGAACCAACGTCTCTCCACTTGCTCAGTTCCGAGAGAAAAGTGTGTGTGAAAGCCGTCCTTCACCTAGCTTGTTGGGAACACAAAGTTTCTTTTCAGTTGCAAACTCCATTCCATACATATATATGTGTAGGTACTAGATCCAACACGGTTTTACAGTGAAAACTGCAGGAACTTCTAAACGGCACTAGGAAACAGACTGAGAAAGCAGAGAAAAAGTGTCTCCTGCAAACCGTTCCCTTGGTGCTAGATGAACGAACGTCTCTCCACTTGCTCAGTTCTGAGGGATAAGTGTGTGTGAAAGCCGTCCTTCACCTAGCTTGTTGGGAACACAAAGTTTCTTTTCAGTTGCAAACTCCATTCCATACATATATATGGGGAGGTACAAGCTCCACCTCGGTTTTACAGTGAAAACTGCAGGAACTTCAAACCGGCACTAGGAAACAGACTGAGAAAGCAGAGAAAAAGTATCTCCTGCAACCGGTACCCTTGGTGCTAGATGAACGAACGTCCCTCCACTTGCTCAGTTCTGAGAGATAAGTGTGTGTGAAAGCCGTCCTTCAACTAGCTTGTTGGGAACACAAAGTTTCTTTTCAGTTGCAAACTCCATTCCATACATATATATGGGGAGGTACTAGCTCCAACTCGGTTTTACAGTGAAAACTGCAGGAACTTCAAACCGGCACTAGGAAACAGACTGAGAAAGCAGAGAAAAAGTGTCTCCTGCAACCCGTTCCCTTGGTGCTAGATGAACCAACGTCTCTCCACTTGCTCAGTTCCGAGAGATAAGTGTGTGTGAAAGCCGCCCTTCACCTAGCTTGTTGGGAACACAAAGTTTCTTTTCAGTTGCAAACTCCATACCATACATATATATGTGTAGGTACTAGATCCAACACTGTTTTACAGTGAAAACTGCAGGAACTTCAAAACGGCACTAGGAAACAGACTGAGAAAGCAGAGAAAAAGTGTCTCCTGCAAACCGTTCCCTTGGTGCTAGATGAACGAACGTCTCTCCAATTGCTCAGTTCTGAGGGATAAGTGTGTGTGAAAGCCGTCCTTCACCTAGCTTGTTGGGAACACAAAGTTTCTTTTCAGTTGCAAACTCCATTCCATAAATATATATGGGGAGGTACAAGCTCCAACTCCGTTTGACAGTGAAAACTGCAGGAACTACAAACCGGCACTAGGAAACAGACTGAGAAAGCAGAGAAAAAGTGTCTCCTGCAAACCGTTCCCTTGGTGCTGGATGAACGAACGTCTCTCCACTTGCTCAGTTCTGAGAGATAAGTGTGTGTGAAAGCCGTCCTTCATCTAGCTTGTTGGGAACCCAAAGTTTCTTTTCAGTTGCAAACTCCATTCCATACATATATATGGGGAGGTAATAGCTCCAACTCGGTTTTACAGTGAAAACTGCAGGAACTTCAAACCGGCACTAGGAAACAGACTGAGAAAGCAGAGAAAAAGTGTTTCCTGCAACCCGTTCCCTTGGTGCTAGATGAACGAACGTCTCTCCACTTGCTCAGTTCTGAGAGATAATTGTGTATGAAAGCCGTCCTTCACCTAGCTTGTTGGGAACACAAAGTTTCTTTTCAGTTGCAAACTCCATTCCATACATATATATGGGGAGGTACTAGCTCCAACTCGGTTTTACAGTGAAAACTGCAGGAACTTCAAACCGGCACTAGGAAACAGACTGAGAAAGCAGAGAAAAAGTGTCTCCTGCAACCCGTTCCCTTGGTGCTAGATGAACGAACGTCTCTCCACTTGCTCAGTTCTGAGAGATAAGTGTGTGGGAAAGCCGTCCTTCACCTAGCTTGTTGGGAACACAAAGTTTCTTTTCAGTTGCAAACTCCATTCCATACATATATATGGGGAGGTACAAGCTCCACCTCGGTTTTACAGTGAAAACTGCAGGAACTTCAAACCGGCACTAGGAAACAGACTGAGAAAGCAGAGAAAAAGTGTCTCCTGCAACCCGTTCCCTTGGTGCTAGATGAACGAACGTCTCTCCACTTACTCAGTTCTGAGAGATAAGTGTGTGTGAAAGCCGTAATTCACTTAGCTTGTTGGGAACACAAAGATTCTTTTCAGTTGCAAACTCCATTCCATACATATATATGGGGAGGTACAAGCTCCAACTCGGTTTTACAGTGAAAACTGCAGGAACTTCAACCCGGCACTAGGAAACAGACTGAGAAAGCAGAGAAAAAGTGTCTCCTGCAACCCGTTCCCTTGGTGCTAGATGAACCAACGTCTCTCCACTTGCTCAGTTCCGAGAGAAAAGTGTGTGTGAAAGCCGTCCTTCACCTAGCTTGTTGGGAACACAAAGTTTCTTTTCAGTTGCAAACTCCATTCCATACATATATATGTGTAGGTACTAGATCCAACACGGTTTTACAGTGAAAACTGCAGGAACTTCTAAACGGCACTAGGAAACAGACTGAGAAAGCAGAGAAAAAGTGTCTCCTGCAAACCGTTCCCTTGGTGCTAGATGAACGAACGTCTCTCCACTTGCTCAGTTCTGAGAGATAAGTGTGTGTGAAAGCCGCCCTTCACCTAGCTTGTTGGGAACACAAAGTTTCTTTTCAGTTGCAAACTCCATTCAATACATATATATGGGGAGGTACTAGCTCCAACTCGGTTTTACAGTGAAAACTGCAGGAACTTCAAACCGGCACTAGGAAACAGACTGAGAAAGCAGAGAAAAAGTGTCTCCTGCAACCCGTACCCTTGGTGCTAGATGAACGAACGTCTCTCCACTTGCTCAGTTCTGAGAGATAAGTGTGTGTGAAAGCCGTCCTTCACCTAGCTTGTTGGGAACACAAAGATTCTTTTCAGTTGCAAACTCCATACCATACATATATATGTGTATTTACTAGATCCAACACGGTTTTACAGTGAAAACTGCAGGAACTTCAAAACGGCACTAGGAAACAGACTGAGAAAGCAGAGAAAAAGTGTCTCCTTCAAACCGTTCCCTTGGTGCTAGATGAACGAACGTCTCTCCAATTGCTCAGTTCTGAGGGATAAGTGTGTGTGAAAGCCGTCCTTCACCTAGCTTGTTGGGAACACAAAGTTTCTTTTCAGTTGC
The DNA here is from genome assembly GCF_036321535.1 of Camelus dromedarius. Lineage (NCBI taxonomy): Eukaryota > Metazoa > Chordata > Mammalia > Artiodactyla > Camelidae > Camelus > Camelus dromedarius. The sequence continues at coordinate 1,972,071 of NW_026989827.1, forward strand.
AAACTCCATTCCATAAATATATATGGGGAGGTAATAGCTCCAACTCGGTTTTACAGTGAAAACTGCAGGAACTTCAAACCGGCACTAGGAAACAGACTGAGAAAGCAGAGAAAAAGTGTCTCCTGCAACCCGTTCCCTTGGTGCTAGATGAACGAACGTCTCTCCACTTTCTCAGTTCTGAGAGATAATTGTGTGTGAAAGCCGTCCTTCATCTAGCTTGTTGGGAACACAAAGTTTCTTTTCAGTTGCAAACTCCATTCCATACATATACATGGGGAGGTACTAGCTCCAACACGGTTTTAAAGTGAAAACTGCAGGAACTTCAAACCGGCACTAGGAAACAGACTGAGAAAGCAGAGAAAAAGTGTCCCCTGCAACCCGTTCCCTTGGTGCTAGATGAACGAACGTCTCTCCACTTGCTCAGTTCTGAGAGATAAGTGTGTGGGAAAGCCGTCCTTCACCTAGCTTGTTGGGAACACAAAGTTTCTTTTCAGTTGCAAACTCCATTCCATACATATATATGGGGAGGTAATAGCTCCAACTCGGTTTTACAGTGAAAACTGCAGGAACTTCAAACCGGCACTAGGAAACAGACTGAGAAAGCAGAGAAAAAGTGTCTCCTGCAACCCGTTCCCTTGGTGCTAGATGAACGAACGTCTCTCCACTTGCTCAATTCTGAGAGATAAGTGTGTGTGAAAGCCGTCCTTCAACTTGCTTGTTGGGAACACAAAGTTTCTTTTCAGTTGCAAACTCCATTCCATACATATATATGGGGAGGTACAAGCTCCAACTCGGTTTTACAGTTAAAACTGCAGGAACTTCAAACCGGCACTATGAAACACACTGAGAAAGCAGAGAAAAAGTGTCTCCTGCAACCCGTTCCCTTGGTGCTGGATGAACGAACGTCTCTCCACTTACTCAGTTCTGAGAGATAAGTGTGTGTGAAAGCCGTAATTCACTTAGCTTGTTGGGAACACAAAGTTTCTTTTCAGTTGCAAACTCCATTCCATACATATATATGGGGAGGTAGAAGCTCCAACTCGGTTTTACAGTGAAAACTGCAGGAACTTCAACTCGGCACTAGGAAACATACTGAGAAAGCAGAGAAAAAGTGTCTCCTGCAACCCGTTCCCTTGGTGCTAGATGAACGAACGTCTCTCCACTTGCTCAGTTCCGAGAGAAAAGTGTGTGTGAAAGCCGTCCTTCACCTAGCTTGTTGGGAACACAAAGTTTCTTTTCAGTTGCAAACTCCATTCCATACATATATATGTGTAGGTACTAGATCCAACACGGTTTTACAGTGAAAACTGCAGGAACTTCAAAACGGCACTAGGAAACAGACTGAGAAAGCAGAGAAAAAGTGTCTCCTGCAAACCGTTCCCTTGGTGCTAGATGAACGAACGTCTCTCCACTTGCTCAGTTCTGAGAGATAAGTGTGTGTGAAAGCCGCCCTTCACCTAGCTTGTTGGGAACACAAAGTTTCTTTTCAGTTGCAAACTCCATTCAATACATATATATGGGGAGGTACTAGCTCCAACTCGGTTTTACAGTGAAAACTGCAGGAACTTCAAACCGGCACTAGGAAACAGACTGAGAAAGCAGAGAAAAAGTGTCTCCTGCAACCCGTACCCTTGGTGCTAGATGAACGAACGTCTCTCCACTTGCTCAGTTCTGAGAGATAAGTGTGTGTGAAAGCCGTCCTTCACCTAGCTTGTTGGGAACACAAAGTTTCTTTTCAGTTGCAAACTCCATTCCATACATATATACGGGGAGGTACTAGCTCCAACTCGGTTTGACAGTGAAAACTGCAGGAACTTCAAACCGGCACTAGGAAACAGACTGAGAAAGCAGAGAAAAAGTGTCTCCTGCAACCCGTTCCCTTGGTGCTAGATGAACCAACGTCTCTCCACTTGCTCAGTTCCGAGAGATAAGTGTGTGTGAAAGCCGTCCTTCACCTAACTTGTTGGGAAAACAAAGTTTCTTTTCAGTTGCAAACTCCATACCATACATATATATGTGTAGGTACTAGATCCAACACGGTTTTACAGTGAAAACTGCAGGAACTTCAAAACGGCACTAGGAAACAGACTGAGAAAGCAGAGAAAAAGTGTCTCCTGCAAACCGTTCCCTTGGTGCTAGATGAACGAACGTCTCTCCACTTGCTCAGTTCTTAGAGACAAGTGTGTGTGTAAGCCGTCCTTCACCTAGCTTGTTGGGAACACAAAGTTTCTTTTCAGTTGCAAACTCCATTCCATACATATATATGGGGAGGTACTAGCTCCAACTCGGTTTTACAGTGAAAACTGCAGGAACTTCAAACCGGCACTAGGAAACAGACTGAGAAAGCAGAGAAAAAGTGACTCCTGCAACCAGTTCCCTTGGTGCTAGATGAACGAACGTCCCTCCACTTGCTCAGTTCTGAGAGATAAGTGTTTGTGAAAGCCGTCCTTCAACATGCATGTTGGGAACACAAAGTTTCTTTTCAGTTGCAAACTCCTTTCCATACATATATATGGGGAGGTAGAAGCTCCAACTCGGTTTTACAGTGAAAACTGCAGGAACTTCAAACCGGCACTAGGAAACAGACTGAGAAAGCAGAGAAAATGTGTCTCCTGCAACCCGTTCCCTTGGTGCTAGATGAACGAACGTCTCTCCACTTGCTCAGTTCTGAGAGATAAGTGAGTGTGAAAGCCGTACTTCACCTAGCTTGTTGGGAACACAAAGTTTCTTTTCAGTTGCAAACTCCATTCCATACATATATATGGGGAGGTACTAGCTCCAATTCGGTTTTACAGTGAAAACTGCAGGAACTTCAAACCGGCACTAGGAAACAGACTGAGAAAGCAGAGAAAAAGTGTCCCCTGCAACCCGTTCCCTTGGTGCTAGATGAATGAACGTCTCTCCAATTGCTCAGTTCTGAGGGATTAGTGTGTGTGAAAGCCGTCCTTCACCTAGCTTGTTGGGAACACAAAGTTTCTTTTCAGTTGCAAACTTCATTCCATAAATATATATGGGGAGGTACAAGCTCCAACTCGGTTTGACAGTGAAAACTGCAGGAACTACAAACCGGCACTAGGAAACAGACTGAGAAAGCAGAGAAAAGGTGTCTCCTGCAAACCGTTCCCTTGGTGCTGGATGAACGAACGTCTCTCCACTTGCTCAGTTCTGAGAGATAAGTGTGTGTGAAAGCCGTCCTTCATCTAGCTTGTTGGGAACCCAAAGTTTCTTTTCAGTTGCAAACTCCATTCCATACATATATATGGGGAGGTAATAGCTCCAACTCGGTTTTACAGTGAAAACTGCAGGAACTTCAAACCGGCACTAGGAAACAGATTGAGAAAGCAGAGAAAATGTGTCTCCTGCAACCCGTTCCCTTGGTGCTAGATGAACGAACGTCTCTCCACTTGCTCAGTTCTGAGAGATTATTGTGTATGAAAGCCGTCCTTCACCTAGCTTGTTGGGAACACAAAGTTTCTTTTCAGTTGCAAACTCCATTCCATACATATATATGGGGAGGTACTAGCTCCAACTCGGTTTTACAGTGAAAACTGCAGGAACTTCAAACCGGCACTAGGAAACAGACTGAGAAAGCAGAGAAAAAGTGTCTCCTGCAACCCGTTCCCTTGGTGCTAGATGAACGAACGTCTCTCCACTTGCTCAGTTCTGAGAGATAAGTGTGTGGGAAAGCCGTCCTTCACCTAGCTTGTTGGGAACACAAAGTTTCTTTTCAGTTGCAAACTCCATTCCATACATATATACGGGGAGGTACTAGCTCCAACTCGGTTTGACAGTGAAAACTGCAGGAACTTCAAACCGGCACTAGGAAACAGACTGAGAAAGCAGAGAAAAAGTGTCTCCTGCAACCCGTTCCCTTGGTGCTAGATGAACCAACGTCTCTCCACTTGCTCAGTTCCGAGAGATAAGTGTGTGTGAAAGCCGTCCTTCACCTAACTTGTTGGGAAAACAAAGTTTCTTTTCAGTTGCAAACTCCATACCTTACATATATATGTGTAGGTACTAGATCCAACACGGTTTTACAGTGAAAACTGCAGGAACTTCAAAACGGCACTAGGAAACAGACTGAGAAAGCAGAGAAAAAGTGTCTCCTGCAAACCGTTCCCTTGGTGCTAGATGAACGAACGTCTCTCCACTTGCTCAGTTCTTAGAGACAAGTGTGTGTGTAAGCCGTCCTTCACCTAGCTTGTTGGGAACACAAAGTTTCTTTTCAGTTGCAAACTCCATTCCATACATATATATGGGGAGGTACTAGCTCCAACTCGGTTTTACAGTGAAAACTGCAGGAACTTCAAACCGGCACTAGGAAACAGACTGAGAAAGCAGAGAAAAAGTGACTCCTGCAACCAGTTCCCTTGGTGCTAGATGAACGAACGTCCCTCCACTTGCTCAGTTCTGAGAGATAAGTGTTTGTGAAAGCCGTCCTTCAACATGCATGTTGGGAACACAAAGTTTCTTTTCAGTTGCATACTCCTTTCCATACATATATATGGGGAGGTAGAAGCTCCAACTCGGTTTTACAGTGAAAACTGCAGGAACTTCAAACCGGCACTAGGAAACAGACTGAGAAAGCAGAGAAAATGTGTCTCCTGCAACCCGTTCCCTTGGTGCTAGATGAACGAACGTCTCTCCACTTGCTCAGTTCTGAGAGATAAGTGAGTGTGAAAGCCGTACTTCACCTAGCTTGTTGGGAACACAAAGTTTCTTTTCAGTTGCAAACTCCATTCCATACATATATATGGGGAGGTACTAGCTCCAATTCGGTTTTACAGTGAAAACTGCAGGAACTTCAAACCGGCACTAGGAAACAGACTGAGAAAGCAGAGAAAAAGTGTCCCCTGCAACCCGTTCCCTTGGTGCTAGATGAATGAACGTCTCTCCAATTGCTCAGTTCTGAGGGATTAGTGTGTGTGAAAGCCGTCCTTCACCTAGCTTGTTGGGAACACAAAGTTTCTTTTCAGTTGCAAACTTCATTCCATAAATATATATGGGGAGGTACAAGCTCCAACTCGGTTTGACAGTGAAAACTGCAGGAACTACAAACCGGCACTAGGAAACAGACTGAGAAAGCAGAGAAAAGGTGTCTCCTGCAAACCGTTCCCTTGGTGCTGGATGAACGAACGTCTCTCCACTTGCTCAGTTCTGAGAGATAAGTGTGTGTGAAAGCCGTCCTTCATCTAGCTTGTTGGGAACCCAAAGTTTCTTTTCAGTTGCAAACTCCATTCCATACATATATATGGGGAGGTAATAGCTCCAACTCGGTTTTACAGTGAAAACTGCAGGAACTTCAAACCGGCACTAGGAAACAGATTGAGAAAGCAGAGAAAATGTGTCTCCTGCAACCCGTTCCCTTGGTGCTAGATGAACGAACGTCTCTCCACTTGCTCAGTTCTGAGAGATTATTGTGTATGAAAGCCGTCCTTCACCTAGCTTGTTGGGAACACAAAGTTTCTTTTCAGTTGCAAACTCCATTCCATACATATATATGGGGAGGTACTAGCTCCAACTCGGTTTTACAGTGAAAACTGCAGGAACTTCAAACCGGCACTAGGAAACAGACTGAGAAAGCAGAGAAAAAGTGTCTCCTGCAACCCGTTCCCTTGGTGCTAGATGAACGAACGTCTCTCCACTTGCTCAGTTCTGAGAGATAAGTGTGTGGGAAAGCCGTCCTTCACCTAGCTTGTTGGGAACACAAAGTTTCTTTTCAGTTGCAAACTCCATTCCATACATATATATGGGGAGGTACAAGCTCCACCTCGGTTTTACAGTGAAAACTGCAGGAACTTCAAACCGGCACTAGGAAACAGACTGAGAAAGCAGAGAAAAAGTGTCTCCTGCAACCCGTTCCCTTGGTGCTAGATGAACGAACGTCTCTCCACTTGCTCAATTCTGAGAGATAAGTGTGTGTGAAAGCCGTCCTTCAACTAGCTTGTTGGGAACACAAAGTTTCTTTTCAGTTGCAAACTCCATTCCATACATATATATGGGGAGGTACAAGCTCCAAATCGGATTTACAGTTAAAACTGCAGGAACTTCAAACCGGCACTAGGAAACAGACTGAGAAAGCAGAGAAAAAGTGTCTCCTGCAACTCGTTCCCTTGGTGCTGGATGAACGAACGTCTCTCCACTTACTCAGTTCTGAGAGATAAGTGTGTGTGAAAGCCGTAATTCACTTAGCTTGTTGGGAACACAAAGTTTCTTTTCAGTTGCAAACTCCATTCCATACATATATATGGGGAGGTAGAAGCTCCAACTCGGTTTTACAGTGAAAACTGCAGGAACTTCAACCCGGCACTAGGAAACAGACTGAGAAAGCAGAGAAAAAGTGTCTCCTGCAACCCGTTCCCTTGGTGCTAGATGAAACAACGTCTCTCCACTTGCTCATTTCCGAGAGAAAAGTGTGTGTGAAAGCCGTCCTTCACCTAGCTTGTTGGGAACACAAAGATTCTTTTCAGTTGCAAACTCCATTCCATACATATATATGTGTAGGTACTAGATCCAACACGGTTTTACAGTGAAAACTGCAGGAACTTCTAAACGGCACTAGGAAAAAGACTGAGAAAGCAGAGAAAAAGTGTCTCCTGCAAACCGTTCCCTTGGTGCTAGATGAACGAACGTCTCACCACTTGCTCAGTTCTGAGAGATAAGTGTGTGTGAAAGCCGCACTTCACCTAGCTTGTTGGGAACACAAAGATTCTTTTCAGTTGCAAACTCCATTCAATACATATATATGGGGAGGTACTAGCTCCAACTCGGTTTTACAGTGAAAACTGCAGGAACTTCATACCGGCACTAGGAAACAGACTGAGAAAGCAGAGAAAAAGTGTCTCCTGCAACCCGTACCCTTGGTGCTAGATGAACGAACGTCTCTCCACTTGCTCAGTTCTGAGAGATAAGTGTGTGGGAAAGCCGTCCTTCACCTAGCTTGTTGGGAACACAAAGTTTCTTTTCAGTTGCAAACTCCTTTCCATACATATATATGGGGAGGTAGAATCTCCAACTCGGTTTTACAGTGAAAACTGCAGGAACTTCAAACCGGCACTAGGAAACAGACTGAGAAAGCAGAGAAAATGTGTCTCCGGAAACCAGTTCCCTTGGTGCTTGATGAACGAACGTCTCTCCACTTGCTCAGTTCTGAGAGATAAGTGAGTGTGAAAGCCGTACTTCACCTAGCTTGTTGGGAACACAAAGTTTCTTTTCAGTTGCAAACTCCATTCCATACATATATATGGGGAGGTACTAGCTCCAATTCGGTTTTACAGTGAAAACTGCAGGAACTTCAAACCGGCACTAGGAAACAGACTGAGAAAGCAGAGAAAAAGTGTCCCCTGCAACCCGTTCCCTTGGTGCTAGATGAATGAACGTCTCTCCAATTGCTCAGTTCTGAGGGATTAGTGTGTGTGAAAGCCGTCCTTCACCTAGCTTGTTGGGAACACAAAGTTTCTTTTCAGTTGCAAACTTCATTCCATAAATATATATGGGGAGGTACAAGCTCCAACTCGGTTTGACAGTGAAAACTGCAGGAACTACAAACCGGCACTAGGAAACAGACTGAGAAAGCAGAGAAAAAGTGTCTCCTGCAAACCGTTCCCTTGGTGCTGGATGAACGAACGTCTCTCCACTTGCTCAGTTCTGAGAGATAAGTGTGTGTGAAAGCCGCCCTTCATCTAGCTTGTTGGGAACCCAAAGTTTCTTTTAAGTTGCAAACTCCATTCCATACATATATATGGGGAGGTAATAGCTCCAACTCGGTTTTACAGTGAAAACTGCAGGAACTTCAAACCGGCACTAGGAAACAGACTGAGAAAGCAGAGAAAAAGTGTCTCCTGCAACCCGTTCCCTTGGTGCTAGATGAACGAACGTCTCTCCACTTGCTCAGTTCTGAGAGATAATTGTGTATGAAAGCCGTCCTTCACCTAGCTTGTTGGGAACACAAAGTTTCTTTTCAGTTGCAAACTCCATTCCATACATATATATGGGGAGGTACTAGCTCCAACTCGGTTTTACAGTGAAAACTGCAGGAACTTCAAACCGGCACTAGGAAACAGACTGAGAAAGCAGAGAAAAAGTGTCTCCTGCAACCCGTTCCCTTGGTGCTAGATGAACGAACGTCTCTCCACTTGCTCAGTTCTGAGAGATAAGTGTGTGTGAAAGCCGTCCTTCACCTAGCTTGTTGGGAACACAAAGTTTCTTTTCAGTTGCAAACTCCATTCCATACATATATATGGGGAGGTACAAGCTCCACCTCGGTTTTACAGTGAAAACTGCAGGAACTGCAAACCGGCACTAGGAAACAGACTGAGAAAGCAGAGAAAAAGTGTCTCCTGCAACCCGTTCCCTTGGTGCTAGATGAACGAACGTCTCTCCACTTGCTCAATTCTGAGAGATAAGTGTGTGTGAAAGCCGTCCTTCACCTAGCTTGTTGGGAACACAAAGTTTCTTTTCAGTTGCAAACTCCATTCAATACATATATATGGGGAGGTACTAGCTCCAACTCGGTTTTACAGTGAAAACTGCAGGAACTTCAAACCGGCACTAGGAAACAGACTGAGAAAGCAGAGAAAAAGTGTCTCCTGCAACCCGTACCCTTGGTGCTAGATGAACGAACGTCTCTCCACTTGCTCAGTTCTGAGAGATAAGTGTGTGGGAAAGCCGTCCTTCACCTAGCTTGTTGGGAACACAAAGTTTCTTTTCAGTTGCAAACTCCATTCAATACATATATAAAGGGAGGTACTAGCTCCAAATCGGTTTTACAGTGAAAACTGCAGGAACTTCAAACCGGCACTAGGAAACAGACTGAGAAAGCAGAGAAAAAGTGACTCCTGCAACCCGTTCCCTTGGTGCTAGATGAACGAACGTCCCTCCACTTGCTCAGTTCTGAGAGATAAGTGTTTGTGAAAGCCGTCCTTCAACTTGCTTGTTGGGAACACAAAGTTTCTTTTCAGTTGCAAACTCCTTTCCATACATATATATGGGGAGGTAGAAGCTCCAACTCGGTTTTACAGTGAAAACTGCAGGAACTTCAAACCGGCACTAGGAAACAGACTGAGAAAGCAGAGAAAATGTGTCTCCGGAAACCAGTTCCCTTGGTGCTAGATGAACGAACGTCTCTCCACTTGCTCAGTTCTGAGAGATAAGTGAGTGTGAAAGCCGTCCTTCACCTAGCTTGTTGGGAACACAAAGTTTCTTTTCAGTTGCAAACTCCATTCCATACATATATATGGGGAGGTACTAGCTCCAATTCGGTTTTACAGTGAAAACTGCAGGAACTTCAAACCGGCACTAGGAAACAGACTGAGAAAGCAGAGAAAAAGTGTCCCCTGCAACCCGTTCCCTTGGTGCTAGATGAATGAACGTCTCTCCAATTGCTCAGTTTTGAGAGATAAGTGTGTGTGAAAGCCGTCCTTCACCTAGCTTGTTGGGAACACAAAGTTTCTTTTCAGTTGCAAACTTCATTCCATAAATATATATGGGGAGGTACAAGCTCCAACTCGGTTTGACAGTGAAAACTGCAGGAACTACAAACCGGCACTAGGAAACAGACTGAGAAAGCAGAGAAAAAGTGTCTCCTGCAAACCGTTCCCTTGGTGCTGGATGAACGAACGTCTCTCCACTTGCTCAGTTCTGAGAGATAAGTGTGTGTGAAAGCCGTCCTTCATCTAGCTTGTTGGGAACCCAAAGTTTCTTTTCAGTTGCAAACTCCATTCCATACATATATATGGGGAGGTAATAGCTCCAACTCGGTTTTACAGTGAAAACTGCAGGAACTTCAAACCGGCACTAGGAAACAAACTGAGAAAGCAGAGAAAAAGTGTCTCCTGCAAACCGTTCCCTTGGTGCTAGATGAACGAACGTCTCTCCACTTGCTCAGTTCTGAGCGATAATTGTGTATGAAAGCCGTCCTTCACCTAGCTTGTTGGGAACACAAAGTTTCTTTTCAGTTGCAAACTCCATTCCATACATATATATGGGGAGGTACTAGCTCCAACTCGGTTTTACAGTGAAAACTGCAGGAACTTCAAACCGGCACTAGGAAACAGACTGAGAAAGCAGAGAAAAAGTGTCTCCTGCAACCCGTTCCCTTGGTGCTAGATGAACGAACGTCTCTCCACTTGCTCAGTTCTGAGAGATAAGTGTGTGGGAAAGCCGTCCTTCACCTAGCTTGTTGGGAACACAAAGTTTCTTTTCAGTTGCAAACTCCATTCCATACATATATATGGGGAGGTACAAGCTCCACCTCGGTTTTACAGTGAAAACTGCAGGAACTTCAAACCGGCACTAGGAAACAGACTGAGAAAGCAGAGAAAAAGTGTCTCCTGCAAACCGTTCCCTTGGTGCTAGATGAACGAACGTCTCTCCACTTACTCAGTTCTGAGAGATAAGTGTGTGTGAAAGCCGTAATTCACTTAGCTTGTTGGGAACACAAAGTTTCTTTTCAGTTGCAAACTCCATTCCATACATATATATGGGGAGGTAGAAGCTCCAACTCGGTTTTACAGTGAAAACTGCAGGAACTTCAACCCGGCACTAGGAAACAGACTGAGAAAGCAGAGAAAAAGTGTCTCCTGCAACCCGTTCCCTTGGTGCTAGATGAACCAACGTCTCTCCACTTGCTCAGTTCCGAGAGAAAAGTGTGTGTGAAAGCCGTCCTTCACCTAGCTTGTTGGGAACACAAAGTTTCTTTTCAGTTGCAAACTCCATTCCATACATATATATGTGTAGGTACTAGATCCAACACGGTTTTACAGTGAAAACTGCAGGAACTTCTAAACGGCACTAGGAAACAGACTGAGAAAGCAGAGAAAAAGTGTCTCCTGCAAACCGTTCCCTTGGTGCTAGATGAACGAACGTCTCTCCACTTGCTCAGTTCTGAGGGATAAGTGTGTGTGAAAGCCGTCCTTCACCTAGCTTGTTGGGAACACAAAGTTTCTTTTCAGTTGCAAACTCCATTCCATACATATATATGGGGAGGTACAAGCTCCACCTCGGTTTTACAGTGAAAACTGCAGGAACTTCAAACCGGCACTAGGAAACAGACTGAGAAAGCAGAGAAAAAGTATCTCCTGCAACCGGTACCCTTGGTGCTAGATGAACGAACGTCCCTCCACTTGCTCAGTTCTGAGAGATAAGTGTGTGTGAAAGCCGTCCTTCAACTAGCTTGTTGGGAACACAAAGTTTCTTTTCAGTTGCAAACTCCATTCCATACATATATATGGGGAGGTACTAGCTCCAACTCGGTTTTACAGTGAAAACTGCAGGAACTTCAAACCGGCACTAGGAAACAGACTGAGAAAGCAGAGAAAAAGTGTCTCCTGCAAACCGTTCCCTTGGTGCTAGATGAACCAACGTCTCTCCACTTGCTCAGTTCCGAGAGATAAGTGTGTGTGAAAGCCGCCCTTCACCTAGCTTGTTGGGAACACAAAGTTTCTTTTCAGTTGCAAACTCCATACCATACATATATATGTGTAGGTACTAGATCCAACACTGTTTTACAGTGAAAACTGCAGGAACTTCAAAACGGCACTAGGAAACAGACTGAGAAAGCAGAGAAAAAGTGTCTCCTGCAAACCGTTCCCTTGGTGCTAGATGAACGAACGTCTCTCCAATTGCTCAGTTCTGAGGGATAAGTGTGTGTGAAAGCCGTCCTTCACCTAGCTTGTTGGGAACACAAAGTTTCTTTTCAGTTGCAAACTCCATTCCATAAATATATATGGGGAGGTACAAGCTCCAACTCCGTTTGACAGTGAAAACTGCAGGAACTACAAACCGGCACTAGGAAACAGACTGAGAAAGCAGAGAAAAAGTGTCTCCTGCAAACCGTTCCCTTGGTGCTGGATGAACGAACGTCTCTCCACTTGCTCAGTTCTGAGAGATAAGTGTGTGTGAAAGCCGTCCTTCATCTAGCTTGTTGGGAACCCAAAGTTTCTTTTCAGTTGCAAACTCCATTCCATACATATATATGGGGAGGTAGAAGCTCCAACTCGGTTTTACAGTGAAAACTGCAGGAACTTCAACCCGGCACTAGGAAACAGACTGAGAAAGCAGAGAAAAAGTGTCTCCTGCAACCCGTTCCCTTGGTGCTAGATGAACCAACGTCTCTCCACTTGCTCAGTTCCGAGAGAAAAGTGTGTGTGAAAGCCGTCCTTCACCTAGCTTGTTGGGAACACAAAGTTTCTTTTCAGTTGCAAACTCCATTCCATACATATATATGTGTAGGTACTAGATCCAACACGGTTTTACAGTGAAAACTGCAGGAACTTCTAAACGGCACTAGGAAACAGACTGAGAAAGCAGAGAAAAAGTGTCTCCTGCAAACCGTTCCCTTGGTGCTAGATGAACGAACGTCTCTCCACTTGCTCAGTTCTGAGGGATAAGTGTGTGTGAAAGCCGTCCTTCACCTAGCTTGTTGGGAACACAAAGTTTCTTTTCAGTTGCAAACTCCATTCCATACATATATATGGGGAGGTACAAGCTCCACCTCGGTTTTACAGTGAAAACTGCAGGAACTTCAAACCGGCACTAGGAAACAGACTGAGAAAGCAGAGAAAAAGTATCTCCTGCAACCGGTACCCTTGGTGCTAGATGAACGAACGTCCCTCCACTTGCTCAGTTCTGAGAGATAAGTGTGTGTGAAAGCCGTCCTTCAACTAGCTTGTTGGGAACACAAAGTTTCTTTTCAGTTGCAAACTCCATTCCATACATATATATGGGGAGGTACTAGCTCCAACTCGGTTTTACAGTGAAAACTGCAGGAACTTCAAACCGGCACTAGGAAACAGACTGAGAAAGCAGAGAAAAAGTGTCTCCTGCAAACCGTTCCCTTGGTGCTAGATGAACCAACGTCTCTCCACTTGCTCAGTTCCGAGAGATAAGTGTGTGTGAAAGCCGCCCTTCACCTAGCTTGTTGGGAACACAAAGTTTCTTTTCAGTTGCAAACTCCATACCATACATATATATGTGTAGGTACTAGATCCAACACTGTTTTACAGTGAAAACTGCAGGAACTTCAAAACGGCACTAGGAAACAGACTGAGAAAGCAGAGAAAAAGTGTCTCCTGCAAACCGTTCCCTTGGTGCTAGATGAACGAACGTCTCTCCAATTGCTCAGTTCTGAGGGATAAGTGTGTGTGAAAGCCGTCCTTCACCTAGCTTGTTGGGAACACAAAGTTTCTTTTCAGTTGCAAACTCCATTCCATAAATATATATGGGGAGGTACAAGCTCCAACTCCGTTTGACAGTGAAAACTGCAGGAACTACAAACCGGCACTAGGAAACAGACTGAGAAAGCAGAGAAAAAGTGTCTCCTGCAAACCGTTCCCTTGGTGCTGGATGAACGAACGTCTCTCCACTTGCTCAGTTCTGAGAGATAAGTGTGTGTGAAAGCCGTCCTTCATCTAGCTTGTTGGGAACCCAAAGTTTCTTTTCAGTTGCAAACTCCATTCCATACATATATATGGGGAGGTAATAGCTCCAACTCGGTTTTACAGTGAAAACTGCAGGAACTTCAAACCGGCACTAGGAAACAGACTGAGAAAGCAGAGAAAAAGTGTTTCCTGCAACCCGTTCCCTTGGTGCTAGATGAACGAACGTCTCTCCACTTGCTCAGTTCTGAGAGATAATTGTGTATGAAAGCCGTCCTTCACCTAGCTTGTTGGGAACACAAAGTTTCTTTTCAGTTGCAAACTCCATTCCATACATATATATGGGGAGGTACTAGCTCCAACTCGGTTTTACAGTGAAAACTGCAGGAACTTCAAACCGGCACTAGGAAACAGACTGAGAAAGCAGAGAAAAAGTGTCTCCTGCAACCCGTTCCCTTGGTGCTAGATGAACGAACGTCTCTCCACTTGCTCAGTTCTGAGAGATAAGTGTGTGGGAAAGCCGTCCTTCACCTAGCTTGTTGGGAACACAAAGTTTCTTTTCAGTTGCAAACTCCATTCCATACATATATATGGGGAGGTACAAGCTCCACCTCGGTTTTACAGTGAAAACTGCAGGAACTTCAAACCGGCACTAGGAAACAGACTGAGAAAGCAGAGAAAAAGTGTCTCCTGCAACCCGTTCCCTTGGTGCTAGATGAACGAACGTCTCTCCACTTACTCAGTTCTGAGAGATAAGTGTGTGTGAAAGCCGTAATTCACTTAGCTTGTTGGGAACACAAAGATTCTTTTCAGTTGCAAACTCCATTCCATACATATATATGGGGAGGTAGAAGCTCCAACTCGGTTTTACAGTGAAAACTGCAGGAACTTCAACCCGGCACTAGGAAACAGACTGAGAAAGCAGAGAAAAAGTGTCTCCTGCAACCCGTTCCCTTGGTGCTAGATGAACCAACGTCTCTCCACTTGCTCAGTTCCGAGAGAAAATTGTGTGTGAAAGCCGTCCTTCACCTAGCTTGTTGGGAACACAAAGTTTCTTTTCAGTTGCAAACTCCATTCCATACATATATATGTGTAGGTACTAGATCCAACACGGTTTTACAGTGAAAACTGCAGGAACTTCTAAACGGCACTAGGAAACAGACTGAGAAAGCAGAGAAAAAGTGTCTCCTGCAAACCGTTCCCTTGGTGCTAGATGAACGAACGTCTCTCCACTTGCTCAGTTCTGAGAGATAAGTGTGTGTGAAAGCCGCCCTTCACCTAGCTTGTTGGGAACACAAAGTTTCTTTTCAGTTGCAAACTCCATTCAATACATATATATGGGGAGGTACTAGCTCCAACTCGGTTTTACAGTGAAAACTGCAGGAACTTCAAACCGGCACTAGGAAACAGACTGAGAAAGCAGAGAAAAAGTGTCTCCTGCAACCCGTACCCTTGGTGCTAGATGAACGAACGTCTCTCCACTTGCTCAGTTCTGAGAGATAAGTGTGTGTGAAAGCCGTCCTTCACCTAGCTTGTTGGGAACACAAAGATTCTTTTCAGTTGCAAACTCCATACCATACATATATATGTGTATTTACTAGATCCAACACGGTTTTACAGTGAAAACTGCAGGAACTTCAAAACGGCACTAGGAAACAGACTGAGAAAGCAGAGAAAAAGTGTCTCCTTCAAACCGTTCCCTTGGTGCTAGATGAACGAACGTCTCTCCAATTGCTCAGTTCTGAGGGATAAGTGTGTGTGAAAGCCGTCCTTCACCTAGCTTGTTGGGAACACAAAGTTTCTTTTCAGTTGCAAACTCCATTCCATAAATATATATGGGGAGGTAATAGCTCCAACTCGGTTTTACAGTGAAAACTGCAGGAACTTCAAACCGGCACTAGGAAACAGACTGAGAAAGCAGAGAAAAAGTGTCTCCTGCAACCCGTTCCCTTGGTGCTAGATGAACGAACGTCTCTCCACTTTCTCAGTTCTGAGAGATAATTGTGTGTGAAAGCCGTCCTTCATCTAGCTTGTTGGGAACACAAAGTTTCTTTTCAGTTGCAAACTCCATTCCATACATATACATGGGGAGGTACTAGCTCCAACACGGTTTTAAAGTGAAAACTGCAGGAACTTCAAACCGGCACTAGGAAACAGACTGAGAAAGCAGAGAAAAAGTGTCCCCTGCAACCCGTTCCCTTGGTGCTAGATGAACGAACGTCTCTCCACTTGCTCAGTTCTGAGAGATAAGTGTGTGGGAAAGCCGTCCTTCACCTAGCTTGTTGGGAACACAAAGTTTCTTTTCAGTTGCAAACTCCATTCCATACATATATATGGGGAGGTAATAGCTCCAACTCGGTTTTACAGTGAAAACTGCAGGAACTTCAAACCGGCACTAGGAAACAGACTGAGAAAGCAGAGAAAAAGTGTCTCCTGCAACCCGTTCCCTTGGTGCTAGATGAACGAACGTCTCTCCACTTGCTCAATTCTGAGAGATAAGTGTGTGTGAAAGCCGTCCTTCAACTTGCTTGTTGGGAACACAAAGTTTCTTTTCAGTTGCAAACTCCATTCCATACATATATATGGGGAGGTACAAGCTCCAACTCGGTTTTACAGTTAAAACTGCAGGAACTTCAAACCGGCACTATGAAACACACTGAGAAAGCAGAGAAAAAGTGTCTCCTGCAACCCGTTCCCTTGGTGCTGGATGAACGAACGTCTCTCCACTTACTCAGTTCTGAGAGATAAGTGTGTGTGAAAGCCGTAATTCACTTAGCTTGTTGGGAACACAAAGTTTCTTTTCAGTTGCAAACTCCATTCCATACATATATATGGGGAGGTAGAAGCTCCAACTCGGTTTTACAGTGAAAACTGCAGGAACTTCAACTCGGCACTAGGAAACATACTGAGAAAGCAGAGAAAAAGTGTCTCCTGCAACCCGTTCCCTTGGTGCTAGATGAACGAACGTCTCTCCACTTGCTCAGTTCCGAGAGAAAAGTGTGTGTGAAAGCCGTCCTTCACCTAGCTTGTTGGGAACACAAAGTTTCTTTTCAGTTGCAAACTCCATTCCATACATATATATGTGTAGGTACTAGATCCAACACGGTTTTACAGTGAAAACTGCAGGAACTTCAAAACGGCACTAGGAAACAGACTGAGAAAGCAGAGAAAAAGTGTCTCCTGCAAACCGTTCCCTTGGTGCTAGATGAACGAACGTCTCTCCACTTGCTCAGTTCTGAGAGATAAGTGTGTGTGAAAGCCGCCCTTCACCTAGCTTGTTGGGAACACAAAGTTTCTTTTCAGTTGCAAACTCCATTCAATACATATATATGGGGAGGTACTAGCTCCAACTCGGTTTTACAGTGAAAACTGCAGGAACTTCAAACCGGCACTAGGAAACAGACTGAGAAAGCAGAGAAAAAGTGTCTCCTGCAACCCGTTCCCTTGGTGCTAGATGAACGAACGTCTCTCCACTTGCTCAGTTCTGAGAGATAAGTGTGTGTGAAAGCCGTCCTTCACCTAGCTTGTTGGGAACACAAAGTTTCTTTTCAGTTGCAAACTCCATTCCATACATATATACGGGGAGGTACTAGCTCCAACTCGGTTTGACAGTGAAAACTGCAGGAACTTCAAACCGGCACTAGGAAACAGACTGAGAAAGCAGAGAAAAAGTGTCTCCTGCAACCCGTTCCCTTGGTGCTAGATGAACCAACGTCTCTCCACTTGCTCAGTTCCGAGAGATAAGTGTGTGTGAAAGCCGTCCTTCACCTAACTTGTTGGGAAAACAAAGTTTCTTTTCAGTTGCAAACTCCATACCATACATATATATGTGTAGGTACTAGATCCAACACGGTTTTACAGTGAAAACTGCAGGAACTTCAAAACGGCACTAGGAAACAGACTGAGAAAGCAGAGAAAAAGTGTCTCCTGCAAACCGTTCCCTTGGTGCTAGATGAACGAACGTCTCTCCACTTGCTCAGTTCTTAGAGACAAGTGTGTGTGTAAGCCGTCCTTCACCTAGCTTGTTGGGAACACAAAGTTTCTTTTCAGTTGCAAACTCCATTCCATACATATATATGGGGAGGTACAGGCTCCAACTCGGTTTTACAGTGAAAACTGCAGGAACTTCAAACCGGCACTAGGAAACAGACTGAGAAAGCAGCGAAAAAGTGACTCCTGCAACCAGTTCCCTTGGTGCTAGATGAACGAACGTCCCTCCACTTGCTCAGTTCTGAGAGATAAGTGTTTGTGAAAGCCGTCCTTCAACATGCATGTTGGGAACACAAAGTTTCTTTTCAGTTGCAAACTCCTTTCCATACATATATATGGGGAGGTAGAAGCTCCAACTCGGTTTTACAGTGAAAACTGCAGGAACTTCAAACCGGCACTAGGAAACAGACTGAGAAAGCAGAGAAAATGTGTCTCCTGCAACCCGTTCCCTTGGTGCTAGATGAACGAACGTCTCTCCACTTGCTCAGTTCTGAGAGATAAGTGAGTGTGAAAGCCGTACTTCACCTAGCTTGTTGGGAACACAAAGTTTCTTTTCAGTTGCAAACTCCATTCCATACATATATATGGGGAGGTACTAGCTCCAATTCGGTTTTACAGTGAAAACTGCAGGAACTTCAAACCGGCACTAGGAAACAGACTGAGAAAGCAGAGAAAAAGTGTCCCCTGCAACCCGTTCCCTTGGTGCTAGATGAATGAACGTCTCTCCAATTGCTCAGTTCTGAGGGATTAGTGTGTGTGAAAGCCGTCCTTCACCTAGCTTGTTGGGAACACAAAGTTTCTTTTCAGTTGCAAACTTCATTCCATAAATATATATGGGGAGGTACAAGCTCCAACTCGGTTTGACAGTGAAAACTGCAGGAACTACAAACCGGCACTAGGAAACAGACTGAGAAAGCAGAGAAAAAGTGTCTCCTGCAAACCGTTCCCTTGGTGCTGGATGAACGAACGTCTCTCCACTTGCTCAGTTCTGAGAGATAAGTGTGTGTGAAAGCCGTCCTTCATCTAGCTTGTTGGGAACCCAAAGTTTCTTTTCAGTTGCAAACTCCATTCCATACATATATATGGGGAGGTAATAGCTCCAACTCGGTTTTACAGTGAAAACTGCAGGAACTTCAAACCGGCACTAGGAAACAGATTGAGAAAGCAGAGAAAATGTGTCTCCTGCAACCCGTTCCCTTGGTGCTAGATGAACGAACGTCTCTCCACTTGCTCAGTTCTGAGAGATTATTGTGTATGAAAGCCGTCCTTCACCTAGCTTGTTGGGAACACAAAGTTTCTTTTCAGTTGCAAACTCCATTCCATACATATATATGGGGAGGTACTAGCTCCAACTCGGTTTTACAGTGAAAACTGCAGGAACTTCAAACCGGCACTAGGAAACAGACTGAGAAAGCAGAGAAAAAGTGTCTCCTGCAACCCGTTCCCTTGGTGCTAGATGAACGAACGTCTCTCCACTTGCTCAATTCTGAGAGATAAGTGTGTGTGAAAGCCGTCCTTCAACTAGCTTGTTGGGAACACAAAGTTTCTTTTCAGTTGCAAACTCCATTCCATACATATATATGGGGAGGTACAAGCTCCAAATCGGATTTACAGTTAAAACTGCAGGAACTTCAAACCGGCACTAGGAAACAGACTGAGAAAGCAGAGAAAAAGTGTCTCCTGCAACTCGTTCCCTTGGTGCTGGATGAACGAACGTCTCTCCACTTACTCAGTTCTGAGAGATAAGTGTGTGTGAAAGCCGTAATTCACTTAGCTTGTTGGGAACACAAAGTTTCTTTTCAGTTGCAAACTCCATTCCATACATATATATGGGGAGGTAGAAGCTCCAACTCGGTTTTACAGTGAAAACTGCAGGAACTTCAACCCGGCACTAGGAAACAGACTGAGAAAGCAGAGAAAAAGTGTCTCCTGCAACCCGTTCCCTTGGTGCTAGATGAAACAACGTCTCTCCACTTGCTCATTTCCGAGAGAAAAGTGTGTGTGAAAGCCGTCCTTCACCTAGCTTGTTGGCAACACAAAGATTCTTTTCAGTTGCAAACTCCATTCCATACATATATATGTGTAGGTACTAGATCCAACACGGTTTTACAGTGAAAACTGCAGGAACTTCTAAACGGCACTAGGAAAAAGACTGAGAAAGCAGAGAAAAAGTGTCTCCTGCAAACCGTTCCCTTGGTGCTAGATGAACGAACGTCTCACCACTTGCTCAGTTCTGAGAGATAAGTGTGTGTGAAAGCCGCACTTCACCTAGCTTGTTGGGAACACAAAGATTCTTTTCAGTTGCAAACTCCATTCAATACATATATATGGGGAGGTACTAGCTCCAACTCGGTTTTACAGTGAAAACTGCAGGAACTTCATACCGGCACTAGGAAACAGACTGAGAAAGCAGAGAAAAAGTGTCTCCTGCAACCCGTACCCTTGGTGCTAGATGAACGAACGTCTCTCCACTTGCTCAGTTCTGAGAGATAAGTGTGTGGGAAAGCCGTCCTTCACCTAGCTTGTTGGGAACACAAAGTTTCTTTTCAGTTGCAAACTCCTTTCCATACATATATATGGGGAGGTAGAATCTCCAACTCGGTTTTACAGTGAAAACTGCAGGAACTTCAAACCGGCACTAGGAAACAGACTGAGAAAGCAGAGAAAATGTGTCTCCGGAAACCAGTTCCCTTGGTGCTTGATGAACGAACGTCTCTCCACTTGCTCAGTTCTGAGAGATAAGTGAGTGTGAAAGCCGTCCTTCACCTAGCTTGTTGGGAACACAAAGTTTCTTTTCAGTTGCAAACTCCATTCCATACATATATATGGGGAGGTACTAGCTCCAATTCGGTTTTACAGTGAAAACTGCAGGAACTTCAAACCGGCACTAGGAAACAGACTGAGAAAGCAGAGAAAAAGTGTCCCCTGCAACCCGTTCCCTTGGTGCTAGATGAATGAACGTCTCTCCAATTGCTCAGTTCTGAGGGATTAGTGTGTGTGAAAGCCGTCCTTCACCTAGCTTGTTGGGAACACAAAGTTTCTTTTCAGTTGCAAACTTCATTCCATAAATATATATGGGGAGGTACAAGCTCCAACTCGGTTTGACAGTGAAAACTGCAGGAACTACAAACCGGCACTAGGAAACAGACTGAGAAAGCAGAGAAAAAGTGTCTCCTGCAAACCGTTCCCTTGGTGCTGGATGAACGAACGTCTCTCCACTTGCTCAGTTCTGAGAGATAAGTGTGTGTGAAAGCCGCCCTTCATCTAGCTTGTTGGGAACCCAAAGTTTCTTTTAAGTTGCAAACTCCATTCCATACATATATATGGGGAGGTAATAGCTCCAACTCGGTTTTACAGTGAAAACTGCAGGAACTTCAAACCGGCACTAGGAAACAGACTGAGAAAGCAGAGAAAAAGTGTCTCCTGCAACCCGTTCCCTTGGTGCTAGATGAACGAACGTCTCTCCACTTGCTCAGTTCTGAGAGATAATTGTGTATGAAAGCCGTCCTTCACCTAGCTTGTTGGGAACACAAAGTTTCTTTTCAGTTGCAAACTCCATTCCATACATATATATGGGGAGGTACTAGCTCCAACTCGGTTTTACAGTGAAAACTGCAGGAACTTCAAACCGGCACTAGGAAACAGACTGAGAAAGCAGAGAAAAAGTGTCTCCTGCAACCCGTTCCCTTGGTGCTAGATGAACGAACGTCTCTCCACTTGCTCAGTTCTGAGAGATAAGTGTGTGTGAAAGCCGTCCTTCACCTAGCTTGTTGGGAACACAAAGTTTCTTTTCAGTTGCAAACTCCATTCCATACATATATATGGGGAGGTACAAGCTCCACCTCGGTTTTACAGTGAAAACTGCAGGAACTGCAAACCGGCACTAGGAAACAGACTGAGAAAGCAGAGAAAAAGTGTCTCCTGCAACCCGTTCCCTTGGTGCTAGATGAACGAACGTCTCTCCACTTGCTCAATTCTGAGAGATAAGTGTGTGTGAAAGCCGTCCTTCACCTAGCTTGTTGGGAACACAAAGTTTCTTTTCAGTTGCAAACTCCATTCAATACATATATATGGGGAGGTACTAGCTCCAACTCGGTTTTACAGTGAAAACTGCAGGAACTTCAAACCGGCACTAGGAAACAGACTGAGAAAGCAGAGAAAAAGTGTCTCCTGCAACCCGTACCCTTGGTGCTAGATGAACGAACGTCTCTCCACTTGCTCAGTTCTGAGAGATAAGTGTGTGGGAAAGCCGTCCTTCACCTAGCTTGTTGTGAACACAAAGTTTCTTTTCAGTTGCAAACTCCATTCAATACATATATAAAGGGAGGTACTAGCTCCAAATCGGTTTTACAGTGAAAACTGCAGGAACTTCAAACCGGCACTAGGAAACAGACTGAGAAAGCAGAGAAAAAGTGACTCCTGCAACCCGTTCCCTTGGTGCTAGATGAACGAACGCCCCTCCACTTGCTCAGTTCTGAGAGATAAGTGTTTGTGAAAGCCGTCCTTCAACTTGCTTGTTGGGAACACAAAGTTTCTTTTCAGTTGCAAACTCCTTTCCATACATATATATGGGGAGGTAGAAGCTCCAACTCGGTTTTACAGTGAAAACTGCAGGAACTTCAAACCGGCACTAGGAAACAGACTGAGAAAGCAGAGAAAATGTGTCTCCGGAAACCAGTTCCCTTGGTGCTAGATGAACGAACGTCTCTCCACTTGCTCAGTTCTGAGAGATAAGTGAGTGTGAAAGCCGTCCTTCACCTAGCTTGTTGGGAACACAAAGTTTCTTTTCAGTTGCAAACTCCATTCCATACATATATATGGGGAGGTACTAGCTCCAATTCGGTTTTACAGTGAAAACTGCAGGAACTTCAAACCGGCACTAGGAAACAGACTGAGAAAGCAGAGAAAAAGTGTCCCCTGCAACCCGTTCCATTGGTGCTAGATGAATGAACGTCTCTCCAATTGCTCAGTTTTGAGAGATAAGTGTGTGTGAAAGCCGTCCTTCACCTAGCTTGTTGGGAACACAAAGTTTCTTTTCAGTTGCAAACTTCATTCCATAAATATATATGGGGAGGTACAAGCTCCAACTCGGTTTGACAGTGAAAACTGCAGGAACTACAAACCGGCACTAGGAAACAGACTGAGAAAGCAGAGAAAAAGTGTCTCCTGCAAACCGTTCCCTTGGTGCTGGATGAACGAACGTCTCTCCACTTGCTCAGTTCTGAGAGATAAGTGTGTGTGAAAGCCGTCCTTCATCTAGCTTGTTGGGAACCCAAAGTTTCTTTTCAGTTGCAAACTCCATTCCATACATATATATGGGGAGGTAATAGCTCCAACTCGGTTTTACAGTGAAAACTGCAGGAACTTCAAACCGGCACTAGGAAACAGACTGAGAAAGCAGAGAAAAAGTGTCTCCTGCAACCCGTTCCCTTGGTGCTAGATGAACGAACGTCTCTCCACTTGCTCAGTTCTGAGAGATAATTGTGTATGAAAGCCGTCCTTCACCTAGCTTGTTGGGAACACAAAGTTTCTTTTCAGTTGCAAACTCCATTCCATACATATATATGGGGAGGTACTAGCTCCAACTCGGTTTTACAGTGAAAACTGCAGGAACTTCAAACCGGCACTAGGAAACAGACTGAGAAAGCAGAGAAAAAGTGTCTCCTGCAACCCGTTCCCTTGGTGCTAGATGAACGAACGTCTCTCCACTTGCTCAGTTCTGAGAGATAAGTGTGTGGGAAAGCCGTCCTTCACCTAGCTTGTTGGGAACACAAAGTTTCTTTTCAGTTGCAAACTCCATTCCATACATATATATGGGGAGGTACAAGCTCCACCTCGGTTTTACAGTGAAAACTGCAGGAACTTCAAACCGGCACTAGGAAACAGACTGAGAAAGCAGAGAAAAAGTGTCTCCTGCAACCCGTTCCCTTGGTGCTAGATGAACGAACGTCTCTCCACTTGCTCAATTCTGAGAGATAAGTGTGTGTGAAAGCCGTCCTTCAACTAGCTTGTTGGGAACAAAAAGTTTCTTTTCAGTTGCAAACTCCATTCCATACATATATATGGGGAGGAACAAGCTCCAAATCGTATTTACAGTTAAAACTGCAGGAACTTCAAACCGGCACTAGGAAACAGACTGAGAAAGCAGAGAAAAAGTGTCTCCTGCAACTCGTTCCCTTGGTGCTGGATGAACGAACGTCTCTCCACTTACTCAGTTCTGAGAGATATGTGTGTGTGAAAGCCGTAATTCACTTAGCTTGTTGGGAACACAAAGTTTCTTTTCAGTTGCAAACTCCATTCCATACATATATATGGGGAGGTAGAAGCTCCAACTCGGTTTTACAGTGAAAACTGCAGGAACTTCAACCCGGCACTAGGAAACAGACTGAGAAAGCAGAGAAAAAGTGTCTCCTGCAACCCGTTCCCTTGGTGCTAGATGAAACAACGTCTCTCCACTTGCTCAGTTCCGAGAGAAAATTGTGTGTGAAAGCCGTCCTTCACCTAGCTTGTTGGGAACACAAAGTTTCTTTTCAGTTGCAAACTCCATTCCATACATATATATGTGTAGGTACTAGATCCAACACGGTTTTACAGTGAAAACTTCAGGAACTTCTAAACGGCACTAGGAAACAGACTGAGAAGCAGAGAAAAAGTGTCTCCTCCAAACCGTTCCCTTGGTGCTAGATGAACGAACATCTCTCCACTTGCTCAGTTCTGAGAGATAAGTGTGTGTGAAAGCCGCCCTTCACCTACCTTGTTGGGAACACAAAGTTTCTTTTCAGTTGCAAACTCCATTCAATACATATATATGGGGAGGTACTAGCTCCAACTCGGTTTTACAGTGAAAACTGCAGGAACTTCAAACCGGCACTAGGAAACAGACTGAGAATGCAGAGAAAAAGTGTCTCCTGCAACCCGTACCCTTGGTGCTAGATGAACGAACGTCTCTCCACTTGCTCAGTTCTGAGAGATAATTGTGTGTGAAAGCCGTCCTTCACCTAGCTTGTTGGGAACACAAAGTTTCTTTTCAGTTGCAAACTCCATTCCATACATATATATGGGGAGGTACAAGCTCCACCTCGGTTTTACAGTGAAAACTGCAGGAACTGCAAACCGGCACTAGGAAACAGACTGAGAAACAGAGAAAAAGTGTCTCCTGCAACCCGTTCCCTTGGTGCTAGATGAACGAACGTCTCTCCACTTGCTCAATTCTGAGAGATAAGTGTGTGTGAAAGCCGTCCTTCACCTAGCTTGTTGGGAACACAAAGTTTCTTTTCAGTTGCAAACTCCATTCAATACATATATATGGGGAGGTACTAGCTCCAACTCGGTTTTACAGTGAAAACTGCAGGAACTTCAAACCGGCACTAGGAAACAGACTGAGAAAGCAGAGAAAAAGTGTCTCCTGCAACCCGTACCCTTGGTGCTAGATGAACGAACGTCTCTCCACTTGCTCAGTTCTGAGAGATAAGTGTGTGGGAAAGCCGTCCTTCACCTAGCTTGTTGGGAACACAAAGTTTCTTTTCAGTTGCAAACTCCATTCAATACATATATAAAGGGAGGTACTAGCTCCAAATCGGTTTTACAGTGAAAACTGCAGGAACTTCAAACCGGCACTAGGAAACAGACTGAGAAAGCAGAGAAAAAGTGACTCCTGCAACCCGTTCCCTTGGTGCTAGATGAACGAACGTCCCTCCACTTGCTCAGTTCTGAGAGATAAGTGTTTGTGAAAGCCGTCCTTCAACTTGCTTGTTGGGAACACAAAGTTTCTTTTCAGTTGCAAACTCCTTTCCATACATATATATGGGGAGGTAGAAGCTCCAACTCGGTTTTACAGTGAAAACTGCAGGAACTTCAAACCGGCACTAGGAAACAGACTGAGAAAGCAGAGAAAATGTGTCTCCGGAAACCAGTTCCCTTGGTGCTAGATGAACGAACGTCTCTCCACTTGCTCAGTTCTGAGAGATAAGTGAGTGTGAAAGCCGTCCTTCACCTAGCTTGTTGGGAACACAAAGTTTCTTTTCAGTTGCAAACTCCATTCCATACATATATATGGGGAGGTACTAGCTCCAATTCGGTTTTACAGTGAAAACTGCAGGAACTTCAAACCGGCACTAGGAAACAGACTGAGAAAGCAGAGAAAAAGTGTCCCCTGCAACCCGTTCCCTTGGTGCTAGATGAATGAACGTCTCTCCAATTGCTCAGTTTTGAGAGATAAGTGTGTGTGAAAGCCGTCCTTCACCTAGCTTGTTGGGAACACAAAGTTTCTTTTCAGTTGCAAACTTCATTCCATAAATATATATGGGGAGGTACAAGCTCCAACTCGGTTTGACAGTGAAAACTGCAGGAACTACAAACCGTCACTAGGAAACAGACTGAGAAAGCAGAGAAAAAGTGTCTCCTGCAAACCGTTCCCTTGGTGCTGGATGAACGAACGTCTCTCCACTTGCTCAGTTCTGAGAGATAAGTGTGTGTGAAAGCCGTCCTTCATCTAGCTTGTTGGGAACCCAAAGTTTCTTTTCAGTTGCAAACTCCATTCCATACATATATATGGGGAGGTAATAGCTCCAACTCGGTTTTACAGTGAAAACTGCAGGAACTTCAAACCGGCACTAGGAAACAGACTGAGAAAGCAGAGAAAAAGTGTCTCCTGCAACCCGTTCCCTTGGTGCTAGATGAACGAACGTCTCTCCACTTGCTCAGTTCTGAGAGATAATTGTGTATGAAAGCCGTCCTTCACCTAGCTTGTTGGGAACACAAAGTTTCTTTTCAGTTGCAAACTCCATTCCATACATATATATGGGGAGGTACTAGCTCCAACTCGGTTTTACAGTGAAAACTGCAGGAACTTCAAACCGGCACTAGGAAACAGACTGAGAAAGCAGAGAAAAAGTGTCTCCTGCAACCCGTTCCCTTGGTGCTAGATGAACGAACGTCTCTCCACTTGCTCAGTTCTGAGAGATAAGTGTGTGGGAAAGCCGTCCTTCACCTAGCTTGTTGGGAACACAAAGTTTCTTTTCAGTTGCAAACTCCATTCCATACATATATATGGGGAGGTACAAGCTCCACCTCGGTTTTACAGTGAAAACTGCAGGAACTTCAAACCGGCACTAGGAAACAGACTGAGAAAGCAGAGAAAAAGTGTCTCCTGCAACCCGTTCCCTTGGTGCTAGATGAACGAACGTCTCTCCACTTGCTCAATTCTGAGAGATAAGTGTGTGTGAAAGCCGTCCTTCAACTAGCTTCTTGGGAACAAAAAGTTTCTTTTCAGTTGCAAACTCCATTCCATACATATATATGGGGAGGTACAAGCTCCAAATCGTATTTACAGTTAAAACTGCAGGAACTTCAAACCGGCACTAGGAAACAGACTGAGAAAGCAGAGAAAAAGTGTCTCCTGCAACTCGTTCCCTTGGTGCTGGATGAACGAACGTCTCTCCACTTACTCAGTTCTGAGAGATATGTGTGTGTGAAAGCCGTAATTCACTTAGCTTGTTGGGAACACAAAGTTTCTTTTCAGTTGCAAACTCCATTCCATACATATATATGGGGAGGTAGAAGCTCCAACTCGGTTTTACAGTGAAAACTGCAGGAACTTCAACCCGGCACTAGGAAACAGACTGAGAAAGCAGAGAAAAAGTGTCTCCTGCAACCCGTTCCCTTGGTGCTAGATGAAACAACGTCTCTCCACTTGCTCAGTTCCGAGAGAAAAGTGTGTGTGAAAGCCGTCCTTCACCTAGCTTGTTGGGAACACAAAGTTTCTTTTCAGTTGCAAACTCCATTCCATACATATATATGTGTAGGTACTAGATCCAACACGGTTTTACAGTGAAAACTGCAGGAACTTCTAAACGGCACTAGGAAACAGACTGAGAAGCAGAGAAAAAGTGTCTCCTCCAAACCGTTCCCTTGGTGCTAGATGAACGAACATCTCTCCACTTGCTCAGTTCTGAGAGATAAGTGTGTGTGAAAGCCGCCCTTCACCTACCTTGTTGGGAACACAAAGTTTCTTTTCAGTTGCAAACTCCATTCAATACATATATATGGGGAGGTACTAGCTCCAACTCGGTTTTACAGTGAAAACTGCAGGAACTTCAAACCGGCACTAGGAAACAGACTGAGAATGCAGAGAAAAAGTGTCTCCTGCAACCCGTACCCTTGGTGCTAGATGAACGAACGTCTCTCCACTTGCTCAGTTCTGAGAGATAATTGTGTGTGAAAGCCGTACTTCACCTAGCTTGTTGGGAACACAAAGTTTCTTTTCAGTTGCAAATTCCATTCCATACATATATATGGGGAGGTACTAGCTCCAGCTCGGTTTTACAGTGAAAACTGCAGGAACTTCAAACCGGCACTAGGAAACAGACTGAGAAAGCAGAGAAAAAGTGTCCCCTGCAACCCGTTCCCTTGGTGCTAGATGAACGAACGTCTCTCCACTTGCTCAGTTCTGAGAGATAAGTGTGTGGGAAAGCCGTTCTTCACCTAGCTTGTTGGGAACACAAAGTTTCTTTTCAGTTGCAAACTCCATTCCATACATATATATGGGGAGGTACAAGCTCCACCTCGGTTTTACAGTGAAAACTGCAGGAACTTCAAACCGGCACTAGGAAACAGACTGAGAAAGCAGAGAAAAAGTGTCTCCTGCAACCCGTACCCTTGGTGCTAGATGAACGAACTTCTCTCCACTTGCTCAGTTCTGAGAGATAAGTGTGTGTGAAAGACGTCCTTCACCTAGCTTGTTGGGAACACAAAGTTTCTTTTCATTTGCAAACTCCATTCCATACATATATATGGGGAGGTACTAGCTCCAACTCGGTTTTACAGTGAAAACTGCAGGAACTTCAAACCGGCACTAGGAAACAGACTGAGAAAGCAGAGAAAAAGTGTCTACTGCAACCCGTTCCCTTGGTGCTAGATGAACCAACGTCTCTCCACTTGCTCAGTTCCGAGAGATAAGTGTGTGTGAAAGCCGTCCTTCACCTAACTTGTTGGGAACACAAAGTTTCTTTTCAGTTGCAAACTCCATACCATACATATATATGTGTAGGTACTAGATCCAACACGGTTTTACAGTGAAAACTGCAGGAACTTCAAAACGGCACTAGGAAACAGACTGAGAAAGCAGAGAAAAAGTGTCTCCTGCAAACCGTTCCCTTGGTGCTAGATGAACGAACGTCTCTTCACTTGCTCAGTTCTGAGAGACAAGTGTGTGTGAAAGCCGTCCTTCACCTAGCTTGTTGGGAACACAAAGTTTCTTTTCAGTTGCAAACTCCATTCCATACATATATATGGGGAGGTACTAGCTCCAACTCGGTTTTACAGTGAAAACTGCAGGAACTTCAAACCGGCACTAGGAAACAGACTGAGAAAGCAGAGAAAAAGTGACTCCTGCAACCCGTTCCCTTGGTGCTAGATGAACGAACGTCCCTCCACTTGCTCAGTTCTGAGAGATAAGTGTTTGTGAAAGCCGTCCTTCACCTTGCTTGTTGGGAACACAAAGTTTCTTTTCAGTTGCAAACTCCTTTCCATACATATATATGGGGAGGTAGAAGCTCCAACTCGGTTTTACAGTGAAAACTGCAGGAACTTCAAACCGGCACTAGGAAACAGACTGAGAAAGCAGAGAAAATGTGTCTCCGGAAACCAGTTCCCTTGGTGCTAGATGAACGAACGTCTCTCCACTTGCTCAGTTCTGAGAGATAAGTGTGTGTGAAAGCCGTCCTTCAACTAGCTTGTTGGGAACACAAAGTTTCTTTTCAGTTGCAAACTCCATTCCATACATATATATGGGGAGGTACAAGCTCCAACTCGGATTTACAGTTAAAACTGCAGGAACTTCAAACCGGCACTAGGAAACAGACTGAGAAAGCAGAGAAAAAGTGTCTCCTGCAATTCGTTCCCTTGGTTCTGGATGAACGAACGTCTCTCCACTTACTCAGTTCTGAGAGATAAGTGTGTGTGAAAGCCGTAATTCACTTAGCTTGTTGGGAACACAAAGATTCTTTTCAGTTTCAAACTCCATTCCATACATATATATGGGGAGGTAGAAGCTCCAACTCGGTTTTACAGTGAAAACTGCAGGAACTTCAAACCGGCACTAGGAAACAGACTGAGAAAGCAGAGAAAATGTGTCTCCGGAAACCAGTTCCCTTGGTGCTAGATGAACGAACGTCTCTCCACTTGCTCAGTTCTGAGAGATAAGTGTGTGTGAAAGCCGTCCTTCAACTAGCTTGTTGGGAACACAAAGTTTCGTTTCAGTTGCAAACTCCATTCCATACATATATATGGGGAGGTACAAGCTCCAACTCGGATTTACAGTTAAAACTGCAGGAACTTCAAACCGGCACTAGGAAACAGACTGAGAAAGCAGAGAAAAAGTGTCTCCTGCAACTCGTTCTCTTGGTTCTGGATGAACGAACGTCTCTCCACTTACTCAGTTCTGAGAGATAAGTGTGTGTGAAAGCCGTAATTCACTTAGCTTGTTGGGAACACAAAGATTCTTTTCAGTTTCAACCTCCATTCCATACATATATATGGGGAGGTAGAAGCTCCAACGCGGTTTTACAGTGAAAACTGCAGGAACTTCAACCCGGCACTAGGAAACAGACTGAGAAAGCAGAGAAAAAGTGTCCCCTGCAACCAGTTCCCTTGGTGCTAGATGAACCAACGTCTCTCCACTTGCTCTGTTCCGAGAGAAAAGTGTGTGTGAAAGCCGTCCTTCACCTAGCTTGTTGGGAACACAAAGTTTCTTTTCAGTTGCAAACCCCATTCCATACATATATATGTGTAGGTACTAGATCCAACACGGTTTTACAGTGAAAACTGCAGGAACTTCTAAACGGCACTAGGAAACAGACTGAGAAAGCAGAGAAAAAGTGTCTCCTGCAAACCGTTCCCTTGGTGCTAGATGAACGAACGTCTCTCCACTTGCTCAGTTCTGAGAGATAAGTGTGTGTGAAAGCCGCCCTTCACCTAGCTTGTTGGGAACACAAAGTTTCTTTTCAGTTGCAAACTCCATTCAATACATATATATGGGGAGGTACTAGCTCCAACTCGGTTTTACAGTGAAAACTGCAGGAACTTCAAACCGGCACTAGGAAAAAGACTGAGAAAGCAGAGAAAAAGTGTCTCCTGCAACCCGTACCCTTGGTGCTAGATGAACGAACGTCTCTCCACTTGCTCTGTTCCGAGAGAAAAGTGTGTGTGAAAGCCGTCCTTCACCTAGCTTGTTGGGAACACAAAGTTTCTTTTCAGTTGCAAACCCCATTCCATACATATATATGTGTAGGTACTAGATCCAACACGGTTTTACAGTGAAAACTGCAGGAACTTCTAAACGGCACTAGGAAACAGACTGAGAAAGCAGAGAAAAAGTGTCTCCTGCAAACCGTTCCCTTGGTGCTAGATGAACGAACGTCTCTCCACTTGCTCAGTTCTGAGAGATAAGTGTGTGTGAAAGCCGCCCTTCACCTAGCTTGTTGGGAACACAAAGTTTCTTTTCAGTTGCAAACTCCATTCAATACATATATATGGGGAGGTACTAGCTCCAACTCGGTTTTACAGTGAAAACTGCAGGAACTTCAAACCGGCACTAGGAAACAGACTGAGAAAGCAGAGAAAAAGTGTCTCCTGCAACCCGTACCCTTGGTGCTAGATGAACGAACGTCTCTCCACTTGCTCAGTTCTGAGAGATAAGTGTGTGTGAAAGCCGTCCTTCACCTAGCTTGTTGGGAACACAAAGTTTCTTTTCAGTTGCAAACTCCATACCATACATATATATGTGTAGGTACTAGATCCAACACGGTTTTACAGTGAAAACTGCAGGAACTTCAAAACGGCACTAGGAAACAGACTGAGAAAGCAGAGAAAAAGTGTCTCCTGCAAACCGTTCCCTTGATGCTAGATGAACGAACGTCTCTCCAATTGCTCAGTTCTGAGGGATAAGTGTGTGTGAAAGCCGTCCTTCACCTAGCTTGTTGGGAACACAAAGTTTCTTTTCAGTTGCAAACTCCATTCCATAAATATATATGGGGAGGTACAAGCTCCAACTCGGTTTGACAGTGAAAACTGCAGGAAGATACAAACCGGCACTAGGAAACAGACTGAGAAAGCAGAGAAAAAGTGTTTCCTGCAACCCGTTCCCTTGGTGCTGGATGAACGAACGTCTCTCCACTTGCTCAGTTCTGAGAGATAAGTGTGTGTGAAAGCCGTCCTTCATCTAGCTTGTTGGGAACCCAAAGTTTCTTTTCAGTTGCAAACTCCATTCCATACATATATATGGGGAGGTAATAGCTCCAACTCGGTTTTACAGTGAAAACTGCAGGAACTTCAAACCGGCACTAGGAAACAGACTGAGAATGCAGAGAAAAAATGTCTCCTGCAACCCGTTCCCTTGGTGCTAGATGAACGAACGTCTCTCCACTTGCTCAGTTCTGAGAGATAATTGTGTGTGAAAGCCGTCCTTCACCTAGCTTGTTGGGAACACAAAGTTTCTTTTCAGTTGCAAATTCCATTCCATACATATATATGGGGAGGTACTAGCTCCAGCTCGGTTTTACAGTGAAAACTGCAGGAACTTCAAACCGGCACTAGGAAACAGACTGAGAAAGCAGAGAAAAAGTGTCCCCTGCAACCCGTTCCCTTGGTGCTAGATGAACGAACGTCTCTCCACTTGCTCAGTTCTGAGAGATAAGTGTGTGGGAAAGCCGTCCTTCACCTAGCTTGTTGGGAACACAAAGTTTCTTTTCAGTTGCAAACTCCATTCCATACATATATATGGGGAGGTACAAGCTCCACCTCGGTTTTACAGTGAAAACTGCAGGAACTTCAAACCGGCACTAGGAAACAGACTGAGAAAGCAGAGAAAAAGTGTCTCCTGCAACCCGTACCCTTGGTGCTAGATGAACGAACGTCTCTCCACTTGCTCAGTTCTGAGAGATAAGTGTGTGTGAAAGACGTCCTTCACCTAGCTTGTTGGGAACACAAAGTTTCTTTTCATTTGCAAACTCCATTCCATACATATATATGGGGAGGTACTAGCTCCAACTCGGTTTTACAGTGAAAACTGCAGGAACTTCAAACCGGCACTAGGAAACAGACTGAGAAAGCAGAGAAAAAGTGTCTACTGCAACCCGTTCCCTTGGTGCTAGATGAACCAACGTCTCTCCACTTGCTCAGTTCCGAGAGATAAGTGTGTGTGAAAGCCGTCCTTCACCTAACTTGTTGGGAACACAAAGTTTCTTTTCAGTTGCAAACTCCATACCATACATATATATGTGTAGGTACTAGATCCAACACGGTTTTACAGTGAAAACTGCAGGAACTTCAAAACGGCACTAGGAAACAGACTGAGAAAGCAGAGAAAAAGTGTCTCCTGCAAACCGTTCCCTTGGTGCTAGATGAACGAACGTCTCTCCACTTGCTCAGTTCTGAGAGACAAGTGTGTGTGAAAGCCGTCCTTCACCTAGCTTGTTGGGAACACAAAGTTTCTTTTCAGTTGCAAACTCCATTCCATACATATATATGGGGAGGTACTAGCTCCAACTCGGTTTTACAGTGAAAACTGCAGGAACTTCAAACCGGCACTAGGAAACAGACTGAGAAAGCAGAGAAAAAGTGACTCCTGCAACCCGTTCCCTTGGTGCTAGATGAACGAACGTCCCTCCACTTGCTCAGTTCTGAGAGATAAGTGTTTGTGAAAGCCGTCCTTCACCTTGCTTGTTGGGAACACAAAGTTTCTTTTCAGTTGCAAACTCCTTTCCATACATATATATGGGGAGGTAGAAGCTCCAACTCGGTTTTACAGTGAAAACTGCAGGAACTTCAAACCGGCACTAGGAAACAGACTGAGAAAGCAGAGAAAATGTGTCTCCGGAAACCAGTTCCCTTGGTGCTAGATGAACGAACGTCTCTCCACTTGCTCAGTTCTGAGAGATAAGTGTGTGTGAAAGCCGTCCTTCAACTAGCTTGTTGGGAACACAAAGTTTCTTTTCAGTTGCAAACTCCATTCCATACATATATATGGGGAGGTACAAGCTCCAACTCGGATTTACAGTTAAAACTGCAGGAACTTCAAACCGGCACTAGGAAACAGACTGAGAAAGCAGAGAAAAAGTGTCTCCTGCAATTCGTTCCCTTGGTTCTGGATGAACGAACGTCTCTCCACTTACTCAGTTCTGAGAGATAAGTGTGTGTGAAAGCCGTAATTCACTTAGCTTGTTGGGAACACAAAGATTCTTTTCAGTTTCAAACTCCATTCCATACATATATATGGGGAGGTAGAAGCTCCAACTCGGTTTTACAGTGAAAACTGCAGGAACTTCAAACCGGCACTAGGAAACAGACTGAGAAAGCAGAGAAAATGTGTCTCCGGAAACCAGTTCCCTTGGTGCTAGATGAACGAACGTCTCTCCACTTGCTCAGTTCTGAGAGATAAGTGTGTGTGAAAGCCGTCCTTCAACTAGCTTGTTGGGAACACAAAGTTTCTTTTCAGTTGCAAACTCCATTCCATACATATATATGGGGAGGTACAAGCTCCAACTCGGATTTACAGTTAAAACTGCAGGAACTTCAAACCGGCACTAGGAAACAGACTGAGAAAGCAGAGAAAAAGTGTCTCCTGCAACTCGTTCCCTTGGTTCTGGATGAACGAACGTCTCTCCACTTACTCAGTTCTGAGAGATAAGTGTGTGTGAAAGCCGTAATTCACTTAGCTTGTTGGGAACACAAAGATTCTTTTCAGTTTCAACCTCCATTCCATACATATATATGGGGAGGTAGAAGCTCCAACGCGGTTTTACAGTGAAAACTGCAGGAACTTCAACCCGGCACTAGGAAACAGACTGAGAAAGCAGAGAAAAAGTGTCCCCTGCAACCAGTTCCCTTGGTGCTAGATGAACCAACGTCTCTCCCCTTGCTCTGTTCCGAGAGAAAAGTGTGTGTGAAAGCCGTCCTTCACCTAGCTTGTTGGGAACACAAAGTTTCTTTTCAGTTGCAAACCCCATTCCATACATATATATGTGTAGGTACTAGATCCAACACGGTTTTACAGTGAAAACTGCAGGAACTTCTAAACGGCACTAGGAAACAGACTGAGAAAGCAGAGAAAAAGTGTCTCCTGCAAACCGTTCCCTTGGTGCTAGATGAACGAACGTCTCTCCACTTGCTCAGTTCTGAGAGATAAGTGTGTGTGAAAGCCGCCCTTCACCTAGCTTGTTGGGAACACAAAGTTTCTTTTCAGTTGCAAACTCCATTCCATACATATATATGGGGAGGTACTAGCTCCAACTCGGTTTTACAGTGAAAACTGCAGGAACTTCAAACCGGCACTAGGAAACAGACTGAGAAAGCAGAGAAAAAGTGACTCCTGCAACCCGTTCCCTTGGTGCTAGATGAACGAACGTCCCTCCACTTGCTCAGTTCTGAGAGATAAGTGTTTGTGAAAGCCGTCCTTCACCTTGCTTGTTGGGAACACAAAGTTTCTTTTCAGTTGCAAACTCCTTTCCATAAATATATATGGGGAGGTACAAGCTCCAACTCGGTTTGACAGTGAAAACTGCAGGAAGATACAAACCGGCACTAGGAAACAGACTGAGAAAGCAGAGAAAAAGTGTTTCCTGCAACCCGTTCCCTTGGTGCTGGATGAACGAACGTCTCTCCACTTGCTCAGTTCTGAGAGATAAGTGTGTGTGAAAGCCGTCCTTCATCTAGCTTGTTGGGAACCCAAAGTTTCTTTTCAGTTGCAAACTCCATTCCATACATATATATGGGGAGGTAATAGCTCCAACTCGGTTTTACAGTGAAAACTGCAGGAACTTCAAACCGGCACTAGGAAACAGACTGAGAATGCAGAGAAAAAATGTCTCCTGCAACCCGTTCCCTTGGTGCTAGATGAACGAACGTCTCTCCACTTGCTCAGTTCTGAGAGATAATTGTGTGTGAAAGCCGTCCTTCACCTAGCTTGTTGGGAACACAAAGTTTCTTTTCAGTTGCAAATTCCATTCCATACATATATATGGGGAGGTACTAGCTCCAGCTCGGTTTTACAGTGAAAACTGCAGGAACTTCAAACCGGCACTAGGAAACAGACTGAGAAAGCAGAGAAAAAGTGTCCCCTGCAACCCGTTCCCTTGGTGCTAGATGAACGAACGTCTCTCCACTTGCTCAGTTCTGAGAGATAAGTGTGTGGGAAAGCCGTCCTTCACCTAGCTTGTTGGGAACACAAAGTTTCTTTTCAGTTGCAAACTCCATTCCATACATATATATGGGGAGGTACAAGCTCCACCTCGGTTTTACAGTGAAAACTGCAGGAACTTCAAACCGGCACTAGGAAACAGACTGAGAAAGCAGAGAAAAAGTGTCTCCTGCAACCCGTACCCTTGGTGCTAGATGAACGAACGTCTCTCCACTTGCTCAGTTCTGAGAGATAAGTGTGTGTGAAAGACGTCCTTCACCTAGCTTGTTGGGAACACAAAGTTTCTTTTCATTTGCAAACTCCATTCCATACATATATATGGGGAGGTACTAGCTCCAACTCGGTTTTACAGTGAAAACTGCAGGAACTTCAAACCGGCACTAGGAAACAGACTGAGAAAGCAGAGAAAAAGTGTCTACTGCAACCCGTTCCCTTGGTGCTAGATGAACCAACGTCTCTCCACTTGCTCAGTTCCGAGAGATAAGTGTGTGTGAAAGCCGTCCTTCACCTAACTTGTTGGGAACACAAAGTTTCTTTTCAGTTGCAAACTCCATACCATACATATATATGTGTAGGTACTAGATCCAACACGGTTTTACAGTGAAAACTGCAGGAACTTCAAAACGGCACTAGGAAACAGACTGAGAAAGCAGAGAAAAAGTGTCTCCTGCAAACCGTTCCCTTGGTGCTAGATGAACGAACGTCTCTCCACTTGCTCAGTTCTGAGAGACAAGTGTGTGTGAAAGCCGTCCTTCACCTAGCTTGTTGGGAACACAAAGTTTCTTTTCAGTTGCAAACTCCATTCCATACATATATATGGGGAGGTACTAGCTCCAACTCGGTTTTACAGTGAAAACTGCAGGAACTTCAAACCGGCACTAGGAAACAGACTGAGAAAGCAGAGAAAAAGTGACTCCTGCAACCCGTTCCCTTGGTGCTAGATGAACGAACGTCCCTCCACTTGCTCAGTTCTGAGAGATAAGTGTTTGTGAAAGCCGTCCTTCACCTTGCTTGTTGGGAACACAAAGTTTCTTTTCAGTTGCAAACTCCTTTCCATACATATATATGGGGAGGTAGAAGCTCCAACTCGGTTTTACAGTGAAAACTGCAGGAACTTCAAACCGGCACTAGGAAACAGACTGAGAAAGCAGAGAAAATGTGTCTCCGGAAACCAGTTCCCTTGGTGCTAGATGAACGAACGTCTCTCCACTTGCTCAGTTCTGAGAGATAAGTGTGTGTGAAAGCCGTCCTTCAACTAGCTTGTTGGGAACACAAAGTTTCTTTTCAGTTGCAAACTCCATTCCATACATATATATGGGGAGGTACAAGCTCCAACTCGGATTTACAGTTAAAACTGCAGGAACTTCAAACCGGCACTAGGAAACAGACTGAGAAAGCAGAGAAAAAGTGTCTCCTGCAATTCGTTCCCTTGGTTCTGGATGAACGAACGTCTCTCCACTTACTCAGTTCTGAGAGATAAGTGTGTGTGAAAGCCGTAATTCACTTAGCTTGTTGGGAACACAAAGATTCTTTTCAGTTTCAAACTCCATTCCATACATATATATGGGGAGGTAGAAGCTCCAACTCGGTTTTACAGTGAAAACTGCAGGAACTTCAAACCGGCACTAGGAAACAGACTGAGAAAGCAGAGAAAATGTGTCTCCGGAAACCAGTTCCCTTGGTGCTAGATGAACGAACGTCTCTCCACTTGCTCAGTTCTGAGAGATAAGTGTGTGTGAAAGCCGTCCTTCAACTAGCTTGTTGGGAACACAAAGTTTCTTTTCAGTTGCAAACTCCATTCCATACATATATATGGGGAGGTACAAGCTCCAACTCGGATTTACAGTTAAAACTGCAGGAACTTCAAACCGGCACTAGGAAACAGACTGAGAAAGCAGAGAAAAAGTGTCTCCTGCAACTCGTTCCCTTGGT
The DNA here is from genome assembly GCF_036321535.1 of Camelus dromedarius. Taxonomy (NCBI): domain Eukaryota; kingdom Metazoa; phylum Chordata; class Mammalia; order Artiodactyla; family Camelidae; genus Camelus; species Camelus dromedarius. Next base: position 2,009,562 of record NW_026989827.1, read on the forward strand.
TCTGGATGAACGAACGTCTCTCCACTTACTCAGTTCTGAGAGATAAGTGTGTGTGAAAGCCGTAATTCACTTAGCTTGTTGGGAACACAAAGATTCTTTTCAGTTTCAACCTCCATTCCATACATATATATGGGGAGGTAGAAGCTCCAACGCGGTTTTACAGTGAAAACTGCAGGAACTTCAACCCGGCACTAGGAAACAGACTGAGAAAGCAGAGAAAAAGTGTCCCCTGCAACCAGTTCCCTTGGTGCTAGATGAACCAACGTCTCTCCCCTTGCTCTGTTCCGAGAGAAAAGTGTGTGTGAAAGCCGTCCTTCACCTAGCTTGTTGGGAACACAAAGTTTCTTTTCAGTTGCAAACCCCATTCCATACATATATATGTGTAGGTACTAGATCCAACACGGTTTTACAGTGAAAACTGCAGGAACTTCTAAACGGCACTAGGAAACAGACTGAGAAAGCAGAGAAAAAGTGTCTCCTGCAAACCGTTCCCTTGGTGCTAGATGAACGAACGTCTCTCCACTTGCTCAGTTCTGAGAGATAAGTGTGTGTGAAAGCCGCCCTTCACCTAGCTTGTTGGGAACACAAAGTTTCTTTTCAGTTGCAAACTCCATTCCATACATATATATGGGGAGGTACTAGCTCCAACTCGGTTTTACAGTGAAAACTGCAGGAACTTCAAACCGGCACTAGGAAACAGACTGAGAAAGCAGAGAAAAAGTGACTCCTGCAACCCGTTCCCTTGGTGCTAGATGAACGAACGTCCCTCCACTTGCTCAGTTCTGAGAGATAAGTGTTTGTGAAAGCCGTCCTTCACCTTGCTTGTTGGGAACACAAAGTTTCTTTTCAGTTGCAAACTCCTTTCCATACATATATATGGGGAGGTAGAAGCTCCAACTCGGTTTTACAGTGAAAACTGCAGGAACTTCAAACCTTCACTAGGAAACAGACTGAGAAAGCAGAGAAAATGTGTCTCCGGAAACCAGTTCCCTTGGTGCTAGATGAACGAACGTCTCTCCACTTGCTCAGTTCTGAGAGATAATTGTGTGTGAAAGCCGTCCTTCAACTAGCTTGTTGGGAACACAAAGTTTCTTTTCAGTTGCAAACTCCATTCCATACATATATATGGGGAGGTACAAGCTCCAACTCGGATTTACAGTTAAAACTGCAGGAACTTCAAACCGGCACTAGGAAACAGACTGAGAAAGCAGAGAAAAAGTGTCTCCTGCAATTCGTTCCCTTGGTTCTGGATGAACGAACGTCTCTCCACTTACTCAGTTCTGAGAGATAAGTGTGTGTGAAAGCCGTAATTCACTTAGCTTGTTGGGAACACAAAGATTCTTTTCAGTTTCAAACTCCATTCCATACATATATATGGGGAGGTAGAAGCTCCAACTCGGTTTTACAGTGAAAACTGCAGGAACTTCAAACCGGCACTAGGAAACAGACTGAGAAAGCAGAGAAAATGTGTCTCCGGAAACCAGTTCCCTTGGTGCTAGATGAACGAACGTCTCTCCACTTGCTCAGTTCTGAGAGATAAGTGTGTGTGAAAGCCGTCCTTCAACTAGCTTGTTGGGAACACAAAGTTTCTTTTCAGTTGCAAACTCCATTCCATACATATATATGGGGAGGTACAAGCTCCAACTCGGATTTACAGTTAAAACTGCAGGAACTTCAAACCGGCACTAGGAAACAGACTGAGAAAGCAGAGAAAAAGTGTCTCCTGCAACTCGTTCCCTTGGTTCTGGATGAACGAACGTCTCTCCACTTACTCAGTTCTGAGAGATAAGTGTGTGTGAAAGCCGTAATTCACTTAGCTTGTTGGGAACACAAAGATTCTTTTCAGTTTCAACCTCCATTCCATACATATATATGGGGAGGTAGAAGCTCCAACGCGGTTTTACAGTGAAAACTGCAGGAACTTCAACCCGGCACTAGGAAACAGACTGAGAAAGCAGAGAAAAAGTGTCCCCTGCAACCAGTTCCCTTGGTGCTAGATGAACCAACGTCTCTCCACTTGCTCTGTTCCGAGAGAAAAGTGTGTGTGAAAGCCGTCCTTCACCTAGCTTGTTGGGAACACAAAGTTTCTTTTCAGTTGCAAACCCCATTCCATACATATATATGTGTAGGTACTAGATCCAACACGGTTTTACAGTGAAAACTGCAGGAACTTCTAAACGGCACTAGGAAACAGACTGAGAAAGCAGAGAAAAAGTGTCTCCTGCAAACCGTTCCCTTGGTGCTAGATGAACGAACGTCTCTCCACTTGCTCAGTTCTGAGAGATAAGTGTGTGTGAAAGCCGCCCTTCACCTAGCTTGATGGGAACACAAAGTTTCTTTTCAGTTGCAAACTCCATTCAATACATATATATGGGGAGGTACTAGCTCCAACTCGGTTTTACAGTGAAAACTGCAGGAACTTCAAACCGGCACTAGGAAACAGACTGAGAAAGCAGAGAAAAAGTGTCTCCTGCAACCCGTACCCTTGGTGCTAGATGAACGAACGTCTCTCCACTTGCTCAGTTCTGAGAGATAAGTGTGTGTGAAAGCCGTCCTTCACCTAGATTGTTGGGAACACAAAGTTTCTTTTCAGTTGCAAACTCCATACCATACATATATATGTGTAGGTACTAGATCCAACACGGTTTTACAGTGAAAACAGCAGGAACTTCAAAACGGCACTAGGAAACAGACTGAGAAAGCAGAGAAAAAGTGTCTCCTGCAAACCGTTCCCTTGGTGCTAGATGAACGAACGTCTCTCCAATTGCTCAGTTCTGAGGGATAAGTATGTGTGAAAGCCGTCCTTCACCTAGCTTGTTGGAACACAAAGTTTCTTTTCAGTTGCAAACCCCATTCCATAAATATATATGGGGAGGTAAAAGCTCCAACTCGGTTTGACAGTGAAAACTGCAGGAACTACAAACCGGCACTAGGAAACAGACTGAGAAAGCAGAGAAAAGTGTCTCCTGCAACCCGTTCCCTTGGTGCTGGATGAACGAACGTCTCTCCACTTGCTCAGTTCTGAGAGATAAGTGTGTGTGAAAGCCGTCCTTCATCTAGCTTGTTGGGAACACAAAGTTTCTTTTCAGTTGCAAACTCCATTCCATACATATATATGGGGAGGTAATAGCTCCAACTCTGTTTTACAGTGAAAACTGCAGGAACTTCAAACCGGCACTAGGAAACAGACTGAGAAAGCAGAGAAAAAGTGTCTCCTGCAACCCGTTCCCTTGGTGCTAGATGAACGAACGTCTCTCCACTTGCTCAGTTCTGAGAGATAAGTGTGTGTGAAAGCCGTCCTTCACCTAGCTTGTTGGGAACACAAAGTTTCTTTTCAGTTGCAAACTCCATACCATACATATATAAGTGTAGGTACTAGATCCAACACGGTTTTACAGTGAAAACTGCAGGAACTTCCAAACGGCACTAGGAAACAGACTGAGAAAGCAGAGAAAAAGTGTCTCCTGCAAACCGTTCCCTTGGTGCTAGATGAACGAACGTCTCTCCAATTGCTCAGTTCTGAGGGATAAGTATGTGTGAAAGCCGTCCTTCACCTAGCTTGTTGGAACACAAAGTTTCTTTTCAGTTGCAAACCCCATTCCATAAATATATATGGGGAGGTAAAAGCTCCAACTCGGTTTGACAGTGAAAACTGCAGGAACTACAAACCGGCACTAGGAAACAGACTGAGAAAGCAGAGAAAAAGTGTCTCCTGCAACCCGTTCCCTTGGTGCTGGATGAACGAACGTCTCTCCACTTGCTCAGTTCTGAGAGATAAGTGTGTGTGAAAGCCGTCCTTCATCTAGCTTGTTGGGAACACAAAGTTTCTTTTCAGTTGCAAACTCCATTCCATACATATATATGGGGAGGTAATAGCTCCAACTCTGTTTTACAGTGAAAACTGCAGGAACTTCAAACCGGCACTAGGAAACAGACTGAGAAAGCAGAGAAAAAGTGTCTCCTGCAACCCGTTCCCTTGGTGCTAGATGAACGAACGTCTCTCCACTTGCTCAGTTCTGAGAGATAAGTGTGTGTGAAAGCCGTCCTTCACCTAGCTTGTTGGGAACACAAAGTTTCTTTTCAGTTGCAAACTCCATACCATACATATATAAGTGTAGGTACTAGATCCAACACGGTTTTACAGTGAAAACTGCAGGAACTTCCAAACGGCACTAGGAAACAGACTGAGAAAGCAGAGAAAAAGTGTCTCCTGCAAACCGTTCCCTTGGTGCTAGATGAACGAACGTCTCTCCAATTGCTCAGTTCTGAGGGATAAGTGTGTGTGAAAGCCGTCCTTCACCTAGCTAGTTGGGGACACAAAGTTTCTTTTCAGTTGCAAACTCCATTCCATACATATATATGGGGAGGTAGAAGCTCCAACTCGGTTTTACAGTGAAAACTGCAGGAACTTCAAACCGGCACTAGGAAACAGACTGAGAAAGCAGAGAAAATGTGTCTCCGGAAACCTGTTCCCTTGGTGCTAGATGAACGAACGTCTCTCCACTTGCTCAGTTCTGAGAGATAAGTGAGTGTGAAAGCCGTCCTTCACCTAGCTTGTTGGGAACACAAAGTTTCTTTTCAGTTGCAAACTCCATTCCATACATATATATGGGGAGGTACTAGCTCCAATTCGGTTTTACAGTGAAAACTGCAGGAACTTCAAACCGGCACTAGGAAACAGACTGAGAAAGCAGAGAAAAAGTGTCCCGTGCAACCCGTTCCCTTGGTGCTAGATGAACGAACGTCTCTCCAATTGCTCAGTTCTGAGGGATTAGTGTGTGTGAAAGCCGTCCTTCACCTAGCTTGTTGGGAACACAAAGTTTCTTTTCAGTTGCAAACTCCATTCCATAAATATATATGGGGAGGTACAAGCTCCAACTCGGTTTGACAGTGAAAACAGCAGGAACTTCAAACCGGCACTAGGAAACAGACTGAGAAAGCAGAGAAAAAGTGTCCCCTGCAACCAGTTCCCTTGGTGCTAGATGAACCAACGTCTCTCCACTTGCTCAGTTCCGAGAGAAAAGTGTGTGTGAAAGCCGTCCTTCACCTAGCTTGTTGGGAACACAAAGTTTCTTTTCAGTTGCAAACCCCATTCCATACATATATATGTGTAGGTACTAGATCCAACACGGTTTTACAGTGAAAACTGCAGGAACTTCTAAACGGCACTAGGAAACAGACTGAGAAAGCAGAGAAAAAGTGTCTCCTGCAAACCGTTCCCTTGGTGCTAGATGAACGAACGTCTCTCCACTTGCTCAGTTCTGAGAGATAAGTGTGTGTGAAAGCCGCCCTTCACCTAGCTTGTTGGGAACACAAAGTTTCTTTTCAGTTGCAAACTCCATTCAATACATATATATGGGGAGGTACTAGCTCCAACACGGTTTTACAGTGAAAACTGCAGGAACTTCAAACCGGCACTAGGAAACAGACTGAGAAAGCAGAGAAAAAGTGTCTCCTGCAACCCGTACCCTTGGTGCTAGATGAACGAACGTCTCTCCACTTGCTCAGTTCTGAGAGATAAGTGTGTGTGAAAGCCGTCCATCACCTAGCTTGTTGGGAACACAAAGTTTCTTTTCATTTGCAAACTCCATACCATAAATATATATGTGTAGGTACTAGATCCAACACGGTTTTACAGTGAAAACTGCAGGAACTTCAAAACGGCACTAGGAAACAGACTGAGAAAGCAGAGAAAAAGTGTCTCCTGCAAACCGTTCCCTTGGTGCTAGATGAACGAACGTCTCTCCAATTGCTCAGTTCTGAGGGATAAGTGTGTGTGAAAGCCGTCCTTCACCTAGCTTGTTGGGAACACAAAGTTTCTTTTCAGTTGCAAACTCCATTCCATAAATATATATGGGGAGGTAAAAGCTCCAACTCGGTTTGACAGTGAAAACTGCAGGAACTACAAACCGGCACTAGGAAACAGACTGAGAAAGCAGAGAAAAAGTGTCTCCTGCAACCCGTTCCCTTGGTGCTAGATGAACGAACGTCTCTCCACTTGCTCAGTTCTGAGAGATAAGTGTGTGTGAAAGCCGTCCTTCATCTAGCTTGTTGGGAACCCAAAGTTTCTTTTCAGTTGCAAACTCCATTCCATACATATATATGTGTAGGTACTAGATCCAACACGGTTTTACAGTGAAAACTGCAGGAACTTCAAAACGGCACTAGGAAACAGACTGAGAAAGCAGAGATAAGTGTCTCCTGCAAACCGTTCCCTTGGTGCTAGATGAACGAACGTCTCTCCACTTGCTCAGTTCTGAGAGATAAGTGTGTGTGAAAGCCGCCCTTCACCTAGCTTGTTGGGAACACAAAGTTTCTTTTCAGTTGCAAACTCCATTCAATACATATATATGGGGAGGTACTTGCTCCAACTCGGTTTTACAGTGAAAACTGCAGGAACTTCAAACCGGCACTAGGAAACAGACTGAGAAAGCAGAGAAAAAGTGTCTCCTGCAACCCGTACCCTTGGTGCTAGATGAACGAACGTCTCTCCACTTGCTCAGTTCTGAGAGATAAGTGTGTGTGAAAGCCGTCCTTCACCTAGCTTGTTGGGAACACAAAGTTTCTTTTCAGTTGCAAACTCCATACCATACATATATATGTGTAGGTACTAGATCCAACACGGTTTTACAGTGAAAACTGCAGGAACTTCAAAACGGCACTAGGAAACAGACTGAGAAAGCAGAGAAAAAGTGTCTCCTGCAAACCGTTCCCTTGGTGCTAGATGAACGAACGTCTCTCCAATTGCTCAGTTCTGAGGGATAAGTGTGTGTGAAAGCCGTCCTTCACCTAGCTTGTTGGGAACACAAAGTTTCTTTTCAGTTGCAAACTCCATTCCATAAATATATATGGGGAGGTAAAAGCTCCAACTCGGTTTGACAGTGAAAACTGCAGGAACTACAAACCGGCACTAGGAAACAGACTGAGAAAGCAGAGAAAATGTGTCTCCGGAAACCAGTTACCTTGGTGCTAGATGAACGAACGTCTCTCCACTTGCTCAGTTCTGATAGATAAGTGAGTGTGAAAGCCGTCCTTCACCTAGCTTGTTGGGAACACAAAGTTTCTTTTCAGTTGCAAACTCCATTCCATACATATATATGGGGAGGTACTAGCTCCAATTCGGTTTTACAGTGAAAACTGCAGGAACTTCAAACCGGCACTAGGAAACAGACTGTGAAAGCAGAGAAAAAGTGTCCCCTGCAACCCGTTCCCTTGGTGCTAGATGAACGAACGTCTCTCCAATTGCTCAGTTCTGAGGGATTAGTGTGTGTGAAAGCCGTCCTTCACCTAGCTTGTTGGGAACACAAAGTGTCTTTTCAGTTGCAAACTCCATTCCATACATATATATGGGGAGGTACAAGCTCCAACACGGATTTACAGTTAAAACTGCAGGAACTTCAAACCGGCACTAGGAAACAGACTGAGAAAGCAGAGAAAAAGTGTCTCCTGCAACTCGTTCCCTTGGTGCTGGATGAACGAACGTCTCTCCACTAACTCAGTTCTGAGAGATAAGTGTGTGTGAAAGCCGTAATTCACTTAGCTTGTTGGGAACACAAAGTTTCTTTTCAGTTGCAAACTCCATTCCATACATATATATGGGGAGGTAGAAGCTCCAACTCGGTTTTACAGTGAAAACTGCAGGAACTTCAACCCGGCACTAGGAAACAGACTGAGAAAGCAGAGAAAAAGTGTCTCCTGCAACCCGTTCCCTTGGTGCTAGATGAACCAACGTCTCTCCACTTGCTCAGTTCCGAGAGAAAAGTGTGTGTGAAAGCCGTCCTTCACCTAGCTTGTTGGGAACACAAAGTTTCTTTTCAGTTGCAAACTACATTCCATACATATATATGTGTAGGTACTAGATCCAACACGGTTTTACAGTGAAAACTGCAGGAACTTCAAAACGGCACTAGGAAACAGACTGAGAAAGCAGAGAAAAAGTGTCTCCTGCAAACCGTTCCCTTGGTGCTAGATGAACGAACGTCTCTCCACTTGCTCAGTTCTGAGAGATAAGTGTGTGTGAAAGCCGCCCTTCACCTAGCTTGTTGGGAACACAAAGTTTCTTTTCAGTTGCAAACTCCATTCAATACATATATATGGGTAGGTACTAGCTCCAACTCGGTTTTACAGTGAAAACTGCAGGAACTTCAAACCGGCACTAGGAAACAGACTGAGAAAGCAGAGAAAAAGTGTCTCCTGCAACCCGTACCCTTGGTGCTAGATGAACGAACGTCTCTCCACTTGCTCAGTTCTGAGAGATAAGTGTGTGTGAAAGCCGTCCTTCACCTAGCTTGTTGGGAACACAAAGTTTCTTTTCAGTTGCAAACTCCATTCCATACATATATATGGGGAGGTACTAGCTCCAACTCGGTTTGACAGTGAAAACTGCAGGAACTTCAAACCGGCACTAGGAAACAGACTGAGAAAGCAGAGAAAAAGTGTCTCCTGCAACCCGTTCCCTTGGTGCTGGATGAACGAACATCTCTCCACTTGCTCAGTTCTGAGAGATAAGTGTGTGTGAAAGCCGTCCTTCATCTAGCTTGTTGGGAACCCAAAGTTTCTTTTCAGTTACAAACTCCATTCCATACATATATATGGGGAGGTAATAGCTCCAACTCGGTTTTACAGTGAAAACTGCAGGAACTTCAAACCGGCACTAGGAAACAGACTGAGAAAGCAGAGAAAAAGTGTCTCCTGCAACCCGTTCCCTTGGTGCTAGATGAACGAACGTCTCTCCACTTGCTCAGTTCTGAGAGATAAGTGTGTGTGAAAGCCGTCCTTCACCTAGCTTGTTGGGAACACAAAGTTTATTTTCACTTGCAAACTCCATACCATACATATATATGTGTAGGTACTAGATCCAACACGGTTTTACAGTGAAAACTGCAGGAACTTCAAACCGGCACTAGGAAACAGACTGAGAAAGCAGAGAAAAAGTGTCTCCTGCAAACCGTTCCCTTGGTGCTAGATGAACGAACGTCTCTCCAATTGCTCAGTTCTGAGGGATAAGTGTGTGTGAAAGCCGTCCTTCACCTAGCTTGTTGGGAACACAAAGTTTCTTTTCAGTTGCAAACTCCATTCCATACATATATATGGGGAGGTAGAAGCTCCAACTCGGTTTTACAGTGAAAACTGCAGGAACTTCAAACCGGCACTAGGAAACAGACTGAGAAAGCAGAGAAAATGTGTCTCCGGAAACCAGTTCCCTTGGTGCTAGATGAACGAACGTCTCTCCACTTGCTCAGTTCTGATAGATAAGTGAGTGTGAAAGCCGTCCTTCACCTAGCTTGTTGGGAACACAAAGTTTCTTTTCAGTTGCAAACTCCATTCCATACATATATATGGGGAGGTACTAGCTCCAATTCGGTTTTACAGTGAAAACTGCAGGAACTTCAAACCGGCACTAGGAAACAGACTGTGAAAGCAGAGAAAAAGTGTCCCCTGCAACCCGTTCCCTTGGTGCTAGATGAACGAACGTCTCTCCAATTGCTCAGTTCTGAGGGATTAATGTGTGTGAAAGCCGTCCTTCACCTAGCTTGTTGGGAACACAAAGTGTCTTTTCAGTTGCAAACTCCATTCCATAAATATATATGGGGAGGTACAAGCTCCAACTCGGTTTGACAGTGAAAACTGCAGGAACTTCAAACCGGCACTAGGAAACAGACTGAGATAGCAGAGAAAAAGTGTCTCCTGCAACCCGTTCCCTTGGTGCTGGATGAACGAACGTCTCTCCACTTGCTCAGTTCTGAGAGATAAGTGTGTGTGAAAGCCGTCCTTCAACTAACTTGTTGGGAACACAAAGTTTCTTTTCAGTTGCAAACTCCATTCCATACATATATATGGGGAGGTACAAGCTCCAACTCGGATTTACAGTTAAAACTGCAGGAACTTCAAACCGGCACTAGGAAACAGACTGAGAAAGCAGAGAAAAAGTGTCTCCTGCAACTCGTTCCCTTGGTGCTGGATGAACGAACGTCTCTCCACTAACTCAGTTCTGAGAGATAAGTGTGTGTGAAAGCCGTAATTCACTTAGCTTGTTGGGAACACAAAGTTTCTTTTCAGTTGCAAACTCCATTCCATACATATATATGGGGAGGTAGAAGCTCCAACTCGGTTTTACAGTGAAAACTGCAGGAATTTCAACCCGGCACTAGGAAACAGACTGAGAAAGCAGAGAAAAAGTGTCTCCTGCAACCCGTTCCCTTGGTGCTAGATGAACCAACGTCTCTCCACTTGCTCAGTTCCGAGAGAAAAGTGTGTGTGAAAGCCGTCCTTCACCTAGCTTGTTGGGAACACAAAGTTTCTTTTCAGTTGCAAACTCCATTCCATACATATATATGTGTAGGTACTAGATCCAACACGGTTTTACAGTGAAAACTGCAGGAACTTCAAACCGGCACTAGGAAACAGACTGAGAAAGCAGAGAAAAAGTGTCTCCTGCAAACCGTTCCCTTGGTGCTAGATGAACGAACGTCTCTCCACTTGCTCAGTTCTGAGAGATAAGTGTGTGTGAAAGCCGCCCTTCACCTAGCTTGTTGGGAACACAAAGTTTCTTTTCAGTTGCAAACTCCATTCAATACATATATATGGGGAGGTACTAGCTCCAACTCGGTTTTACAGTGAAAACTGCAGGAACTTCAAACCGGCACTAGGAAACAGACTGAGAAAGCAGAGAAAAAGTGTCTCCTGCAACCCGTACCCTTGGTGCTAGATGAACGAACGTCTCTCCACTTGCTCAGTTCTGAGAGATAAGTGTGTGTGAAAGCCGTCCTTCACCTAGCTTGTTGGGAACACAAAGTTTCTTTTCAGTTGCAAACTCCATTCCATACATATATATGGGGAGGTACTAGCTCCAACTTGGTTTGACAGTGAAAACTGCAGGAACTTCAAACCGGCACTAGGAAACAGACTGAGAAAGCAGAGAAAAAGTGTCTCCTGCAACCCGTTCCCTTGGTGCTAGATGAACCAACGTCTCTCCACTTGCTCAGTTCCGAGAGATAAGTGTGTGTGAAAGCCGTCCTTCACCTAACTTGTTGGGAACACAAAGATTCTTTTCAGTTGCAAACTCCATACCATACATATATATGTGTAGGTACTAGATCCAACACGGTTTTACAGTGAAAACTGCAGGAACTTCAAAACGGCACTAGGAAATAGAATGAGAAAGCAGAGAAAAAGTGTCTCCTGCAACCCGTTCCCTTGGTGCTAGATGAACGAACGTCTCTCCACTTGCTCAGTTCTGAGAGATAAGTGTGTGGGAAAGCCGTCCTTCACCTAGCTTGTTGGGAACACAAAGTTTCTTTTCAGTTGCAAACTCCATTCCATACATATATATGGGGAGGTACAAGCTCCACCTCGGTTTTACAGTGAAAACTGCAGGAACTTCAAACCGGCACTAGGAAACAGACTGAGAAAGCAGAGAAAAAGTGTCTCCTGCAACCCGTTCCCTTGGTGCTAGATGAACGAACGTCTCTCCACTTGCTCAATTCTGAGAGATAAGTGTGTGTGAAAGCCGTCCTTCAACTAGCTTGTTGGGAACACAAAGTTTCTTTTCAGTTGCAAACTCCATTCCATACATATATATGGGGAGGTACAAGCTCCACCTCGGTTTTACAGTGAAAACTGCAGGAACTTCAAACCGGCACTAGGAAACAGACTGAGAAAGCAGAGAAAAAGTGTCTCCTGCAACTCGTTCCCTTGGTGCTGGATGAACGAACGTCTCTCCACTTACTCAGTTCTGAGAGATAAGTGTGTGTGAAAGCCGTAATTCACTTAGCTTGTTGGGAACACAAAGTTTCTTTTCAGTTGCAAACTCCATTCCATACATATATATGGGGAGGTAGAAGCTCCAACTCGGTTTTACAGTGAAAACTGCAGGAACTTCAAACCGGCACTAGGAAACAGACTGAGAAAGCAGAGAAAAAGTGTCTCCTGCAACCCGTTCCCTTGGTGCTAGATGAAACAACGTCTCTCCACTTGCTCAGTTCCGAGAGAAAAGTGTGTGTGAAAGCCTTCCTTCAACTAGCTTGTTGGGAACACAAAGTTTCTTTTCAGTTGCAAACTCCATTCCATACATATATATGTGTAGGTACTAGATCCAACACGGTTTTACAGTGAAAACTGCAGGAACTTCTAAACGGCACTAGGAAACAGACTGAGAAAGCAGAGAAAAAGTGTCTCCTGCAAACCGTTCCCTTGGTGCTAGATGAACGAACGTCTCTCCACTTGCTCAGTTCTGAGAGATAAGTGTGTGTGAAAGCCGCCCTTCACCTAGCTTGTTGGGAACACAAAGTTTCTTTTCAGTTGCAAACTCCATTCCATACATATATACGGGGAGGTACTAGCTCCAACTCGGTTTTACAGTGAAAACTGCAGGAACTTCAAACCGGCACTAGGAAACAGACTGAGAAAGCAGAGAAAAAGTGTCTCCTGCAACCCGTACCCTTGGTGCTAGATGAACGAACGTCTCTCCACTTGCTCAGTTCTGAGAGATAAGTGTGTGTGAAAGCCGTCCTTCACCTAGCTTGTTGGGAACACAAAGTTTCTTTTCAGTTGCAAACTCCATACCATACATATATATGTGTAGGTACTAGATCCAACACGGTTTTACAGTGAAAACTGCAGGAACTTCAAAACGGCACTAGGAAACAGACTGAGAAAGCAGAGAAAAAGTGTCTCCTGCAAACCGTTCCCTTGGTGCTAGATGAACGAACGTCTTTCCAATTGCTCAGTTCTGAGGGATAAGTGTGTGTGAAAGCCGTCCTTCACCTAGCTTGTTGGGAACACAAAGTTTCTTTTCAGTTGCAAACTCCATTCCATACATATATATGGGGAGGTACTAGCTCCAACTCTGTTTTACAGTGAAAACTGCAGGAACGTCAAACCGGCACTAGGAAACAGACTGAGAAAGCAGAGAAAAAGTGTCCCCTGCAACCCGTTCCCTTGGTGCTAGATGAACCAACGTCTCTCCACTTCCTCAGTTCTGAGAGATAAGTGTGTGTGAAAGCCGTCCTTCACCTAGCTTGTTGGGAACACAAAGTTTCTTTTCAGTTGCAAACTCCATTCAATACATATATATGGGGAGGTACTAGCTCCAACTCGGTTTTACAGTGAAAACTGCAGGAACTTCAAACCGGCACTAGGAAACAGACTGAGAAAGCAGAGAAAAAGTGTCTCCTGCAACCCGTACCCTTGGTGCTAGATGAACGAACGTCTCTCCACTTGCTCAGTTCTGAGAGATAAGTGTGTGTGAAAGCCGTCCTTCACCTAGCTTGTTGGGAACACAAAGTTTCTTTTCAGTTGCAAACTCCATTCCATACATATATATATGTAGGTACTAGATCCAACACGGTTTTACAGTGAAAACTGCAGGAACTTCAAAACGGCACTAGGAAACAGACTGAGAAAGCAGAGAAAAAGTGTCTCCTGCAAACCGTTCCCTTGGTGCTAGATGAAGGAACGTCTTTCCAATTGCTCAGTTCTGAGGGATAAGTGTGTGTGAAAGCCGTCCTTCACCTAGCTTGTTGGGAACACAAAGTTTCTTTTCAGTTGCAAACTCCATTCCATACATATATATGGGGAGGTACTAGCTCCAACTCTGTTTTACAGTGAAAACTGCAGGAACTTCAAACCGGCACTAGGAAACAGACTAAGAAAGCAGAGAAAAAGTGTCCCCTGCTACCCGTTCCCTTGGTGCTAGATGAACCAACGTCTCTCCACTTGCTCAGTTCTGAGAGATATGTGTGTGGGAAAGCCGTCCTTCACCTAGCTTGTTGGGAACACAAAGTTTCTTTTCAGTTGCAAACTCCATTCCATACATATATATGGGGAGGTACTAGCTCCAACTCGGTTTTACAGTGAAAACTGCAGGAACTTCAAACCGGCACTAGGAAACAGACTGAGAAAGCAGAGAAAAAGTGTCTACTGCAACCCGTTCCCTTGGTGCTAGATGAACCAACGTCTCTCCACTTGCTCAGTTCCGAGAGATAAGTGTGTGTGAAAGCCGTCCTTCACCTAACTTGTTGGGAACACAAAGTTTCTTTTCAGTTGCAAACTCCATACCATACATATATATGTGTAGGTACTAGATCCAACACGGTTTTACAGTGAAAACTGCAGGAACTTCAAAACGGCACTAGGAAACAGACTGAGAAAGCAGAGAAAAAGTTTCTCCTGCAAACCGTTCCCTTGGTGCTAGATAAACGAACGTCTCTCCACTTGCTCAGTTCTGAGAGACAAGTGTGTGTGAAAGCCGTCCTTCACATAGCTTGTTGGGAACACAAAGTTTCTTTTCAGTTGCAAACTCCATTCCATACATATATAAGGGGAGGTAATAGCTCCAACTCGGTTTTACAGTGAAAACTGCAGGAACTTCAAACCGGCACTAGGAAACAGACTGAGAAAGCAGAGAAAAAGTGACTCCTGCAACCAGTTCCCTTGGTGCTGGATGAACGAACGTCCCTCCACTTGCTCAGTTGTGAGAGAAAAGTGTGTGTGAAAGCCGTCCTTCAACTAGCTTGTTGGGAACACAAAGTTTCTTTTCAATTTCAAACTCCTTTCCATACATATATATGGGGAGGTAGAAGCTCCAACTCGGTTTTACAGTGAAAACTGCAGGAACTTCAAACCGGCACTAGGAAACAGACTGAGAAAGCAGAGAAAATGTGTCTCCGGAAACCAGTTCCCTTGGTGCTAGATGAACGAACGTCTCTCCACTTGCTCAGTTCTGAGAGATAAGTGAGTGTGAAAGCCGTCCTTCACCTAGCTTGTTGGGAACACAAAGTTTCTTTTCAGTTGCAAACTCCATTCCATACATATATATGGGGAGGTACTAGCTCCAATTCGGTTTTACAGTGAAAACTGCAGGAACTTCAAACCGGCACTAGGAAACAGACTGAGAAAGCAGAGAAAAAGTGTCCCCTGCAGCCCGTTCCCTTGGTGCTAGATGAACGAACGTCTCTCCAATTGCTCAGTTCTGAGGGATTAGTGTGTGTGAAAGCCGTCCTTCACCTAGCTTGTTGGGAACACAAAGTTTCTTTTCAGTTGCAAACTCCATTCCATACATATATATGTGTAGGTACAAGCTCCAACTCGGTTTGACAGTGAAAACTGCAGGAACTACAAACCGGCACTAGGAAACAGACTGAGAAAGCAGAGAAAAAGTGTCTCCTGCAACCCGTTCCCTTGGTGCTGGATGAACGAACGTCTCTCCACTTGCTCAGTTCTGAGAGATAAGTGTGTGTGAAAGCCGTCCTTCATCTAGCTTGTTGGGAACCCTTAGTTTCTTTTCAGTTGCAAACTCCATTCCATACATATATATGGGGAGGTAATAGCTCCAACTCGGTTTTACAGTGAAAACTGCAGGAACTTCAAACCGGCACTAGGAAACAGACTGAGAAAGCAGAGAAAAAGTGTCCCCTGCAACCCGTTCCCTTGGTGCTAGATGAACGAACGTCTCTCCAATTGCTCAGTTCTGAGGGATTAGTGTGTGTGAAAGCCGTCCTTCACCTAGCTTGTTGGGAACACAAAGTTTCTTTTCAGTTGCAAACTCCATTCCATAAATATATATGGGGAGGTACAAGCTCCAACTCGGTTTGACAGTGAAAACTGCAGGAACTACAAACCGGCACTAGGAAACAGACTGAGAAAGCAGAGAAAAAGTGTCTCCTGCAACCCGTTCCCTTGGTGCTGGATGAACGAACGTCTCTCCACTTGCTCAGTTCTGAGAGATAAGTGTGTGTGAAAGCCGTCCTTCATCTAGCTTGTTGGGAACCCAAAGTTTCTTTTCAGTTGCAAACTCCATTCCATACATATATATGGGGAGGTAATAGCTCCAACTCTGTTTTACAGTGAAAACTGCAGGAACTTCAAACCGGCACTAGGAAACAGACTGAGAAAGCAGAGAAAAAGTGTCTCCTGCAACCCGTTCCCTTGCTGCTAGATGAACGAACGTCTCTCCACTTGCTCAGTTCTGAGAGATAAGTGTGTGTGAAAGCCGTCCTTCACCTAGCTTGTTGGGAACACAAAGTTTCTTTTCAGTTGCAAACTCCATACCATACATATATATGTGTAGGTATTAGATCCAACACGGTTTTACAGTGAAAACTGCAGGAACTTCAAACCGGCACTAGGAAACAGACTGAGAAAGCAGAGAAAAAGTGTCCCCTGCAACCCGTTCCCTTGGTGCTAGATGAACGAACGTCTCTCCAATTGCTCAGTTCTGAGGGATTAGTGTGTGTGAAAGTCGTCCTTCACCTAGCTTGTTGGGAACACAAAGTTTCTTTTCAGTTGCAAACTCCATTCCATAAATATATATGGGGAGGTACAAGCTCCAACTCGGTTTGACAGTGAAAACTGCAGGAACTTCAAACCGGCACTAGGAAACAGACTGAGAAAGCAGAGAAAAAGTGTCTCCTGCAACCCGTTCCCTTGGTGCTGGATGAACGAACGTCTCTCCACTTGCTCAGTTCTGAGAGATAAGTGTGTGTGAAAGCCGTCCTTCACCTAGCTTGTTGGGAACACAAAGTTTCTTTTCAGTTGCAAACTCCATACCATACATATATT
Source organism: Camelus dromedarius (assembly GCF_036321535.1). Taxonomy (NCBI): domain Eukaryota; kingdom Metazoa; phylum Chordata; class Mammalia; order Artiodactyla; family Camelidae; genus Camelus; species Camelus dromedarius. Next base: position 2,026,122 of record NW_026989827.1, read on the forward strand.
TGTGTAGGTACTAGATCCAACACGGTTTTACAGTGAAAACTGCAGGAACTTCAAACCGGCACTAGGAAACAGACTGAGAAAGCAGAGAAAAAGTGTCCCCTGCAACCCGTTCCCTTGGTGCTAGATGAACGAACGTCTCTCCAATTGCTCAGTTCTGAGGGATTAGTGTGTGTGAAAGCCGTCCTTCACCTAGCTTGTTGGGAACACAAAGTTTCTTTTCAGTTGCAAACTCCATTCCATAAATATATATGGGGAGGTACAAGCTCCAACTCGGTTTGACAGTGAAAACTGCAGGAACTTCAAACCGGCACTAGGAAACAGACTGAGAAAGCAGAGAAAAAGTGTCTCCTGCAACCAGTTCCCTTGGTGCTGGATGAACGAACGTCTCTCCACTTGCTCAGTTCTGAGAGATAAGTGTGTGTGAAAGCCGTCCTTCAACTAGCTTGTTGGGAACACAAAGTTTCTTTTCAGTTGCAAACTCCATTCCATACATATATATGGGGAGGTACAAGCTCCAACTCGGTTTTACAGTTAAAACTGCAGGAACTTCAAACCGGCACTAGGAAACAGACTGAGAAAGCAGAGAAAAAGTGTCCCCTGCAACCCGTTCCCTTGGTGCTAGATGAACGAACGTCTCTCCAATTGCTCAGTTCTGAGGGATTAGTGTGTGTGAAAGCCGTCCTTCACCTAGCTTGTTGGGAACACAAAGTTTCTTTTCAGTTGCAAACTCCATTCCATACATATATATGTGTAGGTACTAGATCCAACTCGGTTTGACAGTGAAAACAGCAGGAACTTCAAACCGGCACTAGGAAACAGACTGAGAAAGCAGAGAAAAAGTGTCTCCTGCAACCCGTTCCCTTGGTGCTGGATGAACGAACGTCTCTCCACTTGCTCAGTTCTGAGAGATAAGTGTGTGTGAAAGCCGTCCTTCAACTAGCTTGTTGGGAACACAAAGTTTCTTTTCAGTTGCAAACTCCATTCAATACATATATATGGGGAGGTACAAGCTCCAACTCGGTTTTACAGTGAAAACTGCAGGAACTTCAAACCGGCACTAGGAAACAGACTGAGAAAGCAGAGAAAAAGTGTCTCCTGCAACTCGTTCCCTTGGTGCTGGATGAACGAACGTCTCTCCACTTACTCAGTTCTGAGAGATAAGTGTGTGTGAAAGCCGTAATTCACTTAGCTTGTTGGGAACACAAAGTTTCTTTTCAGTTGCAAACTCCATTCCATACATATATATGGGGAGGTAATAGCTCCAACTCGGTTTTACAGTGAAAACTGCAGGAACTTCAACCCGGCACTAGGAAACAGACTGAGAAAGCAGAGAAAAAGTGTCTCCTGCAACCCGTTCCCTTGGTGCTAGATGAACCAACGTCTCTCCAATTGCTCAGTTCCAAGAGAAAAGTGTGTGTCAAAGCCGTCCTTCACCTAGCTTGTTGGGAACACAAAGTTTCTTTTCAGTTGCAAACTCCATTCCATAAATATATATGGGGAGGTACAAGCTCCAACTCGGTTTGACAGTGAAAACTGCAGGAACTACAAACCGGCACTAGGAAACAGACTGAGAAAGCAGAGAAAAAGTGTCTCCTGCAACCCGTTCCCTTGGTGCTGGATGAACGAACGTCTCTCCACTTGCTCAGTTCTGAGAGATAAGTGTGTGTGAAAGCCGTCCTTCATCTAGCTTGTTGGGAACCCAAAGTTTCTTTTCAGTTGCAAACTCCATTCCATACATATATATGGGGAGGTAATAGCTCCAACTCGGTTTTACAGTGAAAACTGCAGGAACTTCAAACCGGCACTAGGAAACAGACTGAGAAAGCAGAGAAAAAGTGTCTCATGCAACCCGTTCCCTTGGTGCTAGATGAACGAACGTCTCTCCACTTGCTCAGTTCTGAGAGATAAGTGTGTGTGAAAGCCGTCCTTCACCTAGCTTGTTGGGAACACAAAGTTTCTTTTCAGTTGCAAACTCCATACCATACATATATATGTGTAGGTACTAGATCCAACACGGTTTTACAGTGAAAACTGCAGGAACTTCAAACCAGCACTAGGAAACAGACTGAGAAAGCAGAGAAAAAGTGTCCCCTGCAACCCGTTCCCTTGGTGCTAGATGAACGAACGTCTCTCCAATTGCTCAGTTCTGAGAGATTAGTGTGTGTGAAAGCCGTCCTTCACCTAGCTTGTTGGGAACACAAAGTTTCTTTTCAGTTGCAAACTCCATTCCATAAATATATATGGGGAGGTACAAGCTCCAACTCGGTTTGACAGTGAAAACTGCAGGAACTTCAAACCGGCACTAGGAAACAGACTGAGAAAGCAGAGAAAAAGTGTCTCCTGCAACCCGTTCCCTTGGTGCTGGATGAACGAACGTCTCTCCACTTGCTCAGTTCTGAGAGATAAGTGTGTGTGAAAGCCGTCCTTCAACTAGCTTGTTGGGAACCCAAAGTTTCTTTTCAGTTGCAAACTCCATTCCATACATATATATGGGGAGGTACAAGCTCCAACTCGGTTTTACAGTTAAAACTGCAGGAACTTCAAACCGGCACTAGGAAACAGACTGAGAAAGCAGAGAAAAAGTGTCTCCTGCAACCCGTTCCCTTGGTGCTAGATGAACGAACGTCTCTCCACTTGCTCAGTTCTGAGAGATAAGTGTGTGTGAAAGCCGTCCTTCACCTAGCTTGTTGGGAACACAAAGTTTCTTTTCAGTTGCAAACTCCATACCATACATATATATGTGTAGGTACTAGATCCAACACGGTTTTACAGTGAAAACTGCAGGAACTTCAAACCGGCACTAGGAAACAGACTGAGAAAGCAGAGAAAAAGTGTCCCCTGCAACCCGTTCCCTTGGTGCTAGATGAACGAACGTCTCTCCAATTGCTCAGTTCTGAGGGATTAGTGTGTGTGAAAGCCGTCCTTCACCTAGCTTGTTGGGAACACAAAGTTTCTTTTCAGTTGCAAACTCCATTCCATAAATATATATGGGGAGGTACAAGCTCCAACTCGGTTTGACAGTGAAAACTGCAGGAACTTCAAACCGGCACTAGGAAACAGACTGAGAAAGCAGAGAAAAAGTGTCTCCTGCAACCAGTTCCCTTGGTGCTGGATGAACGAACGTCTCTCCACTTGCTCAGTTCTGAGAGATAAGTGTGTGTGAAAGCCGTCCTTCAACTAGCTTGTTGGGAACACAAAGTTTCTTTTCAGTTGCAAACCCCATTCCATACATATATATGGGGAGGTACAAGCTCCAACTCGGTTTTACAGTTAAAACTGCAGGAACTTCAAACCGGCACTAGGAAACAGACTGAGAAAGCAGAGAAAAAGTGTCTCCTGCAACCCGTTCCCTTGGTGCTAGATGAACCAACGTCTCTCCACTTGCTCAGTTCCGAGAGAAAAGTGTGTGTGAAAGCCGTCCTTCACCTAGCTTGTTGGGAACACAAAGTTTCTTTTCAGTTGCAAACTCCATTCCATACATATATATGTGTAGGTACTAGATCCAACACGGTTTTACAGTGAAAACTGCAGGAACTTCAAACCGGCACTAGGAAACAGACTGAGAAAGCAGAGAAAAAGTGTCTCCTGCAAACCGTTCCCTTGGTGCTAGATGAACGAACGTCTCTCCACTTGCTCAGTTCTGAGAGATAAGTGTGTGTGAAAGCCGCAATTCAACTAGCTTGTTGGGAACACAAAGTTTCTTTTCAGTTGCAAACTCCATTCCATACATATATATGGGGAGGTAATAGCTCCAACTCGGTTTTACAGTGAAAACTGCAGGAACTTCAAACCGGCACTAGGAAACAGACTGAGAAAGCAGAGAAAAAGTGTCTCCTGCAACCCGTTCCCTTGCTGCTAGATGAACGAACGTCTCTCCACTTGCTCAGTTCTGAGAGATAAGTGTGTGTGAAAGCCGTCCTTCACCTAGCTTGTTGGGAACACAAAGTTTCTTTTCAGTTGCAAACTCCATACCATACATATATATGTGTAGGTATTAGATCCAACACGGTTTTACAGTGAAAACTGCAGGAACTTCAAACCGGCACTAGGAAACAGACTGAGAAAGCAGAGAAAAAGTGTCTCCTGCAACTCGTTCCCTTGGTGCTGGATGAACGAACGTCTCTCCACTTACTCAGTTCTGAGAGATAAGTGTGTGTGAAAGCCGTAATTCACTTAGCTTGTTGGGAACACAAAGTTTCTTTTCAGTTGCAAACTCCATTCCATACATATATATGGGGAGGTAGAAGCTCCAACTCGGTTTTACAGTGAAAACTGCAGGAACTTCAACCCGGCACTAGGAAACAGACTGAGAAAGCAGAGAAAAAGTGTCTCCTGCAACCCGTTCCCTTGGTGCTAGATGAACCAACGTCTCTCCAATTGCTCAGTTCCGAGAGAAAAGTGTGTGTCAAAGCCGTCCTTCACCTAGCTTGTTGGGAACACAAAGTTTCTTTTCAGTTGCAAACTCCATTCCATAAATATATATGGGGAGGTACAAGCTCCAACTCGGTTTGACAGTGAAAACTGCAGGAACTACAAACCGGCACTAGGAAACAGACTGAGAAAGCAGAGAAAAAGTGTCTCCTGCAACCCGTTCCCTTGGTGCTGGATGAACGAACGTCTCTCCACTTGCTCAGTTCTGAGAGATAAGTGTGTGTGAAAGCCGTCCTTCATCTAGCTTGTTGGGAACCCAAAGTTTCTTTTCAGTTGCAAACTCCATTCCATACATATATATGGGGAGGTAATAGCTCCAACTCGGTTTTACAGTGAAAACTGCAGGAACTTCAAACCGGCACTAGGAAACAGACTGAGAAAGCAGAGAAAAAGTGTCTCCTGCAACCCGTTCCCTTGGTGCTAGATGAACGAACGTCTCTCCACTTGCTCAGTTCTGAGAGATAAGTGTGTGTGAAAGCCGTCCTTCACCTAGCTTGTTGGGAACACAAAGTTTCTTTTCAGTTGCAAACTCCATACCATACATATATATGTGTAGGTACTAGATCCAACACGGTTTTACAGTGAAAACTGCAGGAACTTCAAACCAGCACTAGGAAACAGACTGAGAAAGCAGAGAAAAAGTGTCCCCTGCAACCCGTTCCCTTGGTGCTAGATGAACGAACGTCTCTCCAATTGCTCAGTTCTGAGAGATTAGTGTGTGTGAAAGCCGTCCTTCACCTAGCTTGTTGGGAACACAAAGTTTCTTTTCAGTTGCAAACTCCATTCCATAAATATATATGGGGAGGTACAAGCTCCAACTCGGTTTGACAGTGAAAACTGCAGGAACTTCAAACCGGCACTAGGAAACAGACTGAGAAAGCAGAGAAAAAGTGTCTCCTGCAACCCGTTCCCTTGGTGCTGGATGAACGAACGTCTCTCCACTTGCTCAGTTCTGAGAGATAAGTGTGTGTGAAAGCCGCAATTCAACTAGCTTGTTGGGAACACAAAGTTTCTTTTCAGTTGCAAACTCCATTCCATACATATATATGGGGAGGTAATAACTCCAACTCGGTTTTACAGTGAAAACTGCAGGAACTTCAAACCGGCACTAGGAAACAGACTGAGAAAGCAGAGAAAAAGTGTCTCCTGCAACCCGTTCCCTTGCTGCTAGATGAACGAACGTCTCTCCACTTGCTCAGTTCTGAGAGATAAGTGTGTGTGAAAGCCGTCCTTCACCTAGCTTGTTGGGAACACAAAGTTTCTTTTCAGTTGCAAACTCCATACCATACATATATATGTGTAGGTATTAGATCCAACACGGTTTTACAGTGAAAACTGCAGGAACTTCAAACCGGCACTAGGAAACAGACTGAGAAAGCAGAGAAAAAGTGTCCCCTGCAACCCGTTCCCTTGGTGCTAGATGAACGAACGTCTCTCCAATTGCTCAGTTCTGAGGGATTAGTGTGTGTGAAAGTCGTCCTTCACCTAGCTTGTTGGGAACACAAAGTTTCTTTTCAGTTGCAAACTCCATTCCATAAATATATATGGGGAGGTACAAGCTCCAACTCGGTTTGACAGTGAAAACTGCAGGAACTTCAAACCGGCACTAGGAAACAGACTGAGAAAGCAGAGAAAAAGTGTCTCCTGCAACCCGTTCCCTTGGTGCTGGATGAACGAACGTCTCTCCACTTGCTCAGTTCTGAGAGATAAGTGTGTGTGAAAGCCGTCCTTCACCTAGCTTGTTGGGAACACAAAGTTTCTTTTCAGTTGCAAACTCCATACCATACATATATTTGTGTAGGTACTAGATCCAACACGGTTTTACAGTGAAAACTGCAGGAACTTCAAACCGGCACTAGGAAACAGACTGAGAAAGCAGAGAAAAAGTGTCCCCTGCAACCCGTTCCCTTGGTGCTAGATGAACGAACGTCTCTCCAATTGCTCAGTTCTGAGGGATTAGTGTGTGTGAAAGCCGTCCTTCACCTAGCTTGTTGGGAACACAAAGTTTCTTTTCAGTTGCAAACTCCATTCCATAAATATATATGGGGAGGTACAAGCTCCAACTCGGTTTGACAGTGAAAACTGCAGGAACTTCAAACCGGCACTAGGAAACAGACTGAGAAAGCAGAGAAAAAGTGTCTCCTGCAACCAGTTCCCTTGGTGCTGGATGAACGAACGTCTCTCCACTTGCTCAGTTCTGAGAGATAAGTGTGTGTGAAAGCCGTCCTTCAACTAGCTTGTTGGGAACACAAAGTTTCTTTTCAGTTGCAAACTCCATTCCATACATATATATGGGGAGGTACAAGCTCCAACTCGGTTTTACAGTTAAAACTGCAGGAACTTCAAACCGGCACTAGGAAACAGACTGAGAAAGCAGAGAAAAAGTGTCCCCTGCAACCCGTTCCCTTGGTGCTAGATGAACGAACGTCTCTCCAATTGCTCAGTTCTGAGGGATTAGTGTGTGTGAAAGCCGTCCTTCACCTAGCTTGTTGGGAACACAAAGTTTCTTTTCAGTTGCAAACTCCATTCCATACATATATATGTGTAGGTACTAGATCCAACTCGGTTTGACAGTGAAAACAGCAGGAACTTCAAACCGGCACTAGGAAACAGACTGAGAAAGCAGAGAAAAAGTGTCTCCTGCAACCCGTTCCCTTGGTGCTGGATGAACGAACGTCTCTCCACTTGCTCAGTTCTGAGAGATAAGTGTGTGTGAAAGCCGTCCTTCAACTAGCTTGTTGGGAACACAAAGTTTCTTTTCAGTTGCAAACTCCATTCAATACATATATATGGGGAGGTACAAGCTCCAACTCGGTTTTACAGTGAAAACTGCAGGAACTTCAAACCGGCACTAGGAAACAGACTGAGAAAGCAGAGAAAAAGTGTCTCCTGCAACTCGTTCCCTTGGTGCTGGATGAACGAACGTCTCTCCACTTACTCAGTTCTGAGAGATAAGTGTGTGTGAAAGCCGTAATTCACTTAGCTTGTTGGGAACACAAAGTTTCTTTTCAGTTGCAAACTCCATTCCATACATATATATGGGGAGGTAGAAGCTCCAACTCGGTTTTACAGTGAAAACTGCAGGAACTTCAACCCGGCACTAGGAAACAGACTGAGAAAGCAGAGAAAAAGTGTCTCCTGCAACCCGTTCCCTTGGTGCTAGATGAACCAACGTCTCTCCAATTGCTCAGTTCCGAGAGAAAAGTGTGTGTCAAAGCCGTCCTTCACCTAGCTTGTTGGGAACACAAAGTTTCTTTTCAGTTGCAAACTCCATTCCATAAATATATATGGGGAGGTACAAGCTCCAACTCGGTTTGACAGTGAAAACTGCAGGAACTACAAACCGGCACTAGGAAACAGACTGAGAAAGCAGAGAAAAAGTGTCTCCTGCAACCCGTTCCCTTGGTGCTGGATGAACGAACGTCTCTCCACTTGCTCAGTTCTGAGAGATAAGTGTGTGTGAAAGCCGTCCTTCATCTAGCTTGTTGGGAACCCAAAGTTTCTTTTCAGTTGCAAACTCCATTCCATACATATATATGGGGAGGTAATAGCTCCAACTCGGTTTTACAGTGAAAACTGCAGGAACTTCAAACAGGCACTAGGAAACAGACTGAGAAAGCAGAGAAAAAGTGTCTCCTGCAACCCGTTCCCTTGGTGCTAGATGAACGAACGTCTCTCCACTTGCTCAGTTCTGAGAGATAAGTGTGTGTGAAAGCCGTCCTTCACCTAGCTTGTTGGGAACACAAAGTTTCTTTTCAGTTGCAAACTCCATACCATACATATATATGTGTAGGTACTAGATCCAACACGGTTTTACAGTGAAAACTGCAGGAACTTCAAACCAGCACTAGGAAACAGACTGAGAAAGCAGAGAAAAAGTGTCCCCTGCAACCCGTTCCCTTGGTGCTAGATGAACGAACGTCTCTCCACTTGCTCAGTTCTGAGAGATTAGTGTGTGTGAAAGCCGTCCTTCACCTAGCTTGTTGGGAACACAAAGTTTCTTTTCAGTTGCAAACTCCATTCCATAAATATATATGGGGAGGTACAAGCTCCAACTCGGTTTGACAGTGAAAACTGCAGGAACTTCAAACCGGCACTAGGAAACAGACTGAGAAAGCAGAGAAAAAGTGTCTCCTGCAACCCGTTCCCTTGGTGCTGGATGAACGAACGTCTCTCCACTTGCTCAGTTCTGAGAGATAAGTGTGTGTGAAAGCCGTCCTTCAACTAGCTTGTTGGGAACACAAAGTTTCTTTTCAGTTGCAAACTCCATTCCATACATATATATGGGGAGGTACAAGCTCCAACTCGGTTTTACAGTTAAAACTGCAGGAACTTCAAACCGGCACTAGGAAACAGACTGAGAAAGCAGAGAAAAAGTGTCTCCTGCAACCCGTTCCCTTGGTGCTAGATGAACGAACGTCTCTCCACTTGCTCAGTTCTGAGAGATAAGTGTGTGTGAAAGCCGTCCTTCACCTAGCTTGTTGGGAACACAAAGTTTCTTTTCAGTTGCAAACTCCATACCATACATATATATGTGTAGGTACTAGATCCAACACGGTTTTACAGTGAAAACTGCAGGAACTTCAAACCGGCACTAGGAAACAGACTGAGAAAGCAGAGAAAAAGTGTCCCCTGCAACCCGTTCCCTTGGTGCTAGATGAACGAACGTCTCTCCAATTGCTCAGTTCTGAGGGATTAGTGTGTGTGAAAGCCGTCCTTCACCTAGCTTGTTGGGAACACAAAGTTTCTTTTCAGTTGCAAACTCCATTCCATAAATATATATGGGGAGGTACAAGCTCCAACTCTGTTTGACAGTGAAAACTGCAGGAACTTCAAACCGGCACTAGGAAACAGACTGAGAAAGCAGAGAAAAAGTGTCTCCTGCAACCAGTTCCCTTGGTGCTGGATGAACGAACGTCTCTCCACTTGCTCAGTTCTGAGAGTTAAGTGTGTGTGAAAGCCGTCCTTCAACTAGCTTGTTGGGAACACAAAGTTTCTTTTCAGTTGCAAACCCCATTCCATACATATATATGGGGAGGTACAAGCTCCAACTCGGTTTTACAGTTAAAACTGCAGGAACTTCAAACCGGCACTAGGAAACAGACTGAGAAAGCAGAGAAAAAGTGTCTCCTGCAACCCGTTCCCTTGGTGCTAGATGAACCAACGTCTCTCCACTTGCTCAGTTCCGAGAGAAAAGTGTGTGTGAAAGCCGTCCTTCACCTAGCTTGTTGGGAACACAAAGTTTCTTTTCAGTTGCAAACTCCATTCCATACATATATATGTGTAGGTACTAGATCCAACACGGTTTTACACTGAAAACTGCAGGAACTTCAAACCGGCACTAGGAAACAGACTGAGAAAGCAGAGAAAAAGTGTCTCCTGCAAACCGTTCCCTTGGTGCTAGATGAACGAACGTCTCTCCACTTGCTCAGTTCTGAGAGATAAGTGTGTGTGAAAGCCGCCCTTCACCTAGCTTGTTGGGAACACAAAGTTTCTTTTCAGTTGCAAACTCCATTCAATACATATATATGGGGAGGTACTAGCTCCAACTCGGTTTTACAGTGAAAACTGCAGGAATTTCAAACCGGCACTAGGAAACAGACTGAGAAAGCAGAGAAAAAGTGTCTCCTGCAACCCGTACCCTTGGTGCTAGATGAACGAACGTCTCTCCACTTGCTCAGTTCTGAGAGATAAGTGTGTGTGAAAGCCGTCCTTCACCTAGCTTGTTGGGAACACAAAGTTTCTTTTCAGTTGCAAACTCCATTCCATACATATATATGTGTAGGTACTAGATCCAACTCGGTTTTACAGTGAAAACTGCAGGAACTTCAACCCGGCACTAGGAAACAGACTGAGAAAGCAGAGAAAAAGTGTCTCCTGCAACCCGTTCCCTTGGTGCTAGATGAACGAACGTCTCTCCACTTGCTCAATTCTGAGAGATAAGTGTGTGTGAAAGCCGTCCTTCAACTAGCTTGTTGGGAACACAAAGTTTCTTTTCAGTTGCAAACTCCATTCCATACATATATATGTGTAGGTACTAGATCCAACACGGTTTTACAGTGAAAACTGCAGGAACTTCAAACCGGCACTAGGAAAGAGACTGAGAATGCAGAGAAATAGTGTCTCCTGCAAACCGTTCCCTTGGTGCTAGATGAACGAACGTCTCTCCACTTGCTCAGTTCTGAGAGATAAGTGTGTGTGAAAGCCGCAATTCAACTAGCTTGTTGGGAACACAAAGTTTCTTTTCAGTTGCAAACTCCATTCCATAAATATATATGGGGAGGTACAAGCTCCAACTCGGTTTGACAGTGAAAACTGCAGGAACTTCAAACCGGCACTAGGAAACAGACTGAGAAAGCAGAGAAAAAGTGTCTCCTGCAACCCGTTCCCTTGGTGCTGGATGAACGAACGTCTCTCCACTTGCTCAGTTCTGAGAGATAAGTGTGTGTGAAAGCCGTCCTTCAACTAGCTTGTTGGGAACCCAAAGTTTCTTTTCAGTTGCAAACTCCATTCCATACATATATATGGGGAGGTAATAGCTCCAACTCGGTTTTACAGTGAAAACTGCAGGAACTTCAAACCGGCACTAGGAAACAGACTGAGAAAGCAGAGAAAAAGTGTCCCCTGCAACCCGTTCCCTTGGTGCTAGATGAACGAACGTCTCTCCAATTGCTCAGTTCTGAGGGATTAGTGTGTGTGAAAGCCGTCCTTCACCTAGCTTGTTGGGAACACAAAGTTTCTTTTCAGTTGCAAACTCCATTCCATAAATATATATGGGGAGGTACAAGCTCCAACTCGGTTTGACAGTGAAAACTGCAGGAACTACAAACCGGCACTAGGAAACAGACTGAGAAAGCAGAGAAAAAGTGTCTCCTGCAACCCGTTCCCTTGGTGCTGGATGAACGAACGTCTCTCCACTTGCTCAGTTCTGAGAGATAAGTGTGTGTGAAAGCCGTCCTTCATCTAGCTTGTTGGGAACCCAAAGTTTCTTTTCAGTTGCAAACTCCATTCCATACATATATATGGGGAGGTAATAGCTCCAACTCTGTTTTACAGTGAAAACTGCAGGAACTTCAAACCGGCACTAGGAAACAGACTGAGAAAGCAGAGAAAAAGTGTCTCCTGCAACCCGTTCCCTTGCTGCTAGATGAACGAACGTCTCTCCACTTGCTCAGTTCTGAGAGATAAGTGTGTGTGAAAGCCGTCCTTCACCTAGCTTGTTGGGAACACAAAGTTTCTTTTCAGTTGCAAACTCCATACCATACATATATATGTGTAGGTATTAGATCCAACACGGTTTTACAGTGAAAACTGCAGGAACTTCAAACCGGCACTAGGAAACAGACTGAGAAAGCAGAGAAAAAGTGTCCCCTGCAACCCGTTCCCTTGGTGCTAGATGAACGAACGTCTCTCCAATTGCTCAGTTCTGAGGGATTAGTGTGTGTGAAAGTCGTCCTTCACCTAGCTTGTTGGGAACACAAAGTTTCTTTTCAGTTGCAAACTCCATTCCATAAATATATATGGGGAGGTACAAGCTCCAACTCGGTTTGACAGTGAAAACTGCAGGAACTTCAAACCGGCACTAGGAAACAGACTGAGAAAGCAGAGAAAAAGTGTCTCCTGCAACCCGTTCCCTTGGTGCTGGATGAACGAACGTCTCTCCACTTGCTCAGTTCTGAGAGATAAGTGTGTGTGAAAGCCGTCCTTCACCTAGCTTGTTGGGAACACAAAGTTTCTTTTCAGTTGCAAACTCCATACCATACATATATTTGTGTAGGTACTAGATCCAACACGGTTTTACAGTGAAAACTGCAGGAACTTCAAACCGGCACTAGGAAACAGACTGAGAAAGCAGAGAAAAAGTGTCCCCTGCAACCCGTTCCCTTGGTGCTAGATGAACGAACGTCTCTCCAATTGCTCAGTTCTGAGGGATTAGTGTGTGTGAAAGCCGTCCTTCACCTAGCTTGTTGGGAACACAAAGTTTCTTTTCAGTTGCAAACTCCATTCCATAAATATATATGGGGAGGTACAAGCTCCAACTCGGTTTGACAGTGAAAACTGCAGGAACTACAAACCGGCACTAGGAAACAGACTGAGAAAGCAGAGAAAAAGTGTCTCCTGCAACCAGTTCCCTTGGTGCTGGATGAACGAACGTCTCTCCACTTGCTCAGTTCTGAGAGATAAGTGTGTGTGAAAGCCGTCCTTCAACTAGCTTGTTGGGAACACAAAGTTTCTTTTCAGTTGCAAACTCCATTCCATACATATATATGGGGAGGTACAAGCTCCAACTCGGTTTTACAGTTAAAACTGCAGGAACTTCAAACCGGCACTAGGAAACAGACTGAGAAAGCAGAGAAAAAGTGTCCCCTGCAACCCGTTCCCTTGGTGCTAGATGAACGAACGTCTCTCCAATTGCTCAGTTCTGAGGGATTAGTGTGTGTGAAAGCCGTCCTTCACCTAGCTTGTTGGGAACACAAAGTTTCTTTTCAGTTGCAAACTCCATTCCATACATATATATGTGTAGGTACTAGATCCAACTCGGTTTGACAGTGAAAACAGCAGGAACTTCAAACCGGCACTAGGAAACAGACTGAGAAAGCAGAGAAAAAGTGTCTCCTGCAACCCGTTCCCTTGGTGCTGGATGAACGAACGTCTCTCCACTTGCTCAGTTCTGAGAGATAAGTGTGTGTGAAAGCCGTCCTTCAACTAGCTTGTTGGGAACACAAAGTTTCTTTTCAGTTGCAAACTCCATTCAATACATATATATGGGGAGGTACAAGCTCCAACTCGGTTTTACAGTGAAAACTGCAGGAACTTCAAACCGGCACTAGGAAACAGACTGAGAAAGCAGAGAAAAAGTGTCTCCTGCAACTCGTTCCCTTGGTGCTGGATGAACGAACGTCTCTCCACTTACTCAGTTCTGAGAGATAAGTGTGTGTGAAAGCCGTAATTCACTTAGCTTGTTGGGAACACAAAGTTTCTTTTCAGTTGCAAACTCCATTCCATACATATATATGGGGAGGTAGAAGCTCCAACTCGGTTTTACAGTGAAAACTGCAGGAACTTCAACCCGGCACTAGGAAACAGACTGAGAAAGCAGAGAAAAAGTGTCTCCTGCAACCCGTTCCCTTGGTGCTAGATGAACCAACGTCTCTCCAATTGCTCAGTTCCAAGAGAAAAGTGTGTGTCAAAGCCGTCCTTCACCTAGCTTGTTGGGAACACAAAGTTTCTTTTCAGTTGCAAACTCCATTCCATACATATATATGGGGAGGTAATAGCTCCAACTCGGTTTGACAGTGAAAACTGCAGGAACTTCAAACCGGCACTAGGAAACAGACTGAGAAAGCAGAGAAAAAGTGTCTCCTGCAACCCGTTCCCTTGGTGCTGGATGAACGAACGTCTCTCCACTTGCTCAGTTCTGAGAGATAAGTGTGTGTGAAAGCCGTCCTTCAACTAGCTTGTTGGGAACCCAAAGTTTCTTTTCAGTTGCAAACTCCATTCCATACATATATATGGGGAGGTACAAGCTCCAACTCGGTTTTACAGTTAAAACTGCAGGAACTTCAAACCGGCACTAGGAAACAGACTGAGAAAGCAGAGAAAAAGTGTCTCCTGCAACCCGTTCCCTTGGTGCTAGATGAACGAACGTCTCTCCACTTGCTCAGTTCTGAGAGATAAGTGTGTGTGAAAGCCGTCCTTCACCTAGCTTGTTGGGAACACAAAGTTTCTTTTCAGTTGCAAACTCCATACCATACATATATATGTGTAGGTACTAGATCCAACACGGTTTTACAGTGAAAACTGCAGGAACTTCAAACCGGCACTAGGAAACAGACTGAGAATGCAGAGAAAAAGTGTCCCCTGCAACCCGTTCCCTTGGTGCTAGATGAACGAACGTCTCTCCAATTGCTCAGTTCTGAGGGATTAGTGTGTGTGAAAGCCGTCCTTCACCTAGCTTGTTGGGAACACAAAGTTTCTTTTCAGTTGCAAACTCCATTCCATAAATATATATGGGGAGGTACAAGCTCCAACTCGGTTTGACAGTGAAAACTGCAGGAACTTCAAACCGGCACTAGGAAACAGACTGAGAAAGCAGAGAAAAAGTTTCTCCTGCAACCAGTTCCCTTGGTGCTGGATGAACGAACGTCTCTCCACTTGCTCAGTTCTGAGAGATAAGTGTGTGTGAAAGCCGTCCTTCAACTAGCTTGTTGGGAACACAAAGTTTCTTTTCAGTTGCAAACCCCATTCCATACATATATATGGGGAGGTACAAGCTCCAACTCGGTTTTACAGTTAAAACTGCAGGAACTTCAAACCGGCACTAGGAAACAGACTGAGAAAGCAGAGAAAAAGTGTCTCCTGCACCCGTTCCCTTGGTGCTAGATGAACCAACGTCTCTCCACTTGCTCAGTTCCGAGAGAAAAGTGTGTGTGAAAGCCGTCCTTCACCTAGCTTGTTGGGAACACAAAGTTTCTTTTCAGTTGCAAACTCCATTCCATACATATATATGTGTAGGTACTAGATCCAACACGGTTTTACAGTGAAAACTGCAGGAACTTCAAACCGGCACTAGGAAACAGACTGAGAAAGCAGAGAAAAAGTGTCTCCTGCAAACCGTTCCCTTGGTGCTAGATGAACGAACGTCTCTCCACTTGCTCAGTTCTGAGAGATAAGTGTGTGTGAAAGCCGCAATTCAACTAGCTTGTTGGGAACACAAAGTTTCTTTTCAGTTGCAAACTCCATTCCATACATATATATGGGGAGGTAATAGCTCCAACTCGGTTTTACAGTGAAAA
This sequence comes from Camelus dromedarius, assembly GCF_036321535.1. Lineage (NCBI taxonomy): Eukaryota > Metazoa > Chordata > Mammalia > Artiodactyla > Camelidae > Camelus > Camelus dromedarius. The sequence goes on from NW_026989827.1 coordinate 2,041,349, forward strand.
CTGCAGGAACTTCAAACCGGCACTAGGAAACAGACTGAGAAAGCAGAGAAAAAGTGTCTCCTGCAACCCGTTCCCTTGCTGCTAGATGAACGAACGTCTCTCCACTTGCTCAGTTCTGAGAGATAAGTGTGTGTGAAAGCCGTCCTTCACCTAGCTTGTTGGGAACACAAAGTTTCTTTTCAGTTGCAAACTCCATACCATACATATATATGTGTAGGTATTAGATCCAACACGGTTTTACAGTGAAAACTGCAGGAACTTCAAACCGGCACTAGGAAACAGACTGAGAAAGCAGAGAAAAAGTGTCTCCTGCAACTCGTTCCCTTGGTGCTGGATGAACGAACGTCTCTCCACTTACTCAGTTCTGAGAGATAAGTGTGTGTGAAAGCCGTAATTCACTTAGCTTGTTGGGAACACAAAGTTTCTTTTCAGTTGCAAACTCCATTCCATACATATATATGGGGAGGTAGAAGCTCCAACTCGGTTTTACAGTGAAAACTGCAGGAACTTCAACCCGGCACTAGGAAACAGACTGAGAAAGCAGAGAAAAAGTGTCTCCTGCAACCCGTTCCCTTGGTGCTAGATGAACCAACGTCTCTCCAATTGCTCAGTTCCGAGAGAAAAGTGTGTGTCAAAGCCGTCCTTCACCTAGCTTGTTGGGAACACAAAGTTTCTTTTCAGTTGCAAACTCCATTCCATAAATATATATGGGGAGGTACAAGCTCCAACTCGGTTTGACAGTGAAAACTGCAGGAACTACAAACCGGCACTAGGAAACAGACTGAGAAAGCAGAGAAAAAGTGTCTCCTGCAACCCGTTCCCTTGGTGCTGGATGAACGAACGTCTCTCCACTTGCTCAGTTCTGAGAGATAAGTGTGTGTGAAAGCCGTCCTTCATCTAGCTTGTTGGGAACCCAAAGTTTCTTTTCAGTTGCAAACTCCATTCCATACATATATATGGGGAGGTAATAGCTCCAACTCGGTTTTACAGTGAAAACTGCAGGAACTTCAAACCGGCACTAGGAAACAGACTGAGAAAGCAGAGAAAAAGTGTCTCCTGCAACCCGTTCCCTTGGTGCTAGATGAACGAACGTCTCTCCACTTGCTCAGTTCTGAGAGATAAGTGTGTGTGAAAGCCGTCCTTCACCTAGCTTGTTGGGAACACAAAGTTTCTTTTCAGTTGCAAACTCCATACCATACATATATATGTGTAGGTACTAGATCCAACACGGTTTTACAGTGAAAACTGCAGGAACTTCAAACCAGCACTAGGAAACAGACTGAGAAAGCAGAGAAAAAGTGTCCCCTGCAACCCGTTCCCTTGGTGCTAGATGAACGAACGTCTCTCCAATTGCTCAGTTCTGAGAGATTAGTGTGTGTGAAAGCCGTCCTTCACCTAGCTTGTTGGGAACACAAAGTTTCTTTTCAGTTGCAAACTCCATTCCATAAATATATATGGGGAGGTACAAGCTCCAACTCGGTTTGACAGTGAAAACTGCAGGAACTTCAAACCGGCACTAGGAAACAGACTGAGAAAGCAGAGAAAAAGTGTCTCCTGCAACCCGTTCCCTTGGTGCTGGATGAACGAACGTCTCTCCACTTGCTCAGTTCTGAGAGATAAGTGTGTGTGAAAGCCGCAATTCAACTAGCTTGTTGGGAACACAAAGTTTCTTTTCAGTTGCAAACTCCATTCCATACATATATATGGGGAGGTAATAGCTCCAACTCGGTTTTACAGTGAAAACTGCAGGAACTTCAAACCGGCACTAGGAAACAGACTGAGAAAGCAGAGAAAAAGTGTCTCCTGCAACCCGTTCCCTTGCTGCTAGATGAACGAACGTCTCTCCACTTGCTCAGTTCTGAGAGATAAGTGTGTGTGAAAGCCGTCCTTCACCTAGCTTGTTGGGAACACAAAGTTTCTTTTCAGTTGCAAACTCCATACCATACATATATATGTGTAGGTATTAGATCCAACACGGTTTTACAGTGAAAACTGCAGGAACTTCAAACCGGCACTAGGAAACAGACTGAGAAAGCAGAGAAAAAGTGTCCCCTGCAACCCGTTCCCTTGGTGCTAGATGAACGAACGTCTCTCCAATTGCTCAGTTCTGAGGGATTAGTGTGTGTGAAAGTCGTCCTTCACCTAGCTTGTTGGGAACACAAAGTTTCTTTTCAGTTGCAAACTCCATTCCATAAATATATATGGGGAGGTACAAGCTCCAACTCGGTTTGACAGTGAAAACTGCAGGAACTTCAAACCGGCACTAGGAAACAGACTGAGAAAGCAGAGAAAAAGTGTCTCCTGCAACCCGTTCCCTTGGTGCTGGATGAACGAACGTCTCTCCACTTGCTCAGTTCTGAGAGATAAGTGTGTGTGAAAGCCGTCCTTCACCTAGCTTGTTGGGAACACAAAGTTTCTTTTCAGTTGCAAACTCCATACCATACATATATTTGTGTAGGTACTAGATCCAACACGGTTTTACAGTGAAAACTGCAGGAACTTCAAACCGGCACTAGGAAACAGACTGAGAAAGCAGAGAAAAAGTGTCCCCTGCAACCCGTTCCCTTGGTGCTAGATGAACGAACGTCTCTCCAATTGCTCAGTTCTGAGGGATTAGTGTGTGTGAAAGCCGTCCTTCACCTAGCTTGTTGGGAACACAAAGTTTCTTTTCAGTTGCAAACTCCATTCCATAAATATATATGGGGAGGTACAAGCTCCAACTCGGTTTGACAGTGAAAACTGCAGGAACTTCAAACCGGCACTAGGAAACAGACTGAGAAAGCAGAGAAAAAGTGTCTCCTGCAACCAGTTCCCTTGGTGCTGGATGAACGAACGTCTCTCCACTTGCTCAGTTCTGAGAGATAAGTGTGTGTGAAAGCCGTCCTTCAACTAGCTTGTTGGGAACACAAAGTTTCTTTTCAGTTGCAAACTCCATTCCATACATATATATGGGGAGGTACAAGCTCCAACTCGGTTTTACAGTTAAAACTGCAGGAACTTCAAACCGGCACTAGGAAACAGACTGAGAAAGCAGAGAAAAAGTGTCCCCTGCAACCCGTTCCCTTGGTGCTAGATGAACGAACGTCTCTCCAATTGCTCAGTTCTGAGGGATTAGTGTGTGTGAAAGCCGTCCTTCACCTAGCTTGTTGGGAACACAAAGTTTCTTTTCAGTTGCAAACTCCATTCCATACATATATATGTGTAGGTACTAGATCCAACTCGGTTTGACAGTGAAAACAGCAGGAACTTCAAACCGGCACTAGGAAACAGACTGAGAAAGCAGAGAAAAAGTGTCTCCTGCAACCCGTTCCCTTGGTGCTGGATGAACGAACGTCTCTCCACTTGCTCAGTTCTGAGAGATAAGTGTGTGTGAAAGCCGTCCTTCAACTAGCTTGTTGGGAACACAAAGTTTCTTTTCAGTTGCAAACTCCATTCAATACATATATATGGGGAGGTACAAGCTCCAACTCGGTTTTACAGTGAAAACTGCAGGAACTTCAAACCGGCACTAGGAAACAGACTGAGAAAGCAGAGAAAAAGTGTCTCCTGCAACTCGTTCCCTTGGTGCTGGATGAACGAACGTCTCTCCACTTACTCAGTTCTGAGAGATAAGTGTGTGTGAAAGCCGTAATTCACTTAGCTTGTTGGGAACACAAAGTTTCTTTTCAGTTGCAAACTCCATTCCATACATATATATGGGGAGGTAGAAGCTCCAACTCGGTTTTACAGTGAAAACTGCAGGAACTTCAACCCGGCACTAGGAAACAGACTGAGAAAGCAGAGAAAAAGTGTCTCCTGCAACCCGTTCCCTTGGTGCTAGATGAACCAACGTCTCTCCAATTGCTCAGTTCCGAGAGAAAAGTGTGTGTCAAAGCCGTCCTTCACCTAGCTTGTTGGGAACACAAAGTTTCTTTTCAGTTGCAAACTCCATTCCATAAATATATATGGGGAGGTACAAGCTCCAACTCGGTTTGACAGTGAAAACTGCAGGAACTACAAACCGGCACTAGGAAACAGACTGAGAAAGCAGAGAAAAAGTGTCTCCTGCAACCCGTTCCCTTGGTGCTGGATGAACGAACGTCTCTCCACTTGCTCAGTTCTGAGAGATAAGTGTGTGTGAAAGCCGTCCTTCATCTAGCTTGTTGGGAACCCAAAGTTTCTTTTCAGTTGCAAACTCCATTCCATACATATATATGGGGAGGTAATAGCTCCAACTCGGTTTTACAGTGAAAACTGCAGGAACTTCAAACCGGCACTAGGAAACAGACTGAGAAAGCAGAGAAAAAGTGTCTCCTGCAACCCGTTCCCTTGGTGCTAGATGAACGAACGTCTCTCCACTTGCTCAGTTCTGAGAGATAAGTGTGTGTGAAAGCCGTCCTTCACCTAGCTTGTTGGGAACACAAAGTTTCTTTTCAGTTGCAAACTCCATACCATACATATATATGTGTAGGTACTAGATCCAACACGGTTTTACAGTGAAAACTGCAGGAACTTCAAACCAGCACTAGGAAACAGACTGAGAAAGCAGAGAAAAAGTGTCCCCTGCAACCCGTTCCCTTGGTGCTAGATGAACGAACGTCTCTCCACTTGCTCAGTTCTGAGAGATTAGTGTGTGTGAAAGCCGTCCTTCACCTAGCTTGTTGGGAACACAAAGTTTCTTTTCAGTTGCAAACTCCATTCCATAAATATATATGGGGAGGTACAAGCTCCAACTCGGTTTGACAGTGAAAACTGCAGGAACTTCAAACCGGCACTAGGAAACAGACTGAGAAAGCAGAGAAAAAGTGTCTCCTGCAACCCGTTCCCTTGGTGCTGGATGAACGAACGTCTCTCCACTTGCTCAGTTCTGAGAGATAAGTGTGTGTGAAAGCCGTCCTTCAACTAGCTTGTTGGGAACCCAAAGTTTCTTTTCAGTTGCAAACTCCATTCCATACATATATATGGGGAGGTACAAGCTCCAACTCGGTTTTACAGTTAAAACTGCAGGAACTTCAAACCGGCACTAGGAAACAGACTGAGAAAGCAGAGAAAAAGTGTCTCCTGCAACCCGTTCCCTTGGTGCTAGATGAACGAACGTCTCTCCACTTGCTCAGTTCTGAGAGATAAGTGTGTGTGAAAGCCGTCCTTCACCTAGCTTGTTGGGAACACAAAGTTTCTTTTCAGTTGCAAACTCCATACCATACATATATATGTGTAGGTACTAGATCCAACACGGTTTTACAGTGAAAACTGCAGGAACTTCAAACCGGCACTAGGAAACAGACTGAGAAAGCAGAGAAAAAGTGTCCCCTGCAACCCGTTCCCTTGGTGCTAGATGAACGAACGTCTCTCCAATTGCTCAGTTCTGAGGGATTAGTGTGTGTGAAAGCCGTCCTTCACCTAGCTTGTTGGGAACACAAAGTTTCTTTTCAGTTGCAAACTCCATTCCATAAATATATATGGGGAGGTACAAGCTCCAACTCTGTTTGACAGTGAAAACTGCAGGAACTTCAAACCGGCACTAGGAAACAGACTGAGAAAGCAGAGAAAAAGTGTCTCCTGCAACCAGTTCCCTTGGTGCTGGATGAACGAACGTCTCTCCACTTGCTCAGTTCTGAGAGATAAGTGTGTGTGAAAGCCGTCCTTCAACTAGCTTGTTGGGAACACAAAGTTTCTTTTCAGTTGCAAACCCCATTCCATACATATATATGGGGAGGTACAAGCTCCAACTCGGTTTTACAGTTAAAACTGCAGGAACTTCAAACCGGCACTAGGAAACAGACTGAGAAAGCAGAGAAAAAGTGTCTCCTGCAACCCGTTCCCTTGGTGCTAGATGAACCAACGTCTCTCCACTTGCTCAGTTCCGAGAGAAAAGTGTGTGTGAAAGCCGTCCTTCACCTAGCTTGTTGGGAACACAAAGTTTCTTTTCAGTTGCAAACTCCATTCCATACATATATATGTGTAGGTACTAGATCCAACACGGTTTTACAGTGAAAACTGCAGGAACTTCAAACCGGCACTAGGAAACAGACTGAGAAAGCAGAGAAAAAGTGTCTCCTGCAAACCGTTCCCTTGGTGCTAGATGAACGAACGTCTCTCCACTTGCTCAGTTCTGAGAGATAAGTGTGTGTGAAAGCCGCAATTCAACTAGCTTGTTGGGAACACAAAGTTTCTTTTCAGTTGCAAACTCCATTCAATACATATATATGGGGAGGTACTAGCTCCAACTCGGTTTTACAGTGAAAACTGCAGGAATTTCAAACCGGCACTAGGAAACAGACTGAGAAAGCAGAGAAAAAGTGTCTCCTGCAACCCGTACCCTTGGTGCTAGATGAACGAACGTCTCTCCACTTGCTCAGTTCTGAGAGATAAGTGTGTGTGAAAGCCGTCCTTCACCTAGCTTGTTGGGAACACAAAGTTTCTTTTCAGTTGCAAACTCCATTCCATACATATATATGTGTAGGTACTAGATCCAACTCGGTTTTACAGTGAAAACTGCAGGAACTTCAACCCGGCACTAGGAAACAGACTGAGAAAGCAGAGAAAAAGTGTCTCCTGCAACCCGTTCCCTTGGTGCTAGATGAACGAACGTCTCTCCACTTGCTCAATTCTGAGAGATAAGTGTGTGTGAAAGCCGTCCTTCAACTAGCTTGTTGGGAACACAAAGTTTCTTTTCAGTTGCAAACTCCATTCCATACATATATATGTGTAGGTACTAGATCCAACACGGTTTTACAGTGAAAACTGCAGGAACTTCAAACCGGCACTAGGAAAGAGACTGAGAAAGCAGAGAAATAGTGTCTCCTGCAAACCGTTCCCTTGGTGCTAGATGAACGAACGTCTCTCCACTTGCTCAGTTCTGAGAGATAAGTGTGTGTGAAAGCCGCAATTCAACTAGCTTGTTGGGAACACAAAGTTTCTTTTCAGTTGCAAACTCCATTCCATAAATATATATGGGGAGGTACAAGCTCCAACTCGGTTTGACAGTGAAAACTGCAGGAACTTCAAACCGGCACTAGGAAACAGACTGAGAAAGCAGAGAAAAAGTGTCTCCTGCAACCCGTTCCCTTGGTGCTGGATGAACGAACGTCTCTCCACTTGCTCAGTTCTGAGAGATAAGTGTGTGTGAAAGCCGTCCTTCAACTAGCTTGTTGGGAACCCAAAGTTTCTTTTCAGTTGCAAACTCCATTCCATACATATATATGGGGAGGTACAAGCTCCAACTCGGTTTTACAGTTAAAACTGCAGGAACTTCAAACCGGCACTAGGAAACAGACTGAGAAAGCAGAGAAAAAGTGTCTCCTGCAACCCGTTCCCTTGGTGCTAGATGAACGAACGTCTCTCCACTTGCTCAGTTCTGAGAGATAAGTGTGTGTGAAAGCCGTCCTTCACCTAGCTTGTTGGGAACACAAAGTTTCTTTTCAGTTGCAAACTCCATACCATACATATATATGTGTAGGTACTAGATCCAACACGGTTTTACAGTGAAAACTGCAGGAACTTCAAACCGGCACTAGGAAACAGACTGAGAAAGCAGAGAAAAAGTGTCCCCTGCAACCCGTTCCCTTGGTGCTAGATGAACGAACGTCTCTCCAATTGCTCAGTTCTGAGGGATTAGTGTGTGTGAAAGCCGTCCTTCACCTAGCTTGTTGGGAACACAAAGTTTCTTTTCAGTTGCAAACTCCATTCCATAAATATATATGGGGAGGTACAAGCTCCAACTCTGTTTGACAGTGAAAACTGCAGGAACTTCAAACCGGCACTAGGAAACAGACTGAGAAAGCAGAGAAAAAGTGTCTCCTGCAACCAGTTCCCTTGGTGCTGGATGAACGAACGTCTCTCCACTTGCTCAGTTCTGAGAGATAAGTGTGTGTGAAAGCCGTCCTTCAACTAGCTTGTTGGGAACACAAAGTTTCTTTTCAGTTGCAAACCCAATTCCATACATATATATGGGGAGGTACAAGCTCCAACTCGGTTTTACAGTTAAAACTGCAGGAACTTCAAACCGGCACTAGGAAACAGACTGAGAAAGCAGAGAAAAAGTGTCTCCTGCAACCCGTTCCCTTGGTGCTAGATGAACCAACGTCTCTCCACTTGCTCAGTTCCGAGAGAAAAGTGTGTGTGTAAGCCGTCCTTCACCTAGCTTGTTGGGAACACAAAGTTTCTTTTCAGTTGCAAACTCCATTCCATACATATATATGTGTAGGTACTAGATCCAACACGGTTTTACAGTGAAAACTGCAGGAACTTCAAACCGGCACTAGGAAACAGACTGAGAAAGCAGAGAAAAAGTGTCTCCTGCAAACCGTTCCCTTGGTGCTAGATGAACGAACGTCTCTCCACTTGCTCAGTTCTGAGAGATAAGTGTGTGTGAAAGCCGCAATTCAACTAGCTTGTTGGGAACACAAAGTTTCTTTTCAGTTGCAAACTCCATTCCATAAATATATATGGGGAGGTACAAGCTCCAACTCGGTTTGACAGTGAAAACTGCAGGAACTTCAAACCGGCACTAGGAAACAGACTGAGAAAGCAGAGAAAAAGTGTCTCCTGCAACCCGTTCCCTTGGTGCTGGATGAACGAACGTCTCTCCACTTGCTCAGTTCTGAGAGATAAATGTGTGTGAAAGCCGTCCTTCAACTAGCTTGTTGGGAACCCAAAGTTTCTTTTCAGTTGCAAACTCCATTCCATACATATATATGGGGAGGTACAAGCTCCAACTCGGTTTTACAGTTAAAACTGCAGGAACTTCAAACCGGCACTAGGAAACAGACTGAGAAAGCAGAGAAAAAGTGTCTCCTGCAACCCGTTCCCTTGGTGCTAGATGAACGAACGTCTCTCCACTTGCTCAGTTCTGAGAGATAAGTGTGTGTGAAAGCCGTCCTTCACCTAGCTTGTTGGGAACACAAAGTTTCTTTTCAGTTGCAAACTCCATACCATACATATATATGTGTAGGTACTAGATCCAACACGGTTTTACAGTGAAAACTGCAGGAACTTCAAACCGGCACTAGGAAACAGACTGAGAAAGCAGAGAAAAAGTGTCCCCTGCAACCCGTTCCCTTGGTGCTAGATGAACGAACGTCTCTCCAATTGCTCAGTTCTGAGGGATTAGTGTGTGTGAAAGCCGTCCTTCACCTAGCTTGTTGGGAACACAAAGTTTCTTTTCAGTTGCAAACTCCATTCCATAAATATATATGGGGAGGTACAAGCTCCAACTCTGTTTGACAGTGAAAACTGCAGGAACTTCAAACCGGCACTAGGAAACAGACTGAGAAAGCAGAGAAAAAGTGTCTCCTGCAACCAGTTCCCTTGGTGCTGGATGAACGAACGTCTCTCCACTTGCTCAGTTCTGAGAGATAAGTGTGTGTGAAAGCCGTCCTTCAACTAGCTTGTTGGGAACACAAAGTTTCTTTTCAGTTGCAAACCCCATTCCATACATATATATGGGGAGGTACAAGCTCCAACTCGGTTTTACAGTTAAAACTGCAGGAACTTCAAACCGGCACTAGGAAACAGACTGAGAAAGCAGAGAAAAAGTGTCTCCTGCAACCCGTTCCCTTGGTGCTAGATGAACCAACGTCTCTCCACTTGCTCAGTTCCGAGAGAAAAGTGTGTGTGAAAGCCGTCCTTCACCTAGCTTGTTGGGAACACAAAGTTTCTTTTCAGTTGCAAACTCCATTCCATACATATATATGTGTAGGTACTAGATCCAACACGGTTTTACAGTGAAAACTGCAGGAACTTCAAACCGGCACTAGGAAACAGACTGAGAAAGCAGAGAAAAAGTGTCTCCTGCAAACCGTTCCCTTGGTGCTAGATGAACGAACGTCTCTCCACTTGCTCAGTTCTGAGAGATAAGTGTGTGTGAAAGCCGCAATTCAACTAGCTTGTTGGGAACACAAAGTTTCTTTTCAGTTGCAAACTCCATTCAATACATATATATGGGGAGGTACTAGCTCCAACTCGGTTTTACAGTGAAAACTGCAGGAACTTCAAACCGGCACTAGGAAACAGACTGAGAAAGCAGAGAAAAAGTGTCTCCTGCAACCCGTACCCTTGGTGCTAGATGAACGAACGTCTCTCCACTTGCTCAGTTCTGAGAGATAAGTGTGTGTGAAAGCCGTCCTTCACCTAGCTTGTTGGGAACACAAAGTTTCTTTTCAGTTGCAAACTCCATTCCATACATATATATGTGTAGGTACTAGTTCCAACTCGGTTTTACAGTGAAAACTGCAGGAACTTCAACCCGGCACTAGGAAACAGACTGAGAAAGCAGAGAAAAAGTGTCTCCTGCAACCCGTTCCCTTGGTGCTAGATGAACGAACGTCTCTCCACTTGCTCAGTTCTGAGAGATAAGTGTGTGTGAAAGCCGTCCTTCAACTAGCTTGTTGGGAACCCAAAGTTTCTTTTCAGTTGCAAACTCCATTCCATACATATATATGGGGAGGTACAAGCTCCAACTCGGTTTTACAGTTAAAACTGCAGGAACTTCAAACCGGCACTAGGAAACAGACTGAGAAAGCAGAGAAAAAGTGTCTCCTGCAACCCGTTCCCTTGGTGCTAGATGAACGAACGTCTCTCCACTTGCTCAGTTCTGAGAGATAAGTGTGTGTGAAAGCCGTCCTTCACCTAGCTTGTTGGGAACACAAAGTTTCTTTTCAGTTGCAAACTCCATACCATACATATATATGTGTAGGTACTAGATCCAACACGGTTTTACAGTGAAAACTGCAGGAACTTCAAACCGGCACTAGGAAACAGACTGAGAAAGCAGAGAAAAAGTGTCCCCTGCAACCCGTTCCCTTGGTGCTAGATGAACGAACGTCTCTCCAATTGCTCAGTTCTGAGGGATTAGTGTGTGTGAAAGCCGTCCTTCACCTAGCTTGTTGGGAACACAAAGTTTCTTTTCAGTTGCAAACTCCATTCCATAAATATATATGGGGAGGTACAAGCTCCAACTCTGTTTGACAGTGAAAACTGCAGGAACTTCAAACCGGCACTAGGAAACAGACTGAGAAAGCAGAGAAAAAGTGTCTCCTGCAACCAGTTCCCTTGGTGCTGGATGAACGAACGTCTCTCCACTTGCTCAGTTCTGAGAGATAAGTGTGTGTGAAAGCCGTCCTTCAACTAGCTTGTTGGGAACACAAAGTTTCTTTTCAGTTGCAAACCCCATTCCATACATATATATGGGGAGGTACAAGCTCCAACTCGGTTTTACAGTTAAAACTGCAGGAACTTCAAACCGGCACTAGGAAACAGACTGAGAAAGCAGAGAAAAAGTGTCTCCTGCAACCCGTTCCCTTGGTGCTAGATGAACCAACGTCTCTCCACTTGCTCAGTTCCGAGAGAAAAGTGTGTGTGAAAGCCGTCCTTCACCTAGCTTGTTGGGAACACAAAGTTTCTTTTCAGTTGCAAACTCCATTCCATACATATATATGTGTAGGTACTAGATCCAACACGGTTTTACAGTGAAAACTGCAGGAACTTCAAACCGGCACTAGGAAACAGACTGAGAAAGCAGAGAAAAAGTGTCTCCTGCAAACCGTTCCCTTGGTGCTAGATGAACGAACGTCTCTCCACTTGCTCAGTTCTGAGAGATAAGTGTGTGTGAAAGCCGCAATTCAACTAGCTTGTTGGGAACACAAAGTTTCTTTTCAGTTGCAAACTCCATTCAATACATATATATGGGGAGGTACTAGCTCCAACTCGGTTTTACAGTGAAAACTGCAGGAACTTCAAACCGGCACTAGGAAACAGACTGAGAAAGCAGAGAAAAAGTGTCTCCTGCAACCCGTACCCTTGGTGCTAGATGAACGAACGTCTCTCCACTTGCTCAGTTCTGAGAGATAAGTGTGTGTGAAAGCCGTCCTTCACCTAGCTTGTTGGGAACACAAAGTTTCTTTTCAGTTGCAAACTCCATTCCATACATATATATGTGTAGGTACTAGATCCAACTCGGTTTTACAGTGAAAACTGCAGGAACTTCAACCCGGCACTAGGAAACAGACTGAGAAAGCAGAGAAAAAGTGTCTCCTGCAACCCGTTCCCTTGGTGCTAGATGAACGAACGTCTCTCCACTTGCTCAATTCTGAGAGATAAGTGTGTGTGAAAGCCGTCCTTCAACTAGCTTGTTGGGAACACAAAGTTTCTTTTCAGTTGCAAACTCCATTCCATACATATATATGTGTAGGTACTAGATCCAACACGGTTTTACAGTGAAAACTGCAGGAACTTCAAAACGGCACTAGGAAAGAGACTGAGAAAGCAGAGAAATAGTGTCTCCTGCAAACCGTTCCCTTGGTGCTAGATGAACGAACGTCTCTCCACTTGCTCAGTTCTGAGAGATAAGTGTGTGTGAAAGCCGCACTTCAACTAGCTTGTTGGGAACACAAAGATTCTTTTCAGTTGCAAACTCCATTCAATACATATATATGGGGAGGTACTAGCTCCAACTCCGTTTTACAGTGAAAACTGCAGGAACTTCAAACCGGCACTAGGAAACAGACTGAGAAAGCAGAGGAAAAGTGTCTCCTGCAACCCGTACCCTTGGTGCTAGATGAACGAACGTCTCTCCACTTGCTCAGTTCTGAGAGATAAGTGTGTGTGAAAGCCGTCCTTCACCTAGCTTGTTGGGAACACAAAGTTTCTTTTCAGTTGCAAACTCCATTCCATACATATATATGTGTAGGTACTAGATCCAACACGGTTTTACAGTGAAAACTGCAGGAACTTCTAAACGACACTAGGAAACAGACTGAGAAAGCAGAGAAAAAGTGTCTCCTGCAACCCGTTCCCTTGGTGCTAGATGAACCAACGTCTCTCCACTTGCTCAGTTCTGAGAGAAAAGTGTGTGTGAAAGCCGTCCTTCACCTAGCTTGTTGGGAACACAAAGTTTCTTTTCAGTTGCAAACTCCATTCCATACATATATATGTGTAGGTACTAGATCCAACACGGTTTTACAGTGAAAACTGCAGGAACTTCAAAACGGCACTAGGAAAGAGACTGAGAAAGCAGAGAAAAAGTGTCTCCTGCAAACCGTTCCCTTGGTGCTAGATGAACGAACGTCTCTCCACTTGCTCAGTTCTGAGAGATAAGTGTGTGTGAAAGCCGCACTTCAACTAGCTTGTTGGGAACACAAAGTTTCTTTTCAGTTGCAAACTCCATTCAATACATATATATGGGGAGGTACTAGCTCCAACTCGGTTTTACAGTGAAAACTTCAGGAACTTCAAACCGGCACTAGGAAACAGACTGAGAAAGCAGAGAAAAAGTGTCTCCTGCAACCCGTACCCTTGGTGCTAGATGAACGAACGTCTCTCCACTTGCTCAGTTCTGAGAGATAAGTGTGTGTGAAAGCCGTCCTTCACCTAGCTTGTTGGGAACACAAAGTTTCTTTTCAGTTGCAAACTCCATTCCATACATATATATGTGTAGGTACTAGATCCAACTCGGTTTTACAGTGAAAACTGCAGGAAATTCAACCCGGCACTAGGAAACAGACTGAGAAAGCAGAGAAAAAGTGTCTCCTGCAACCCGTTCCCTTGGTGCTAGATGAACGAACGTCTCTCCACTTGCTCAATTCTGAGAGATAAGTGTGTGTGAAAGCCGTCCTTCAACTAGCTTGTTGGGAACACAAAGTTTCTTTTCAGTTGCAAACTCCATTCCATACATATATATGTGTAGGTACTAGATCCAACACGGTTTTACAGTGAAAACTGCAGGAACTTCAAAACGGCACTAGGAAAGAGACTGAGAAAGCAGAGAAAAAGTGTCTCCTGCAAACCGATCCCTTGGTGCTAGATGAACGAACGTCTCTCCACTTGCTCAGTTCTGAGAGATAAGTGTGTGTGAAAGCCGCACTTCAACTAGCTTGTTGGGAACACAAAGTTTCTTTTCAGTTGCAAACTCCATTCAATACATATATATGGGGAGGTACTAGCTCCAACTCGGTTTTACAGTGAAAACTGCAGGAACTTCAAACCGGCACTAGGAAACAGACTGAGAAAGCAGAGGAAAAGTGTCTCCTGCAACCCGTACCCTTGGTGCTAGATGAACGAACGTCTCTCCACTTGCTCAGTTCTGAGAGATAAGTGTGTGTGAAAGCCGTCCTTCACCTAGCTTGTTGGGAACACAAAGTTTCTTTTCAGTTGCAAACTCCATTCCATACATATATATGTGTAGGTACTAGATCCAACACGGTTTTACAGTGAAAACTGCAGGAACTTCTAAACGACACTAGGAAACAGACTGAGAAAGCAGAGAAAAAGTGTCTCCTGCAACCCGTTCCCTTGGTGCTAGATGAACCAACGTCTCTCCACTTGCTCAGTTCTGAGAGATAAGTGTGTGTGAAAGCCGTCCTTCACCTAGCTTGTTGGGAACACAAAGTTTCTTTTCAGTTGCAAACTCCATTCCATACATATATATGTGTAGGTACTAGATCCAACACGGTTTTACAGTGAAAACTGCAGGAACTTCAAAACGGCACTAGGAAAGAGACTGAGAAAGCAGAGAAAAAGTGTCTCCTGCAAACCGTTCCCTTGGTGCTAGATGAACGAACGTCTCTCCACTTGCTCAGTTCTGAGAGATAAGTGTGTGTGAAAGCCGCACTTCAACTAGCTTGTTGGGAACACAAAGTTTCTTTTCAGTTGCAAACTCCATTCAATACATATATATGGGGAGGTACTAGCTCCAACTCGGTTTTACAGTGAAAACTGCAGGAACTTCAAACCGGCACTAGGAAACAGACTGAGAAAGCAGAGAAAAAGTGTCTCCTGCAACCCGTACCCTTGGTGCTAGATGAACGAACGTCTCTCCACTTGCTCAGTTCTGAGAGATAAGTGTGTGTGAAAGCCGTCCTTCACCTAGCTTGTTGGGAACACAAAGTTTCTTTTCAGTTGCAAACTCCATTCCATACATATATATGTGTAGGTACTAGATCCAACTCGGTTTTACAGTGAAAACTGCAGGAACTTCAACCCGGCACTAGGAAACAGACTGAGAAAGCAGAGAAAAAGTGTCTCCTGCAACCCGTTCCCTTGGTGCTAGATGAACGAACGTCTCTCCACTTGCTCAATTCTGAGAGATAAGTGTGTGTGAAAGCCGTCCTTCAACTAGCTTGTTGGGAACACAAAGTTTCTTTTCAGTTGCAAACTCCATTCCATACATATATATGTGTAGGTACTAGATCCAACACGGTTTTACAGTGAAAACTGCAGGAACTTCAAAACGGCACTAGGAAAGAGACTGAGAAAGCAGAGAAAAAGTGTCTCCTGCAAACCGTTCCCTTGGTGCTAGATGAACGAACGTCTCTCCACTTGCTCAGTTCTGAGAGATAAGTGTGTGTGAAAGCCGCACTTCAACTAGCTTGTTGGGAACACAAAGTTTCTTTTCAGTTGCAAACTCCATTCAATACATATATATGGGGAGGTACTAGCTCCAACTCGGTTTTACAGTGAAAACTGCAGGAACTTCAAACCGGCACTAGGAAACAGACTGAGAAAGCAGAGGAAAAGTGTCTCCTGCAACCCGTACCCTTGGTGCTAGATGAACGAACGTCTCTCCACTTGCTCAGTTCTGAGAGATAAGTGTGTGTGAAAGCCGTCCTTCACCTAGCTTTTTGGGAACACAAAGTTTCTTTTCAGTTGCAAACTCCATTCCATACATATATATGTGTAGGTACTAGATCCAACACGGTTTTACAGTGAAAACTGCAGGAACTTCTAAACGACACTAGGAAACAGACTGAGAAAGCAGAGAAAAAGTGTCTCCTGCAACCCGTTCCCTTGGTGCTAGATGAACCAACGTCTCTCCACTTGCTCAGTTCCGAGAGAAAAGTGTGTGTGAAAGCCGTCCTTCACCTAGCTTGTTGGGAACACAAAGTTTCTTTTCAGTTGCAAACTCCATTCCATACATATATATGTGTAGGTACTAGATCCAACACGGTTTTACAGTGAAAACTGCAGGAACTTCAAAACGGCACTAGGAAAGAGACTGAGAAAGCAGAGAAAAAGTGTCTCCTGCAAACCGTTCCCTTGGTGCTAGATGAACGAACGTCTCTCCACTTGCTCAGTTTTGAGAGATAAGTGTGTGTGAAAGCCGCACTTCAACTAGCTTGTTGGGAACACAAAGTTTCTTTTCAGTTGCAAACTCCATTCAATACATATATATGCGGAGGTACTAGCTCCAACTCGGTTTTACAGTGAAAACTGCAGGAACTTCAAACCGGCACTAGGAAACAGACTGAGAAAGCAGAGAAAAAGTGTCTCCTGCAACCCGTTCCCTTGGTGCTAGATGAACGAACGTCTCTCCACTTGCTCAGTTCTGAGAGATAAGTGTGTGTGAAAGCCGTCCTTCACCTAGCTTGTTGGGAACACAAAGTTTCTTTTCAGTTGCAAACTCCATTCCATACATATATATGTGTAGGTACTAGATCCAACTCGGTTTTACAGTGAAAACTGCAGGAACTTCAACCCGGCACTAGGAAACAGACTGAGAAAGCAGAGAAAAAGTGTCTCCTGCAACCCGTTCCCTTGGTGCTAGATGAACGAACGTCTCTCCACTTGCTCAATTCTGAGAGATAAGTGTGTGTGAAAGCCGTCCTTCAACTAGCTTGTTGGGAACACAAAGTTTCTTTTCAGTTGCAAACTCCATTCCATACATATATATGTGTAGGTACTAGATCCAACACGGTTTTACAGTGAAAACTGCAGGAACTTCAAAACGGCACTAGGAAAGAGACTGAGAAAGCAGAGAAAAAGTGTCTCCTGCAAACCGTTCCCTTGGTGCTAGATGAACGAACGTCTCTCCACTTGCTCAGTTCTGAGAGATAAGTGTGTGTGAAAGCCGTCCTTCAACTAGCTTGTTGGGAACACAAAGTTTCTTTTCAGTTGCAAACTCCATTCCATACATATATATGTGTAGGTACTAGATCCAACACGGTTTTACAGTGAAAACTGCAGGAACTTCAAAACGGCACTAGGAAACAGACTGAGAAAGCAGAGAAAAAGTGTCTCCTGCAAACCGTTCCCTTGGTGCTAGATGAACGAACGTCTCTCCACTTGCTCAGTTCTGAGAGATAAGTGTGTGTGAAAGCCGCACTTCACCTAGCTTGTTGGGAACACAAAGTTTCTTTTCAGTTGCAAACTCCATTCAATACATATATATGGGGAGGTACTAGCTCCAACTCGGTTTTACAGTGAAAACTGCAGGAACTTCAAACCGGCACTAGGAAACAGACTGAGAAAGCAGAGAAAAAGTGTCTCCTGCAACCCGTACCCTTGGTGCTAGATGAACGAACGTCTCTCCACTTGCTCAGTTCTGAGAGATAAGTGTGTGTGAAAGCCGTCCTTCACCTAGCTTGTTGGGAACACAAAGTTTCTTTTCAGTTGCAAACTCCATTCCATACATATATATGGGGAGGTACTAGCTCCAACTCGGTTTTACAGTGAAAACTGCAGGAACTTCAAACCGGCACTAGGAAACAGACTGAGAAAGCAGAGAAAAAGTGTCTACTGCAACCCGTTCCCTTGGTGCTAGATGAACCAACGTCTCTCCACTTGCTCAGTTCCGAGAGATACGTGTGTGTGAAAGCCGTCCTTCACCTAAATTGTTGGGAACACAAAGTTTCTTTTCAGTTGCAAACTCCATACCATACATATATATGTGTAGGTACTAGATCCAACACGGTTTTACAGTGAAAACTGCAGGAACTTCAAAACGGCACTAGGAAACAGACTGAGAAAGCAGAGAAAAAGTGTCTCCTGCAAACCGTTCCCTTGGTGCTAGATGAACGAACGTCTCTCCACTTGCTCAGTTCTGAGAGACAAGTGTGTGTGAAAGCCGTCCTTCACCTAGCTTGTTGGGAACACAAAGTTTCTTTTCAGTTGCAAACTCCATTCCATACATATATATGGGGAAGTACTAGCTCCAACTCGGTTTTACAGTGAAAACTGCAGGAACTTCAAACCGGCACTAGGAAACAGACTGAGAAAGCAGAGAAAAAGTGTCTCCTGCAACCCGTTCCCTTGGTGCTAGATGAACGAACGTCTCTCCACTTGCTCAGTTCTGAGAGATAAGTGTGTGTGAAAGCCGTCCTTCACCTAGCTTGTTGGGAACACAAAGTTTCTTTTCAGTTGCAAACTCCATTCCATACATATATATGGGGAGGTACTAGCTCCAACTCGGTTTTACAGTGAAAACTGCAGGAACTTCAAACCGGCACTAGGAAACAGACTGAGAAAGCAGAGAAAAAGTGTCTACTGCAACCCGTTCCCTTGGTGCTAGATGAACCAACGTCTCTCCACTTGCTCAGTTCCGAGAGATACGTGTGTGTGAAAGCCGTCCTTCACCTAAATTGTTGGGAACACAAAGTTTCTTTTCAGTTGCAAACTCCATACCATACATATATATGTGTAGGTACTAGATCCAACACTGTTTTACAGTGAAAACTGCAGGAACTTCAAAACGGCACTAGGAAACAGACTGAGAAAGCAGAGAAAAAGTGTCTCCTGCAAACCGTTCCCTTGGTGCTAGATGAACGAACGTCTCTCCACTTGCTCAGTTCTGAGAGACAAGTGTGTGTGAAAGCCGTCCTTCACCTAGCTTGTTGGGAACACAAAGTTTCTTTTCAGTTGCAAACTCCATTCCATACTTATATATGGGGAAGTACTAGCTCCAACTCGGTTTTACAGTGAAAACTGCAGGAACTTCAAACCGGCACTAGGAAACAGACTGAGAAAGCAGAGAAAAAGTGACTCCTGCAACCCGTTCCCTTGGTGCTAGATGAACGAACGTCCCTCCACTTGCTCAGTTCTGAAAGATAAGTGTTTGTGAAAGCCGTCCTTCACCTTGCTTGTTGGGAACACAAAGTTTCTTTTCAGTTGCAAACTCCTTTCCATACATATATATGGGGAGGTAGAAGATCCAACTCGGTTTTACAGTGAAAACTGCAGGAACTTCAAACCGGCACTAGGAAACAGACTGAGAAAGCAGAGAAAATGTGTCTCCGGAATCCAGTTCTCTTGGTGCTAGATGAACGAACGTCTCTCCACTTGCTCAGTTCTGAGAGATAAGTGTGTGTGAAAGCCGCCCTTCACCTAGCTTGTTGGGAACACAAAGTTTCTTTTCAGTTGCAAACTCCATTCAATACATATATATGGGGAGGTACTAGCTCCAACTAGGTTTTACAGTGAAAACTGCAGGAACTTCAAACCGGCACTAGGAAACAGACTGAGAAAGCAGAGAAAAAGTGTCCCCTGCAACCCGTTCCCTTGGTGCTAGATGAACGAACGTCTCTCCAATTGCTCAGTTCTGAGGGATTAGTGTGTGTGAAAGCCGTCCTTCACCTAGCTTGTTGGGAACACAAAGTTTCTTTTCAGTTGCAAACTCCATTCCATAAATATATATGGGGAGGTACAAGCTCCAACTCGGTTTGACAGTGAAAACTGCAGGAACTTCAAACCGGCACTAGGAAACAGACTGAGAAAGCAGAGAAAAAGTGTCTCCTGCAACCCGTTCCCTTGGTGCTGGATGAACGAACGTCTCTCCACTTGCTCAGCTCTGAGAGATAAGTGTGTGTGAAAGCCGTCCTTCAACTAGCTTGTTGGGAACACAAAGTTTCTTTTCAGTTGCAAACTCCATTCCATACATATATATGTGTAGGTACTAGATCCAACACGGTTTTACAGTGAAAACTGCAGGAACTTCTAAACGGCACTAGGAAACAGACTGAGAAAGCAGAGAAAAAGTGTCTCCTGCAAACCGTTCCCTTGGTGCTAGATGAACGAACGTCTCTCCACTTGCTCAGTTCTGAGAGATAAGTGTGTGTGAAAGCCGCCCTTCACCTAGCTTGTTGGGAACACAAAGTTTCTTTTCAGTTGCAAACTCCTTTCAATACATATATATGGGGAGGTACTAGCTCCAACTCGGTTTTACAGTGAAAACTGCAGGAACTTCAAACCGGCACTAGGAAACAGACTGAGAAAGCAGAGAAAAAGTGTCTCCTGCAACCCGTTCCCTTGGTGCTAGATGAACGAACGTCTCTCCACTTGCTCAGTTCTGAGAGATAAGTGTGTGTGAAAGCCGTCCTTCACCTAGCTTGTTGGGAACACAAAGTTTCTTTTCAGTTGCAAACTCCATACCATACATATATATGTGTAGGTACTAGATCCAACACGGATTTACAGTGAAAACTGCAGGAACTTCAAAACGGCACTAGGAAACAGACTGAGAAAGCAGAGAAAAATTGTCTCCTGCAAACCGTTCCCGTGGTGCTACATGAACGAACGTCTCTCCAATTGCTCAGTTCTGAGGGATAAGTGTGTGTGAAAGCCGTCCTTCACCTAGCTTGTTGGGAACACAAAGTTTCTTTTCAGTTGCAAACTCCATTCCATACATATATATGGGGAGGTAGAAGCTCCAACTCGGTTTGACAGTGAAAACTGCAGGAACTTCAAACCGGCACTAGGAAACAGACTGAGAAAGCAGAGAAATTGTGTCTCCGGAAACCAGTTCCCTTGGTGCTAGATGAACGAACGTCTCTCCACTTGCTCAGTTCTGAGAGATAAGTGAGTGTGAAAGCCGTCCTTCACCTAGCTTGTTGGGAACACAAAGTTTCTTTTCAGTTGCAAACTCCATTCCATACATATATATGGGGAGGTACTAGCTCCAATTCGGTTTTACAGTGAAAACTGCAGGAACTTCAAAACGGCACTAGGAAACAGACTGAGAAAGCAGAGAAAAATTGTCTCCTGCAAACCGTTCCCGTGGTGCTACATGAACGAACGTCTCTCCAATTGCTCAGTTCTGAGGGATAAGTGTGTGTGAAAGCCGTCCTTCACCTAGCTTGTTGGGAACACAAAGTTTCATTTCAGTTGCAAACTCCATTCCATATATATATATGGGGAGGTAGAAGCTCCAACTCGGTTTTACAGTGAAAACTGCAGGAACTTCAAACCGGCACTAGGAAACAGACTGAGAATGCAGAGAAAAAGTGTCTACTGCAACCCGTTCCCTTGGTGCTAGATGAACCAACGTCTCTCCACTTGCTCAGTTCTTAGAGACAAGTGTGTGTGAAAGCCGTCCTTCACCTAACTTGTTGGGAACACAAAGTTTCTTTTCAGTTGCAAACTCCATACCATACATATATATGTGTAGGTACTAGATCCAACACGGTTTTACAGTGAAAACTGCAGGAACTTCAAAACGGCACTAGGAAACAGACTGAGAAAGCAGAGAAAAAGTGTCTCCTGCAAACCGTTCCCTTGGTGCTAGATGAACGAACGTCTCTCCACTTGCTCAGTTCTGAGAGACAAGTGTGTGTGAAAGCCGTCCTTCACCTAGCTTGTTGGGAACACAAAGTTTCTTTTCAGTTGCAAACTCCATTCCATACATATATATGGGGAGGTACTAGCTCCAACTCGGTTTTACAGTGAAAACTGCAGGAAATTCAAACCGGCACTAGGAAACAGACTGAGAAAGCAGAGAAAAAGTGTCTCCTGCAAACCGTTCCCTTGGTGCTGGATGAACGAACGTCTCTCCACTTACTCAGTTCTGAGAGATAAGTGTGTGTGAAAGCCGCCCTTCACCTAGCTTGTTGGGAACACAAAGTTTCTTTTCAGTTGCAAACTCCATTCAATACATATATATGGGGAGGTACTAGCTCCAACTCGGTTTTACAGTGAAAACTGCAGGAACTTCAAACCGGCACTAGGAAACAGACTGAGAAAGCAGAGAAAAAGTGTCTCCTGCAACCCGTTCCCTTGGTGCTAGATGAACCAACGTCTCTCCACTTGCTCAGTTCTTAGAGACAAGTGTGTGTGAAAGCCGTCCTTCACCTAACTTGTTGGGAACACAAAGTTTCTTTTCAGTTGCAAACTCCATACCATACATATATATGTGTAGGTACTAGATCCAACACGGTTTTACAGTGAAAACTGCAGGAACTTCAAAACGGCACTAGGAAACAGACTGAGAAAGCAGAGAAAAAGTGTCTCCTGCAAACCGTTCCCTTGGTGCTAGATGAACGAACGTCTCTCCACTTGCTCAGTTCTGAGAGACAAGTGTGTGTGAAAGCCGTCCTTCACCTAGCTTGTTGGGAACACAAAGTTTCTTTTCAGTTGCAAACTCCATTCCATACATATATATGGGGAGGTACTAGCTCCAACTCGGTTTTACAGTGAAAACTGCAGGAAATTCAAACCGGCACTAGGAAACAGACTGAGAAAGCAGAGAAAAAGTGTCTCCTGCAAACCGTTCCCTTGGTGCTGGATGAACGAACGTCTCTCCACTTACTCAGTTCTGAGAGATAAGTGTGTGTGAAAGCCGCCCTTCACCTAGCTTGTTGGGAACACAAAGTTTCTTTTCAGTTGCAAACTCCATTCAATACATATATATGGGGAGGTACTAGCTCCAACTCGGTTTTACAGTGAAAACTGCAGGAACTTCAAACCGGCACTAGGAAACAGACTGAGAAAGCAGAGAAAAAGTGTCTCCTGCAACCCGTACCCTTGGTGCTAGATGAACGAACGTCTCTCCACTTGCTCAGTTCTGAGAGATAAGTGTGTGTGAAAGCCGTCCTTCACCTAGCTTGTTGGGAACACAAAGTTTCTTTTCAGTTGCAAACTCCATACCATACATATATATGTGTAGGTACTAGATCCAACACGGTTTTACAGTGAAAACTGCAGGAAATTCTAAACGGCACTAGGAAACACACTGAGAAAGCAGAGAAAAAGTGTCTCCTGCAAACCGTTCCCTTGGTGCTAGATGAACGAACGTCTCTCCACTTGCTCAGTTCTGAGAGATAATTGTGTGTGAAAGCCGTCCTTCACCTAGCTTGTTGGGAACACAAAGTTTCTTTTCAGTTGCAAACTCCATACCATACATATATATGTGTAGGTACTAGATCCAACACGGTTTTACAGTGAAAACTGCAGGAACTTCAAAACGGCACTAGGAAACACACTGAGAAAGCAGAGAAAAAGTGTCTCCTGCAACCCGTTCCCTTGGTGCTAGATGAACGAACGTCTCTCCACTTGCTCAGTTCTGAGAGATAATTGTGTGTGAAAGCCGTCCTTCACCTAGCTTGTTGGGAACACAAAGTTTCTTTTCAGTTGCAAACTCCATTCCATACATATATATGTGTAGGTACTAGATCCAACACGGTTTTACAGTGAAAACTGCAGGAACTTCAAAACGGCACTAGGAAACAGACTGAGAAAGCAGAGAAAAAGTGTCTCCTGCAAACCGTTCCCTTGGTGCTAGATGAACGAACGTCTCTCCAATTGCTCAGTTCTGAGGGATAAGTGTGTGTGAAAGCCGTCCTTCACCTTGCTTGTTGGGAACACAAAGTTTCTTTTCAGTTGCAAACTTCATTCCATAAATATATATGGGGAGGTACAAGCTCCAACTCGGTTTGACAGTGAAAACTGCAGGAACTACAAACCGGCACTAGGAAACAGACTGAGAAAGCAGAGAAAAAGTGTCTCCTGCAACCCGTTCCCTTGGTGCTGGATGAACGAACGTCTCTCCACTTGCTCAGTTCTGAGAGATAAATGTGTGTGAAAGCCGTCCTTCATCTAGCTTGTTGGGAACCCAAAGTTTCTTTTCAGTTGCAAACTCCATTCCATACATATATATGGGGAGGTAATAGCTCCAACTCGGTTTTACAGTGAAAACTGCAGGAACTTCAAACCGGCACTAGGAAACAGACTGAGAAAGCAGAGAAAAAGTGTCTCCTGCAACCCGTTCGCTTGGTGCTAGATGAACGAACGTCTCTCCACTTGCTCAGTTCTGAGAGATAAGTGTGTGTGAAAGCCGTCCTTCACCTAGATTGTTGGGAACACAAAGTTTCTTTTCAGTTGCAAACTCCATACCATACATATATATGTGTAGGTACTAGATCCAACACGGTTTTACAGTGAAAACTGCAGGAACTTCAAAACGGCACTAGGAAACAGACTGAGAAAGCAGAGAAAAATTGTCTCCTGCAAACCGTTCCCGTGGTGCTAGATGAACGAACGTCTCTCCAATTGCTCAGTTCTGAGGGATAAGTGTGTGTGAAAGCCGTCCTTCACCTAGCTTGTTGGGAACACAAAGTTTCTTTTCAGTTGCAAACTCCATTCCATACATATATATGGGGAGGTAGAAGCTCCAACTCGGTTTTACAGTGAAAACTGCAGGAACTTCAAACCGGCACTAGGAAACAGACTGAGAAAGCAGAGAAAAAGTGTCTCCTGCAACCCGTTCCCTTGGTGCTAGATGAACGAACGTCTCTCCACTTGCTCAGTTCTGAGAGATAAGTGTGTGTGAAAGCCGTCCTTCATCTAGCTTGTTGGGAACCCAAAGTTTCTTTTCAGTTGCAAACTCCATTCCATACATATATATGGGGAGGTAATAGCTCCAACTCGGTTTTACAGTGAAAACTGCAGGAACTTCAAACCGGCACTAGGAAACAGACTGAGAAAGCAGAGAAAAAGTGTCTCCTGCAACCCGTTCGCTTGGTGCTAGATGAACGAACGTCTCTCCACTTGCTCAGTTCTGAGAGATAAGTGTGTGTGAAAGCCGCCCTTCACCTAGCTTGTTGGGAACACAAAGTTTCTTTTCAGTTGCAAACTCCATTCAATACATATATATGGGGAGGTACTAGCTCCAACTCGGTTTTACAGTGAAAACTGCAGGAACTTCAAACCGGCACTAGGAAACAGACTGAGAAAGCAGAGAAAAAGTGTCCCCTGCAACCCGTTCCCTTGGTGCTAGATGAACGAACGTCTCTCCAATTGCTCAGTTCTGAGGGATTAGTGTGTGTGAAAGCCGTCCTTCACCTAGCTTGTTGGGAACACAAAGTTTCTTTTCAGTTGCAAACTCCATTCCATAAATATGTATGGGGAGGTACTAGCTCCAACTCGGTTTTACAGTGAAAACTGCAGGAACTTCAAACCGGCACTAGGAAACAGACTGAGAAAGCAGAGAAAAAGTGTCTCCTGCAACCCGTACCCTTGGTGTTAGATGAACGAACGTCTCTCCACTTGCTCAGTTCTGAGAGATAATTGTGTGTGAAAGCCGTCCTTCACCTAGCTTGTTGGGAACACAAAGTTTCTTTTCAGTTGCAAACTCCATACCATACATATATATGTGTAGGTACTAGATCCAACACGGTTTTACAGTGAAAACTGCAGGAACTTCAAAACGGCACTAGGAAACAGACTGAGAAAGCAGAGAAAAAGTGTCTCCTGCAACCCGTACCCTTGGTGCTAGATGAACCAACGTCTCTCCACTTGCTCAGTTCTGAGAGATAAGTGTGTGTGAAAGCCGTCCTTCACCTAGCTTGTTGGGAACACAAAGTTTCTTTTCAGTTGCAAACTCCATACCATACATATATATGTGTAGGTACTAGATCCAACACGGTTTTACAGTGAAAACTGCAGGAACTTCTAAACGGCACTAGGAAACAGACTGAGAATGCAGAGAAAAAGTGTCTCTTGCAAACCGTTCCCTTGGTGCTAGATGAACGAACGTCTCTCCACTTGCTCAGTTCTGAGAGATAAGTGTGTGTGAAAGCCGCCCTTCACCTAGCTTGTTGGGAACACAAAGTTTCTTTTCAGTTGCAAACTCCATTCAATACATATATATGGGGAGGTACTAGCTCCAACTCGGTTTTACAGTGAAAACTGCAGGAACTTCAAACCGGCACTAGGAAACAGACTGAGAAAGCAGAGAAAAAGTGTCTCCGGAAACCAGTTCCATTGGTGCTAGATGAACGAACGTCTCTATACTTGCTCAGATCTGAGAGATAAGTGAGTGTGAAAGCCGTCCTTCACCTAGCTTGTTGGGAATACAAAGTTTCTTTTCAGTTGCAAACTCCATTCCATACATTTATATGGGGAGGTACAGGCTCCAACTCGGTTTTACAGTGAAAACTGCAGGAACTTCAAACCGGCACTAGGAAAGAGACTGAGAAAGCAGAGAAAAAGTGTCTCCTGCAACCCTTTCCCTTGGTGCTAGATGAACGAACGTCTCTCCAATTGCTCAGTTCTGAGGGATAAGTGTGTGTGAAAGCCGTCCTTCACCTAGCTTGTTGGGAACACAAAGTTTCTTTTCAGCTGCAAACTCCATTCCCTAAATATATATGGGGAGGTACAAGCTCCAACTCGGTTTGACAGTGAAAACTGCAGGAACTTCAAACCGGCACTAGGAAACAGACTGAGAAAGCAGAGAAAAATTGTCTCCTGCAACCCGTTCCCTTGGTGCTAGATGAACGAACGTCTCTCCACTTGCTCATTTCTGAGAGATAAGTGTGTGGGAAAGCCGTCCTTCACCTAGCTTGTTGGTTAAAAAAAGTTTCTTTTCAGTTGCAAACTCCATTCCATACATATATATGGGGAGGTAGAAGCTCCAACTCGGCTTTACAGTGAAAACTGCAGGAACTTCAACCCGGCACTAGGAAACAGACTGAGAAAGCAGAGAAAAAGTGTCCCCTGCAACCCGTTACCTTGGTGCTAGATGAACGAACGTCTCTCCACTTGCTCAGTTCTGAGAGATAAGTGAGTGTGAAAGCCGTCCCTCACGAAGCTTGTTGGGAACACAAAGTTTCTTTTCAGTTGCAAACTCCATTCCATACATATATATGGGGAGGTACTAGCTCCAATTCGGTTTTACAGGGAAAACTGCAGGAACTTCAAACCGGCACTAGGAAAGAGACTGAGAAAGCAGAAAAAATGTGTCTCCTGCAACCCGTTCCCTTGGTGCTAGATGAACGAACGTCTCTCCAATTGCTCAGTTCTGAGAGAAATGTGTGTGTGAAAGCCGTCCTTCAACTAGCTTGTTGGGAACACAAAGTTTCTTTTCAGCTGCAAAACCCTTTCCATACATATATATGGGGAGGTAGAAGCTCCAACTCGGTTTTACAGTGAAAACTGCAGGAACTTCAAACCGGCACTAGGAAACAGACTGAGAAAGCAGAGAAAATGTGTCTCCGGAAAACAGTTCCATTTGTGCTAGATGAACGAACGTCTCTCCACTTGATCAGTTCTGAGAGATAAGTTTGCGTGAAAGCCGTCTTTCAAATAGCTTGTTGGGAACACAAAGTTTCTTTTCAGTTGCAAACTCCATTCCATACATATATATGGGGAGGTACTAGCTCCAATTCGGTTTTACAGTGAAAACTGCAGGAACTTCAAACCGGCACTAGGAAACAGACTGAGAAAGCAGAGAAAAAGTGTCTCCTGCAACCCGTTCCCTTGGTGCTAGATGAACGAACGTCTCTCCAATTGCTCAGTTCTGAGAGATAAGTGTGTGTGAAAGCCGTCCCTCACGAAGCTTGTTGGGAACACAAAGTATCTTTTCAGTTGCAAACTCCATTCCATACATATATATGGGGAGGTACTAGCTCCAACTCGGTTTTACAGGGAAAACTGCAGGAACTTCAAACCGGCACTAGGAAACAGACTGAGAAAGCAGAGAAAAAGTGTCTCCTGAAACCCGTTCCCTTGGTGCTAGATGAAAGAACGTCTCTCCACGTGCTCAGTACTGAGAGATAACTGTGTGTGAAAGCCGTCCTTCAACTAGCTTGTTGGGAACACAAAGTTTCTTTTCAGTTGCAAACCCCTTTCCATACATATATATGGGGAGGTAGAAGCTCCAACTCGGTTTTACAGTGAAAACTGCAGGAACTTCAAACCGGCACTAGGAAACAGACTGAGAAAGCAGAGAAAAAGTGTCTCCGGAAACCAGTTCCATTGGTGCTAGATGAACGAACGTCTCTATACTTGCTCAGATCTGAGAGATAAGTGAGTGTGAAAGCCGTCCTTCACCTAGCTTGTTGGGAATACAAAGTTTCTTTTCAGTTGCAAACTCCATTCCATACATTTATATGGGGAGGTACAGGCTCCAACTCGGTTTTACAGTGAAAACTGCAGGAACTTCAAACCGGCACTAGGAAAGAGACTGAGAAAGCAGAGAAAAATTGTCTCCTGCAACCCTTTCCCTTGGTGCTAGATGAACGAACGTCTCTCCAATTGCTCAGTTCTGAGGGATAAGTGTGTGTGAAAGCCGTCCTTCACCTAGCTTGTTGGGAACACAAAGTTTCTTTTCAGCTGCAAACTCCATTCCCTAAATATATATGGGGAGGTACAAGCTCCAACTCGGTTTGACAGTGAAAACTGCAGGAACTTCAAACCGGCACTAGGAAACAGACTGAGAAAGCAGAGAAAAATTGTCTCCTGCAACCCGTTCCCTTGGTGCTAGATGAACGAACGTCTCTCCACTTGCTCATTTCTGAGAGATAAGTGTGTGGGAAAGCCGTCCTTCACCTAGCTTGTTGGTTAAAAAAAGTTTCTTTTCAGTTGCAAACTCCATTCCATACATATATATGGGGAGGTAGAAGCTCCAACTCGGCTTTACAGTGAAAACTGCAGGAACTTCAACCCGGCACTAGGAAACAGACTGAGAAAGCAGAGAAAAAGTGTCCCCTGCAACCCGTTACCTTGGTGCTAGATGAACGAACGTCTCTCCACTTGCTCAGTTCTGAGAGATAAGTGAGTGTGAAAGCCGTCCCTCACGAAGCTTGTTGGGAACACAAAGTTTCTTTTCAGTTGCAAACTCCATTCCATACATATATATGGGGAGGTACTAGCTCCAATTCGGTTTTACAGGGAAAACTGCAGGAACTTCAAACCGGCACTAGGAAAGAGACTGAGAAAGCAGAAAAAATGTGTCTCCTGCAACCCGTTCCCTTGGTGCTAGATGAACGAACGTCTCTCCAATTGCTCAGTTCTGAGAGAAATGTGTGTGTGAAAGCCGTCCTTCAACTAGCTTGTTGGGAACACAAAGTTTCTTTTCAGCTGCAAAACCCTTTCCATACATATATATGGGGAGGTAGAAGCTCCAACTCGGTTTTACAGTGAAAACTGCAGGAACTTCAAACCGGCACTAGGAAACAGACTGAGAAAGCAGAGAAAATGTGTCTCCGGAAAACAGTTCCATTTGTGCTAGATGAACGAACGTCTCTCCACTTGATCAGTTCTGAGAGATAAGTTTGCGTGAAAGCCGTCTTTCAAATAGCTTGTTGGGAACACAAAGTTTCTTTTCAGTTGCAAACTCCATTCCATACATATATATGGGGAGGTACTAGCTCCAATTCGGTTTTACAGTGAAAACTGCAGGAACTTCAAACCGGCACTAGGAAACAGACTGAGAAAGCAGAGAAAAAGTGTCTCCTGCAAACCGTTCCCTTGGTGCTAGATGAACGAACGTCTCTCCACTTGCTCAGTTCTGAGAGATAAGTGTGTGTGAAAGCCGCCCTTCACCTAGCTTGTTGGGAACACAAAGTTTCTTTTCAGTTGCAAACTCCATTCAATACATATATATGGGGAGGTACTAGCTCCAACTCGGTTTTACAGTGAAAACTGCAGGAACTTCAAACCGGCACTAGGAAACAGACTGAGAAAGCAGAGAAAAAGTGTCTCCGGAAACCAGTTCCATTGGTGCTAGATGAACGAACGTCTCTATACTTGCTCAGATCTGAGAGATAAGTGAGTGTGAAAGCCGTCCTTCACCTAGCTTGTTGGGAATACAAAGTTTCTTTTCAGTTGCAAACTCCATTCCATACATTTATATGGGGAGGTACAGGCTCCAACTCGGTTTTACAGTGAAAACTGCAGGAACTTCAAACCGGCACTAGGAAAGAGACTGAGAAAGCAGAGAAAAAGTGTCTCCTGCAACCCTTTCCCTTGGTGCTAGATGAACGAACGTCTCTCCAATTGCTCAGTTCTGAGGGATAAGTGTGTGTGAAAGCCGTCCTTCACCTAGCTTGTTGGGAACACAAAGTTTCTTTTCAGCTGCAAACTCCATTCCCTAAATATATATGGGGAGGTACAAGCTCCAACTCGGTTTGACAGTGAAAACTGCAGGAACTTCAAACCGGCACTAGGAAACAGACTGAGAAAGCAGAGAAAAATTGTCTCCTGCAACCCGTTCCCTTGGTGCTAGATGAACGAACGTCTCTCCACTTGCTCATTTCTGAGAGATAAGTGTGTGGGAAAGCCGTCCTTCACCTAGCTTGTTGGTTAAAAAAAGTTTCTTTTCAGTTGCAAACTCCATTCCATACATATATATGGGGAGGTAGAAGCTCCAACTCGGCTTTACAGTGAAAACTGCAGGAACTTCAACCCGGCACTAGGAAACAGACTGAGAAAGCAGAGAAAAAGTGTCCCCTGCAACCCGTTACCTTGGTGCTAGATGAACGAACGTCTCTCCACTTGCTCAGTTCTGAGAGATAAGTGAGTGTGAAAGCCGTCCCTCACGAAGCTTGTTGGGAACACAAAGTTTCTTTTCAGTTGCAAACTCCATTCCATACATATATATGGGGAGGTACTAGCTCCAATTCGGTTTTACAGGGAAAACTGCAGGAACTTCAAACCGGCACTAGGAAAGAGACTGAGAAAGCAGAAAAAATGTGTCTCCTGCAACCCGTTCCCTTGGTGCTAGATGAACGAACGTCTCTCCAATTGCTCAGTTCTGAGAGAAATGTGTGTGTGAAAGCCGTCCTTCAACTAGCTTGTTGGGAACACAAAGTTTCTTTTCAGCTGCAAAACCCTTTCCATACATATATATGGGGAGGTAGAAGCTCCAACTCGGTTTTACAGTGAAAACTGCAGGAACTTCAAACCGGCACTAGGAAACAGACTGAGAAAGCAGAGAAAATGTGTCTCCGGAAAACAGTTCCATTTGTGCTAGATGAACGAACGTCTCTCCACTTGATCAGTTCTGAGAGATAAGTTTGCGTGAAAGCCGTCTTTCAAATAGCTTGTTGGGAACACAAAGTTTCTTTTCAGTTGCAAACTCCATTCCATACATATATATGGGGAGGTACTAGCTCCAATTCGGTTTTACAGTGAAAACTGCAGGAACTTCAAACCGGCACTAGGAAACAGACTGAGAAAGCAGAGAAAAAGTGTCTCCTGCAACCCGTTCCCTTGGTGCTAGATGAACGAACGTCTCTCCAATTGCTCAGTTCTGAGAGATAAGTGTGTGTGAAAGCCGTCCCTCACGAAGCTTGTTGGGAACACAAAGTATCTTTTCAGTTGCAAACTCCATTCCATACATATATATGGGGAGGTACTAGCTCCAACTCGGTTTTACAGGGAAAACTGCAGGAACTTCAAACCGGCACTAGGAAACAGACTGAGAAAGCAGAGAAAAAGTGTCTCCTGAAACCCGTTCCCTTGGTGCTAGATGAAAGAACGTCTCTCCACGTGCTCAGTACTGAGAGATAACTGTGTGTGAAAGCCGTCCTTCAACTAGCTTGTTGGGAACACAAAGTTTCTTTTCAGTTGCAAACCCCTTTCCATACATATATATGGGGAGGTAGAAGCTCCAACTCGGTTTTACAGTGAAAACTGCAGGAACTTCAAACCGGCACTAGGAAACAGACTGAGAAAGCAGAGAAAAAGTGTCTCCGGAAACCAGTTCCATTGGTGCTAGATGAACGAACGTCTCTATACTTGCTCAGATCTGAGAGATAAGTGAGTGTGAAAGCCGTCCTTCACCTAGCTTGTTGGGAATACAAAGTTTCTTTTCAGTTGCAAACTCCATTCCATACATTTATATGGGGAGGTACAGGCTCCAACTCGGTTTTACAGTGAAAACTGCAGGAACTTCAAACCGGCACTAGGAAAGAGACTGAGAAAGCAGAGAAAAATTGTCTCCTGCAACCCTTTCCCTTGGTGCTAGATGAACGAACGTCTCTCCAATTGCTCAGTTCTGAGGGATAAGTGTGTGTGAAAGCCGTCCTTCACCTAGCTTGTTGGGAACACAAAGTTTCTTTTCAGCTGCAAACTCCATTCCCTAAATATATATGGGGAGGTACAAGCTCCAACTCGGTTTGACAGTGAAAACTGCAGGAACTTCAAACCGGCACTAGGAAACAGACTGAGAAAGCAGAGAAAAATTGTCTCCTGCAACCCGTTCCCTTGGTGCTAGATGAACGAACGTCTCTCCACTTGCTCATTTCTGAGAGATAAGTGTGTGGGAAAGCCGTCCTTCACCTAGCTTGTTGGTTAAAAAAAGTTTCTTTTCAGTTGCAAACTCCATTCCATACATATATATGGGGAGGTAGAAGCTCCAACTCGGCTTTACAGTGAAAACTGCAGGAACTTCAAACCGGCACTAGGAAACAGACTGAGAAAGCAGAGAAAAAGTGTCCCCTGCAACCCGTTACCTTGGTGCTAGATGAACGAACGTCTCTCCACTTGCTCAGTTCTGAGAGATAAGTGAGTGTGAAAGCCGTCCCTCACGAAGCTTGTTGGGAACACAAAGTTTCTTTTCAGTTGCAAACTCCATTCCATACATATATATGGGGAGGTACTAGCTCCAATTCGGTTTTACAGGGAAAACTGCAGGAACTTCAAACCGGCACTAGGAAAGAGACTGAGAAAGCAGAAAAAATGTGTCTCCTGCAACCCGTTCCCTTGGTGCTAGATGAACGAACGTCTCTCCAATTGCTCAGTTCTGAGAGAAATGTGTGTGTGAAAGCCGTCCTTCAACTAGCTTGTTGGGAACACAAAGTTTCTTTTCAGCTGCAAAACCCTTTCCATACATATATATGGGGAGGTAGAAGCTCCAACTCGGTTTTACAGTGAAAACTGCAGGAACTTCAAACCGGCACTAGGAAACAGACTGAGAAAGCAGAGAAAATGTGTCTCCGGAAAACAGTTCCATTTGTGCTAGATGAACGAACGTCTCTCCACTTGATCAGTTCTGAGAGATAAGTTTGCGTGAAAGCCGTCTTTCAAATAGCTTGTTGGGAACACAAAGTTTCTTTTCAGTTGCAAACTCCATTCCATACATATATATGGGGAGGTACTAGCTCCAATTCGGTTTTACAGTGAAAACTGCAGGAACTTCAAACCGGCACTAGGAAACAGACTGAGAAAGCAGAGAAAAAGTGTCTCCTGCAACCCGTTCCCTTGGTGCTAGATGAACGAACGTCTCTCCAATTGCTCAGTTCTGAGAGATAAGTGTGTGTGAAAGCCGTCCCTCACGAAGCTTGTTGGGAACACAAAGTATCTTTTCAGTTGCAAACTCCATTCCATACATATATATGGGGAGGTACTAGCTCCAACTCGGTTTTACAGGGAAAACTGCAGGAACTTCAAACCGGCACTAGGAAACAGACTGAGAAAGCAGAGAAAAAGTGTCTCCTGAAACCCGTTCCCTTGGTGCTAGATGAAAGAACGTCTCTCCACGTGCTCAGTACTGAGAGATAACTGTGTGTGAAAGCCGTCCTTCAACTAGCTTGTTGGGAACACAAAGTTTCTTTTCAGTTGCAAACCCCTTTCCATACATATATATGGGGAGGTAGAAGCTCCAACTCGGTTTTACAGTGAAAACTGCAGGAACTTCAAACCGGCACTAGGAAACAGACTGAGAAAGCAGAGAAAATGTGTCTCCGGAAAACAGTTCCATTTGTGCTAGATGAACGAACGTCTCTCCAATTGCTCAGTTCTGAGGGATAAGTGTGTGTGAAAGCCGTCCTTCACCTAGCTTGTTGGGAACACAAAGTTTCTTTTCAGTTGCAAACTCCATTCCATACATATATATGGGGAGGTACTAGCTCCAACTCGGTTTTACAGTGAAAACTGCAGGAAATTCAAACCGGCACTAGGAAACAGACTGAGAAAGCAGAGACAAAATGTCTCCTGCAACCCATTCCCTTGGTGGTAGATGAACGAACGTCCCTCCAATTGCTTAGTTCTGAGAGATAAGTGTGTGTGAAAGCAGTCCTTCAACTAGCTTGTTGGGAACACAAAGTTTCTTTTCAGTTGCAAACTCCTTTCCATACATATATATGGGAAGGTAGAAGCTCCAACTCGGTTTTACAGTGAAAACTGCAGGAACTTCAAACCGGCACTAGGAAACAGACTGAGAAAGCAGAGAAAAAGTGTCTCCTGAAACCCGTTCCCTTGGTGCTAGATGAAAGAACGTCTCTCCAATTGCTCATTTCTGAGGGATAAGTGTGTGTGAAAGCCGTCCTTCACCTAGCTTGTTGGGAACACAAAGTTTCTTTTCAGTTGCAAACTCCATTCCATACATATATATGGGGAGGTACTAGCTCCAACTCGGTTTTACAGTGAAAACTGCAGGAACTTCAAACCGTCGCTAGGAAACAGACTGAGAAAGCAGAGAAAAAGTGTCTCCTGCAACCCGTTCCCCCAGTGCTAGATGAACGAACGTCTCTCCAATTGCTCAGTTCTGAGGGATATGTGTGTGTGAAAGCCGTCCTTCACCTAGCTTGTTGGGAACACAAAGTTTCTTTTCAGTTGCAAACTCCATTCCATACATATATATGGGGAGGTACTAGCTCCAACTCGGTTTTACAGTGAAAACTGCAGGAAATTCAAACCGGCACTAGGAAACAGACTGAGAAAGCAGAGAAAAAGTGTCACCTGCAACCCTTTCCCTTGGTGCTAGATGAACGAACGTCTCTCCAATTGCTTAGTTCTGAGAGATAAGTGTGTGTGAAAGCAGTCCTTCAACTTGCTTGTTGGGAACACAAAGTTTCTTTTCAGTTGCAAACTCCATTCCATACATATATATGGGAAGGTAGAAGCTCCAACTCGGTTTTACAGTGAAAACTGCAGGAACTTCAAACCGGCACTAGGAAACAGACTGAGAAAGCAGAGAAAAAGTGTCTCCTGAAACCAGTTCCCCCAGTGCTAGATGAACGAACGTCTCTCCAATTGCTCATTTCTGAGGGATAAGTGTGTGTGAAAGCCGTCCTTCACCTAGCTTGTTATGAACACAAAGTTTCTTTTCAGTTGCAAACACCATTCCATACATATATATGGGGAGGTACAAGCTCCAACTCGGTTTTACAGTGAAAACTGCAGGAACTTCAAACCGGCACTAGGAAACAGACTGAGAAAGCAGAGACAAAATGTCTCCTGCAACCCATTCCCTTGGTGGTAGATGAACGAACGTCCCTCCAATTGCTTAGTTCTGAGAGATAAGTGTGTGTGAAAGCAGTCCTTCACCTAGCTTGTTGGGAACACAAAGTTTCTTTTCAGTTGCAAACTCCTTTCCATACATATATATGGGAAGGTAGAAGCTCCAACTCGGTTTTACAGTGAAAACTGCAGGAACTTCAAACCGGCACTAGGAAACAGACTGAGAAAGCAGAGAAAAAGTGTCTCCTGAAACCCGTTCCCTTGGTGCTAGATGAAAGAACGTCTCTCCAATTGCTCATTTCTGAGGGATAAGTGTGTGTGAAAGCCGTCCTTCACCTAGCTTGTTGGGAACACAAAGTTTCTTTTCAGTTGCAAACTCCATTCCATACATATATATGGGGAGGTACTAGCTCCAACTCGGTTTTACAGTGAAAACTGCAGGAACCTCAAACCGTCGCTAGGAAACAGACTGAGAAAGCAGAGAAAAAGTGTCTCCTGCAACCCGTTCCCCCAGTGCTAGATGAACGAACGTCTCTCCAATTGCTCAGTTCTGAGGGATAAGTGTGTGTGAAAGCCGTCCTTCACCTAGCTTGTTGGGAACACAAAGTTTCTTTTCAGTTGCAAACTCCATTCCATACATATATATGGGGAGGTACTAGCTCCAACTCGGTTTTACAGTGAAAACTGCAGGAAATTCAAACCGGCACTAGGAAACAGACTGAGAAAGCAGAGAAAAAGTGTCACCTGCAACCCGTTCCCTTGGTGCTAGATGAACGAACGTCTCTCCAATTGCTTAGTTCTGAGAGATAAGTGTGTGTGGAAGCCGTCCTTCACCAACTTGTTGGGAACACAAAGTTTCTTTTCAGTTGCAAACTCCATTCCATACATATATATGGGAAGGTAGAAGCTCCAACTCGGTTTGACAGTGAAAACTGCAGGAACTTCCAACCGGCACTAGGAAACAGACTGAGAAAGCAGAGAAAAAGTGTCTCCTGCAACCCGTTCCCTTGGTGCTAGATGAACGAACGTCTCTCCAATTGCTCATTTCTGAGGGATAAGTGTGTGTGAAAGCCGTCCTTCACCTAGCTTGTTATGAACAAAAAGTTTCTTTTCAGTTGCAAACTCCATTCCATACATATATATGGGGTGGTACAAGCTCCAACTCGGTTTTACAGTGAAAACTGCAGGAACTTCAAACCGGCACTAGGAAACAGACTGAGAAAGCAGAGAAAAAGTGTCACCTGCAACCCGTTCCCTTGGTGCTAGATGAACCAACGTCTCTCCACTTGCTCAGTTCCGAGATATAAGTGTGTGTGAAAGCCGTCCTTCACCTAGCTTGTTGGGAACACAAAGTTTCTTTTCAGTTGCAAACTCCATTCCATACATATATATGGGGAGGTACTAGCTCCAACTCGGTTTTACAGTGAAAACTTCAGGAACTTCAAACCGGCACTAGAAATCAGACTGAGAAAGCACAGAAAAAGTGTCTCCTGCAACCCTTTCCCTTGGTGCTAGATGAACCAACGTCTCTCCACTTGCTCAGTTCCGAGAGATAAGTGTGTGTGAAAGCCGTCCTTCACCTAGCTTGTTGGGAACACAAAGTTTCTTTTCAGTTGCAAACTCCATTCCATACATATATATGTGTAGGTACTAGATCCAACACGGTTTTACAGTGAAAACTGCAGGAACTTCAAACCGGCACTAGGAAACAGACTGAGAAAGCAGAGAAAAAGTGTCACCTGCAACCCGTTCCCTTGGTGCTAGATGAACGAACGTCTCTCCACTTGCTCAGTTCTGAGAGATAAGTGTGTGTGAAAGCCGTCCTTCACCTAGCTTGTTGGGAACACAAAGTTTCTTTTCAGTTGCAAACTCCATTCCATACATATATATGGAGAGGTACTAGCTCCAACTCGGTTTTACAGGGAAAAATGCAGGAACTTCAAACCGGCACTAGGAAACAGACTGAGAAAGAAGAGAAAAAGTGACTCCTGCAACACGTTCCCTTAATTCTAAATGAACGAACGTCTCTCCAATTGCTCATTTCTGAGGGAAATCTGTGTGTGAAAGCCGTCCTTCACCTAGCTTGTTATGAACACAAAGTTTCTTTTCAGTTGCAAACTCCATTCCATACATATATATGTGTAGGTACTAGATCCAACACGGTTTTACAGTGAAAACTGCAGGAACTTCAAACCGGCACTAGGAAACAGACTGAGAAAGCAGAGAAAAAGTGTCTCCTGCAAACCGTTCCCTTGGTGCTAGATGAACGAACGTCTCTCCACTTGCTCAGTTCTGAGAGACAAGTGTGTGTGAAAGCCGTCCTTCACCTAGCTTGTTGGGAACACAAAGTTTCTTTTCAGTTGCAAAATCCATTCCATACATATATATGGGGAGGTACTAGCTCCAACTCGGTTTTACAGTGAAAACTGCAGGAACTTCAAACCGGCACTAGGAAACAGACTGAGAAAGCAGAGAAAAAGTGTCTCCTGCAACCCGTTCCCTTGGTGCTAGATGAACGAACGTCCCTCCACTTGCTCAGTTCTGAGAGATAATTGTTTGTGAAAGCCGTCTTTCACCTTGCTTGTTGGGAACACAAAGTTTCTTTTCAGTTGCAAACTCCTTTCCATACATATATATGGGGAGGTAGAAGCTCCAACTCGGTTTTACAGTGAAAACTGCAGGAACTTCAAACCGGCACTAGGAAACAGACTGAGAAAGCAGAGAAAATGTGTCTCCGGAAACCAGTTCCATTGGTGCTAGATGAACGAACGTCTCTCCACTTACTCAGTTCTGAGAGAAATGTGTGTGTGAAAGCCGTCCTTCAACTAGCTTGTTGGGAACACAAAGTTTCTTTTAAGTTGCAAACTCCATTCCATACATATATATGGGGAGGTACAAGCTCCAAATCGGTTTTACAGTGTAAACTGCAGGAACTTCAAACCGGCACTAGGAAACACACTGAGAAAGCAGAGAAAAAGTGTCACCTGCAACCCGTTCCCTTGGTGCTAGATGAACCAACGTCTCTCCACTTGCTCAGTTCCGAGAGATAAGTGTGTGTGAAAGCCGTCCTTCACCTAGCTTGTTGGGAACACAAAGTTTCTTTTCAGTTGCAAACTCCATTCCATACATATATATGGGGAGGTACTAGCTCCAATTCGGTTTTACAGTGAAAACTGCAGGAACTTCAAACCGGCACTAGGAAACAGACTGAGAAAGCAGAGAAAAAGTGTCTCCTGCAACCCGTTCCCTTGGTGCTAGATGAACGAACGTCTCTCCAATTGCTCAGTTCTGAGAGATAAGTGTGTGTGAAAGCCGTCCTTCACCTAGCTTGTTGGGAACACAAAGTTTCTTTTCAGTTGCAAACTCCATTCCATAAATATATATGGGGAGGTACTAGCTCCAACTCGGTTTTACAGTGAAAACTGCAGGAACTTCAACCCGGCACTAGGAAACAGACTGAGAAAGCAGAGAAAAAGTGTCTCCTGAAACCTGTTCCCTTGGTGCTAGGTGAAAGAACGTCTCTCCACGTGCTCAGTACTGAGAGATAACTGTGTGGGAAAGCCGTCCTTCACCTAGCTTGTTGGGAACACAAAGTTTCTTTTCAGTTGCAAACTCCATTCCATACGTATATATGGGGAGGTACTAGCTCCAACTCGGTTTTACAGTGAAAACTGCAGGAACTTCAAACCGTCGCTAGGAAACAGACTGAGAAAGCAGAGAAAAAGTGTCTCCTGCAACCCGTTCCCCCAGTGCTAGATGAACGAACGTCTCTCCAATTGCTCAGTTCTGAGGGATAAGTGTGTGTGAAAGCCGTCCTTCACCTAGCTTGTTGGGAACACAAAGTTTCTTTTCAGTTGCAAACTCCATTCAATACATATATATGGGGAGGTACTAGCTCCAACTCGGTTTTACAGTGAAAACTGCAGGAAATTCAAACCGGCACTAGGAAACAGACTGAGAAAGCAGAGACAAAATGTCTCCTGCAACCCATTCCCTTGGTGGTAGATGAACGAACGTCCCTCCAATTGCTTAGTTCTGAGAGATAAGTGTGTGTGAAAGCAGTCCTTCACCAACTTGTTGGGAACACAAAGTTTCTTTTCAGTTGCAAACTCCTTTCCATACATATACATGGGAAGGTAGAAGCTCCAACTCGGTTTTACAGTGAAAACTGCAGGAACTTCAAACCGGCACTAGGAAACAGACTGAGAAAGCAGAGAAAAAGTGTCTCCTGAAACCAGTTCCCCCAGTGCTAGATGAACGAACGTCTCTCCAATTGCTCATTTCTGAGGGATAAGTGAGTGTGAAAGCCGTCCTTCACCTAGCTTGTTATGAACACAAAGTTTCTTTTCAGTTGCAAACTCCATTCCATACATATATATGGGGAGGTACAAGCTCCAACTCGGTTTTACAGTGAAAACTGCAGGAACTTCAAACCGGCACTAGGAAACAGACTGAGAAAGCAGAGAAAAAGTGTCTCCTGCAACCCGTTCCCTTGGTGCTAGATGAACGAACGTCTCTCCACTTGCTCAGTACTGAGAGATAAGCGTGTGGGAAAGCCGTCCTTCTCCTAGCTTGTTGGGAACACAAAGTTTCTTTTCAGTTACAAACTCCATTCCATACATATATATGGGGAGGTACTAGCTCCAACTCGGTTTTACAGTGAAAACTGCAGGAACTTCAAACCGGCACTAGGAAACAGACTGAGAAAGCAGAGAAAAAGTGTCACCTGCAACCCGTTCCCTTGGTGCTAGATGAACGAACGTCTCTCCACTTGCTCAGTTCTGAGAGATAAGTGTGTGTGAAAGCCGTCCTTCAACTAGCTTGTTGGGAACACAAAGTTTCTTTTAAGTTGCAAACTCCATTCCATACATATATATGGGGAGGTAAAAGCTCCAACTCGGTTTTACAGTGAAAACTGCAGGAACTTCAAACCGGCACTAGGAAACAGACTGAGAAAGCAGAGAAAAAGTGTCACCTGCAACCCGTTCCCTTGGTGCTAGATGAACCAACGTCTCTCCACTTGCTCAGTTCCGAGATATAAGTGTGTGTGAAAGCCGTCCTTCACCTAGCTTGTTGGGAACACAAAGTTTCTTTTCAGTTGCAAACTCCATTCCATACATATATATGGGGAGGTACTAGCTCCAACTCGGTTTTACAGTGAAAACTTCAGGAACTTCAAACCGGCACTAGAAATCAGACTGAGAAAGCAGAGAAAAAGTGTCTCCTGCAACCCTTTCCCTTGGTGCTAGATGAACCAACGTCTCTCCACTTGCTCAGTTCCGAGAGATAAGTGTGTGTGAAAGCCGTCCTTCACCTAGCTTGTTGGGAACACAAAGTTTCTTTTCAGTTGCAAACTCCATTCCATACATATATATGTGTAGGTACTAGCTCCAACTCGGTTTTACAGTGAAAACTGCAGGAACTTCAAACCGGCACTAGGAAACAGACTGAGAAAGCAGAGAAAAAGTGTCACCTGCAACCCGTTCCCTTGGTGCTAGATGAACGAACGTCTCTCCAATTGCTTAGTTCTGAGAGATAAGTGTGTGTGAAAGCCGTCCTTCACCAACTTGTTGGGAACACAAAGTTTCTTTTCAGTTGCAAACTCCATTCCATACATATATATGGGAAGGTAGAAGCTCCAACTCGGTTTTACAGTGAAAACTGCAGGAACTTCAAACCGGCACTAGGAAACAGACTGAGAAAGCAGAGAAAAAGTGTCTCCTGATACCAGTTCCCCCAGTGCTAGATGAACGAACGTCTCTCCAATTGCTCATTTCTGAGGGATAAGTGTGTGTGAAAGCCGTCCTTCACCTAGCTTGTTATGAACACAAAGTTTCTTTTCAGTTGCAAACTCCATTCCATACATATATATGGGGAGGTACAAGCTCCAACTCGGTTTTACAGTGAAAACTGCAGGAACTTCAAACCGGCACTAGGAAACAGACTGAGAAAGCAGAGACAAAATGTCTCCTGCTACCCATTCCCTTGGTGGTAGATGAACGAACGTCCCTCCAATTGCTTAGTTCTGAGAGATAAGTGTGTGTGAAAGCAGTCCTTCACCTAGCTTGTTGGGAACACAAAGTTTCTTTTCAGTTGCAAACTCCTTTCCATACATATATATGGGAAGGTAGAAGCTCCAACTCGGTTTTACAGTGAAAACTGCAGGAACTTCAAACCGGCACTAGGAAACAGACTGAGAAAGCAGAGAAAAAGTGTCTCCTGAAACCCGTTCCCTTGGTGCTAGATGAAAGAACGTCTCTCCAATTGCTCATTTCTGAGGGATAAGTGTGTGTGAAAGCCGTCCTTCACCTAGCTTGTTGGGAACACAAAGTTTCTTTTCAGTTGCAAACTCCATTCCATACATATATATGGAGAGGTACTAGCTCCAACTCGGTTTTACAGTGAAAACTGCAGGAACTTCAAACCGTCGCTAGGAAACAGACTGAGAAAGCAGAGAAAAAGTGTCTCCTGCAACCCGT
Organism: Camelus dromedarius; assembly: GCF_036321535.1. NCBI lineage: Eukaryota > Metazoa > Chordata > Mammalia > Artiodactyla > Camelidae > Camelus > Camelus dromedarius. The sequence continues at coordinate 2,082,751 of NW_026989827.1, forward strand.
TCCCCCAGTGCTAGATGAACGAACGTCTCTCCAATTGCTCAGTTCTGAGGGATAAGTGTGTGTGAAAGCCGTCCTTCACCTAGCTTGTTGGGAACACAAAGTTTCTTTTCAGTTGCAAACTCCATTCCATACATATATATGGGGAGGTACTAGCTCCAACTCGGTTTTACAGTGAAAACTGCAGGAAATTCAAACCGGCACTAGGAAACAGACTGAGAAAGCAGAGAAAAAGTGTCACCTGCAACCCGTTCCCTTGGTGCTAGATGAACGAACGTCTCTCCAATTGCTTAGTTCTGAGAGATAAGTGTGTGTGAAAGCCGTCCTTCACCAACTTGTTGGGAACACAAAGTTTCTTTTCAGTTGCAAACTCCATTCCATACATATATATGGGAAGGTAGAAGCTCCAACTCGGTTTGACAGTGAAAACTGCAGGAACTTCCAACCGGCACTAGGAAACAGACTGAGAAAGCAGAGAAAAAGTGTCTCCTGCAACCCGTTCCCTTGGTGCTAGATGAACGAACGTCTCTCCAATTGCTCATTTCTGAGGGATAAGTGTGTGTGAAAGCCGTCCTTCACCTAGCTTGTTATGAACACAAAGTTTCTTTTCAGTTGCAAACTCCATTCCATACATATATATGGGGAGGTACAAGCTCCAACTCGGTTTTACAGTGAAAACTGCAGGAACTTCAAACCGGCACTAGGAAACAGACTGAGAAAGCAGAGAAAAAGTGTCACCTGCAACCCGTTCCCTTGGTGCTAGATGAACCAACGTCTCTCCACTTGCTCAGTTCCGAGATATAAGTGTGTGTGAAAGCCGTCCTTCACCTAGCTTGTTGGGAACACAAAGTTTCTTTTCAGTTGCAAACTCCATTCCATACATATATATGGGGAGGTACTAGCTCCAACTAGGTTTTACAGTGAAAACTTCAGGAACTTCAAACCGGCACTAGAAATCAGACTGAGAAAGCACAGAAAAAGTGTCTCCTGCAACCCTTTCCCTTGGTGCTAGATGAACCAACGTCTCTCCACTTGCTCAGTTCCGAGAGATAAGTGTGTGTGAAAGCCGTCCTTCACCTAGCTTGTTGGGAACACAAAGTTTCTTTTCAGTTGCAAACTCCATTCCATACATATATATGTGTAGGTGCTAGATCCAACACGGTTTTACAGTGAAAACTGCAGGAACTTCAAACCGGCACTAGGAAACAGACTGAGAAAGCAGAGAAAAAGTGTCACCTGCAACCCGTTCCCTTGGTGCTAGATGAACGAACGTCTCTCCACTTGCTCAGTTCTGAGAGATAAGTGTGTGTGAAAGCCGTCCTTCACCTAGCTTGTTGGGAACACAAAGTTTCTTTTCAGTTGCAAACTCCATTCCATACATATATATGGAGAGGTACTAGCTCCAACTCGGTTTTACAGGGAAAAATGCAGGAACTTCAAACCGGCACTAGGAAACAGACTGAGAAAGAAGAGAAAAAGTGACTCCTGCAACACGTTCCCTTAATTCTAAATGAACGAACGTCTCTCCAATTGCTCATTTCTGAGGGAAATCTGTGTGTGAAAGCCGTCCTTCACCTAGCTTGTTATGAACACAAAGTTTCTTTTCAGTTGCAAACTCCATTCCATACATATATATGTGTAGGTACTAGATCCAACACGGTTTTACAGTGAAAACTGCAGGAACTTCAAACCGGCACTAGGAAACAGACTGAGAAAGCAGAGAAAAAGTGTCTCCTGCAAACCGTTCCCTTGGTGCTAGATGAACGAACGTCTCTCCACTTGCTCAGTTCTGAGAGACAAGTGTGTGTGAAAGCCGTCCTTCACCTAGCTTGTTGGGAACACAAAGTTTCTTTTCAGTTGCAAAATCCATTCCATACATATATATGGGGAGGTACTAGCTCCAACTCGGTTTTACAGTGAAAACTGCAGGAACTTCAAACCGGCACTAGGAAACAGACTGAGAAAGCAGAGAAAAAGTGTCTCCTGCAACCCGTTCCCTTGGTGCTAGATGAACGAACGTCCCTCCACTTGCTCAGTTCTGAGAGATAATTGTTTGTGAAAGCCGTCTTTCACCTTGCTTGTTGGGAACACAAAGTTTCTTTTCAGTTGCAAACTCCTTTCCATACATATATATGGGGAGGTAGAAGCTCCAACTCGGTTTTACAGTGAAAACTGCAGGAACTTCAAACCGGCACTAGGAAACAGACTGAGAAAGCAGAGAAAATGTGTCTCCGGAAACCAGTTCCATTGGTGCTAGATGAACGAACGTCTCTCAACTTACTCAGTTCTGAGAGAAATGTGTGTGTGAAAGCCGTCCTTCAACTAGCTTGTTGGGAACACAAAGTTTCTTTTAAGTTGCAAACTCCATTCCATACATATATATGGGGAGGTACAAGCTCCAAATCGGTTTTACAGTGTAAACTGCAGGAACTTCAAACCGGCACTAGGAAACACACTGAGAAAGCAGAGAAAAAGTGTCACCTGCAACCCGTTCCCTTGGTGCTAGATGAACCAACGTCTCTCCACTTGCTCAGTTCCGAGAGATAAGTGTGTGTGAAAGCCGTCCTTCACCTAGCTTGTTGGGAACACAAAGTTTCTTTTCAGTTGCAAACTCCATTCCATACATATATATGGGGAGGTACTAGCTCCAATTCGGTTTTACAGTGAAAACTGCAGGAACTTCAAACCGGCACTAGGAAACAGACTGAGAAAGCAGAGAAAAAGTGTCTCCTGCAACCCGTTCCCTTGGTGCTAGATGAACGAACGTCTCTCCAATTGCTCAGTTCTGAGAGATAAGTGTGTGTGAAAGCCGTCCTTCACCTAGCTTGTTGGGAACACAAAGTTTCTTTTCAGTTGCAAACTCCATTCCATACATATATATGGGGAGGTACTAGCTCCAACTCGGTTTTACAGTGAAAACTGCAGGAACTTCAACCCGGCACTAGGAAACAGACTGAGAAAGCAGAGAAAAAGTGTCTCCTGAAACCTGTTCCCTTGGTGCTAGATGAAAGAACGTCTCTCCACGTGCTCAGTACTGAGAGATAACTGTGTGGGAAAGCCGTCCTTCACCTAGCTTGTTGGGAACACAAAGTTTCTTTTCAGTTGCAAACTCCATTCCATACGTATATATGGGGAGGTACTAGCTCCAACTCGGTTTTACAGTGAAAACTGCAGGAACTTCAAACCGTCGCTAGGAAACAGACTGAGAAAGCAGAGAAAAAGTGTCTCCTGCAACCCGTTCCCCCAGTGCTAGATGAACGAACGTCTCTCCAATTGCTCAGTTCTGAGGGATAAGTGTGTGTGAAAGCCGTCCTTCATCTAGCTTGTTGGGAACACAAAGTTTCTTTTCAGTTGCAAACTCCATTCCATACATATATATGGGGAGGTACTAGCTCCAACTCGGTTTTACAGTGAAAACTGCAGGAAATTCAAACCGGCACTAGGAAACAGACTGAGAAAGCAGAGACAAAATGTCTCCTGCAACCCATTCCCTTGGTGGTAGATGAACGAACGTCCCTCCAATTGCTTAGTTCTGAGAGATAAGTGTGTGTGAAAGCAGTCCTTCACCAACTTGTTGGGAACACAAAGTTTCTTTTCAGTTGCAAACTCCTTTCCATACATATACATGGGAAGGTAGAAGCTCCAACTCGGTTTTACAGTGAAAACTGCAGGAACTTCAAACCGGCACTAGGAAACAGACTGAGAAAGCAGAGAAAAAGTGTCTCCTGAAACCAGTTCCCCCAGTGCTAGATGAACGAACGTCTCTCCAATTGCTCATTTCTGAGGGATAAGTGAGTGTGAAAGCCGTCCTTCACCTAGCTTGTTATGAACACAAAGTTTCTTTTCAGTTGCAAACTCCATTCCATACATATATATGGGGAGGTACAAGCTCCAACTCGGTTTTACAGTGAAAACTGCAGGAACTTCAAACCGGCACTAGGAAACAGACTGAGAAAGCAGAGAAAAAGTGTCTCCTGCAACCCGTTCCCTTGGTGCTAGATGAACGAACGTCTCTCCACTTGCTCAGTACTGAGAGATAAGCGTGTGGGAAAGCCGTCCTTCTCCTAGCTTGTTGGGAACACAAAGTTTCTTTTCAGTTACAAACTCCATTCCATACATATATATGGGGAGGTACTAGCTCCAACTCGGTTTTACAGTGAAAACTGCAGGAACTTCAAACCGGCACTAGGAAACAGACTGAGAAAGCAGAGAAAAAGTGTCACCTGCAACCCGTTCCCTTGGTGCTAGATGAACGAACGTCTCTCCACTTGCTCAGTTCTGAGAGAAATGTGTGTGTGAAAGCCGTCCTTCAACTAGCTTGTTGGGAACACAAAGTTTCTTTTAAGTTGCAAACTCCATTCCATACATATATATGGGGAGGTAAAAGCTCCAAATCGGTTTTACAGTGAAAACTGCAGGAACTTCAAACCGGCACTAGGAAACAGACTGAGAAAGCAGAGAAAAAGTGTCACCTGCAACCCGTTCCCTTGGTGCTAGATGAACCAACGTCTCTCCACTTGCTCAGTTCCGAGATATAAGTGTGTGTGAAAGCCGTCCTTCACCTAGCTTGTTGGGAACACAAAGTTTCTTTTCAGTTGCAAACTCCATCCCATACATATATATGGGGAGGTACTAGCTCCAACTCGGTTTTACAGTGAAAACTTCAGGAACTTCAAACCGGCACTAGAAATCAGACTGAGAAAGCAGAGAAAAAGTGTCTCCTGCAACCCTTTCCCTTGGTGCTAGATGAACCAACGTCTCTCCACTTGCTCAGTTCCGAGAGATAAGTGTGTGTGAAAGCCGTCCTTCACCTAGCTTGTTGGGAACACAAAGTTTGTTTTCAGTTGCAAACTCCATTCCATACATATATATGTGTAGGTACTAGCTCCAACTCGGTTTTACAGTGAAAACTGCAGGAACTTCAAACCGGCACTAGGAAACAGACTGAGAAAGCAGAGAAAAAGTGTCACCTGCAACCCGTTCCCTTGGTGCTAGATGAACGAACGTCTCTCCACTTGCTCAGTTCTGAGAGATAACTGTGTGTGAAAGCAGTCCTTCACCTAGCTTGTTGGGAACACAAAGTTTCTTTTCAGTTGCAAACTCCTTTCCATACATATATATGGAGAGGTACTAGCTCCAACTCGGTTTTACAGTGAAAACTGCAGGAACTTCAAACCGGCACTAGGAAACAGACTGAGAAAGAAGAGAAAAAGTGACTCCTGCAACACGTTCCCTTGATTCTAAATGAACGAACGTCTCTCCACTTGCTCAGTTCTGAGAGAAATGTGTGTGTGAAAGCCGTCCTTCACCTAGCTTGTTATGAACACAAAGTTTCTTTTCAGTTGCAAACTCCATTCCATACATATATATGGGGAGGTACAAGCTCCAACTCGGTTTTACAGTGAAAACTGCAGGAACTTCAAACCGGCACTAGGAAACAGACTGAGAAAGCAGAGAAAAAGTGTCTCCTGCAACCCGTTCCCTTGGTTCTAGATGAACGAACGTCTCTCCACTTGCTCAGTACTGAGAGATAAGCGTGTGGGAAAGCCGTACTTCTCCTAGCTTGTTGGGAACACAAAGTTTCTTTTCAGTTACAAACTCCATTCCATACATATATATGGGGAGGTACTAGCTCCAACTCGGTTTTACAGTGAAAACTGCAGGAACTTCAAACCGGCACTAGGAAACAGACTGAGAAAGCAGAGAAAAAGTGTCACCTGCAACCCGTTCCCTTGGTGCTAGATGAACGAACGTCTCTCCACTTGCTCAGTTCTGAGAGATAAGTGTGTGTGAAAGCCGTCCTTCACCTAGCTTGTTGGGAACACAAAGTTTCTTTTCAGTTGCAAACTCCATTCCATACATATATATGTGTAGGTACTAGCTCCAACTCGGTTTTACAGGGAAAAATGCAGGAACTTCAAACCGGCACTAGGAAACAGACTGAGAAAGCAGAGAAAAAGTGTCTCCTGCAAACCGTTCCCTTGATGCTAAATGAACGAACGTCTCTCCACTTGCTCAGTTCTGAGAGAAATGTGTGTGTGAAAGCCGTCCTTCAACTAGCTTGTTGGGAACACAAAGTTTCTTTTCAGTTGCAAAATCCATTCCATACATATATATGGGGAGGTACTAGCTCCAAATCGGTTTTACAGTGAAAACTGCAGGAACTTCAAACCGGCACTAGGAAACAGACTTAGAAAGCAGAGAAAAAGTGTCACCTGCAACCCGTTCCCTTGGTGCTAGATGAACCAACGTCTCTCCACTTGCTCAGTTCCGAGATATAAGTGTGTGTAAAAGCCGTCCTTCACCTAGCTTGTTGGGAACACAAAGTTTCTTTTCAGTTGCAAACTCCATTCCATACATATATAAGGGGAGGTACTAGCTCCAACTCGGTTTTACAGTGAAAACTTCAGGAACTTCAAACCGGCACTAGAAATCAGACTGAGAAAGCAGAGAAAAAGTGTCTCCGGAAACCAGTTCCATTGGTGCTAGATGAACCAACGTCTCTCCACTTGCTCAGTTCCGAGAGATAAGTGTGTGTGAAAGCCGTCCTTCAACTAGCTTGTTGGGAACACAAAGTTTCTTTTCAGTTGCAAACTCCATTCCATACATATATATGTGTAGGTACTAGATCCAACACGGTTTTACAGTGAAAACTGCAGGAACTTCAAACCGGCACTATCAAACAGACTGAGAAAGCAGAGAAAAAGTGTCACCTGCAACCCGTTCCCTTGGTGCTAGATGAACCAACGTCTCTCCACTTGCTCAGTTCCGAGAGATAAGTGTGTGTGAAAGCCGTCCTTCACCTAGCTTGTTGGGAACACAAAGTTTCTTTTCAGTTGCAAACTCCATTCCATACATATATATGGGGAGGTACTAGCTCCAACACGGTTTTACAGTGAAAACTTCAGGAACTTCAAACCGGCACTAGAAAACAGACTGAGAAAGCAGAGAAAATGTGTCTCCTGCAACCCGTTCCCTTGGTGCTAGATGAACCAACGTCTCTCCACTTGCTCAGTTCCGAGAGATAAGTGTGTGTGAAAGCCGTCCTTTACCTAGCTTGTTGGGAACACAAAGTTTCTTTTCAGTTGCAAACTCCATTCCATACATATATATGTGTAGGTACTAGATCCAACACGGTTTTACAGTGAAAACTGCAGGAACTTCAAACCGGCACTAGGAAACAGACTGAGAAAGCAGAGAAAAAGTGTCTCCTGCAACCCGTTCCCTTGGTGCTAGATGAACGAACGTCTCTCCACTTGCTCAGTTCTGAGAGACAAGTGTGTGTGAAAGCCGTCCTTCACCTAGCTTTTTGGGAACTCAAAGTTTCTTTTCAGTTGCAAACTCCATTCCATACATATATATGGGGAGGTACTAGTTCCAAATCGGTTTTACAGTGAAAACTGCAGGAACTTCAAACCGGCACTAGGAAACAGACTGAGAAAGCAGAGAAAAGTGTCTCCTGCAACCCGTACCCTTGGTGCTAGATGAACGAACGTCTCTCCACTTGCTCAGTTCTGAGAGATAAGTGTGTGCGAAAGCCGTCCTTCACCTAGCTTGTTGGGAACACAAAGTTTCTTTTCAGTTGCAAACTCCATTCCATACATATATATGGGGAGGTACTAGCTCCAACTCGGTTTTACAGTGAAAACTGCAGGAACATCAAACCGGCAATAGGAAACAGACTGAGAAAGCAGAGAAAAAGTGTCTCCTGCAACCCGTTCCCTTGGTGCTAGATGAACGAACGTCCCTCCACTTGCTCAGTTCTGAGAGATAAGTGTTTGTGAAAGCCGTCCTTCACCTTGCTTGTTGGGAACACAAAGTTTCTTTTCAGTTGCAAACTCCTTTCCATACATATATATGGGGAGGTAGAAGCTCCAACTCGGTTTTACAGTGAAAACTGCAGGAACTTCAAACCGGCACTAGGAAACAGACTGAGAAAGCAGAGAAAAAGTGTCTCCTGCAACCCGTTCCCTTGGTGCTAGATGAACGAACGTCCCTCCACTTGCTCAGTTCTGAGAGATAATTGTTTGTGAAAGCCGTCTTTCACCTTGCTTGTTGGGAACACAAAGTTTCTTTTCAGTTGCAAACTCCTTTCCATACATATATATGGGGAGGTAGAAGCTCCAACTCGGTTTTACAGTGAAAACTGCAGGAACTTCAAACCGGCACTAGGAAACAGACTGAGAAAGCAGAGAAAATGTGTCTCCGGACACCAGTTCCATTGGTGCTAGATGAACGAACGTCTCTCCACTTACTCAGTTCTGAGAGAAATGTGTGTTTGAAAGCCGTCCTTCAACTAGCTTGTTGGGAACACAAAGTTTCTTTTAAGTTGCAAACTCCATTCCATACATATATATGGGGAGGTACAAGCTCCAAATCGGTTTTACAGTGAAAACTGCAGGAACTTCAAACCGGCACTAGGAAACACACTGAGAAAGCAGAGAAAAAGTGTCACCTGCAACCCGTTCCCTTGGTGCTAGATGAACCAACGTCTCTCCACTTGCTCAGTTCCGAGAGATAAGTGTGTGTGAAAGCCGTCTTTCACCTTGCTTGTTGGGAACACAAAGTTTCTTTTCAGTTGCAAACTCCATTCCATACATATATATGTGTAGGTACTAGATCCAACACGGTTTTACAGTGAAAACTGCAGGAACTTCAAAACGGCACTAGGAAACAGACTGAGAAAGCAGAGAAAAAGTGTCTCCGGAAACCAGTTCCATTGGTGATAGATGAACGAACGTCTCTCCACTTGCTCAGTTCTGAGAGACAAAAGTGTGTGAAAGCCGTCCTTCACCTAGCTTGTTGGGAACACAAAGTTTCTTTTCAGTTGCAAACTCCATTCCATACATATATATGGGGAGGTACTAGCTCCAAATCGGTTTTACAGTGAAAACTGCAGGAACTTCAAACCGGCACTAGGAAACAAACTGAGAAAGCAGAGAAAAAGTGTCTCCTGCAACCCGTATCCTTGGTGCTAGATGAACGAACGTCTCTCCACTTGCTCAGTTCTGAGAGATAAGTGTGTGCGAAAGCCGTCCTTCACCTAGCTTGTTGGGAACACAAAGTTTCTTTTCAGTTGCAAACTCCATTCCATACATATATATGGGGAGGTACTAGCTCCAACTCGGTTTTACAGTGAAAACTGCAGGAACTTCAAACCGGCACTAGGAAACAGACTGAGAAAGCAGAGAAAATGTGTCTCCTGCAACCCGTTCCCTTGGTGCTAGATGAACGAACGTCCCTCCACTTGCTCAGTTCTGAGAGATAATTGTTTGTGAAAGCCGTCTTTCACCTTGCTTGTTGGGAACACAAAGTTTCTTTTCAGTTGCAAACTCCTTTCCATACATATATATGGGGAGGTAGAAGCTCCAACTCGGTTTTACAGTGAAAACTGCAGGAACTTCAAACCGGCACTAGGAAACAGACTGAGAAAGCAGAGAAAATGTGTCTCCGGAAACCAGTTCCATTGGTGCTAGATGAACGAACGTCTCTCCACTTACTCAGTTCTGAGAGAAATGTGTGTTTGAAAGCCGTCCTTCAACTAGCTTGTTGGGAACACAAAGTTTCTTTTAAGTTGCAAACTCCATTCCATACATATATATGGGGAGGTACAAGCTCCAAATCGGTTTTACAGTGAAAACTGCAGGAACCTCAAACCGGCACTAGGAAACACACTGAGAAAGCAGAGAAAAAGTGTCACCTGCAACCCGTTCCCTTGGTGCTAGATGAACCAACGTCTCTCCACTTGCTCAGTTCTGAGAGATAAGTGTGTGTGAAAGCCGTCATTCACCTTGCTTGTTGGGAACACAAAGTTTCTTTTCAGTTGCAAACTCCATTCCATACATATATATGTGTCGGTACTAGATCCAACACGGTTTTACAGTGAAAACTGCAGGAACTTCAAAACGGCACTAGGAAACAGACTGAGAAAGCAGAGAAAAAGTGTCTCCGGAAACCAGTTCCATTGGTGCTAGATGAACGAACGTCTCTCCACTTGCTCAGTTCTGAGAGACAAGTGTGTGTGAAAGCCGTCCTTCACCTAGCTTGTTGGGAACACAAAGTTTCTTTTCAGTTGCAAACTCCATTCCATACATATATATGGGGAGGTACTAGCTCCAAATCGGTTTTACAGTGAAAACTGCAGGAACTTCAAACCGGCACTAGGAAACAAACTGAGAAAGCAGAGAAAAAGTGTCTCCTGCAACCCGTATCCTTGGTGCTAGATGAACGAACGTCTCTCCACTTGCTCAGTTCTGAGAGATAAGTGTGTGCGAAAGCCGTCCTTCACCTAGCTTGTTGGGAACACAAAGTTTCTTTTCAGTTGCAAACTCCATTCCATACATATATATGGGGAGGTACTAGCTCCAACTCGGTTTTACAGTGAAAACTGCAGGAACATCAAACCGGCACTAGGAAACAGACTGAGAAAGCAGAGAAAATGTGTCTCCTGCAACCCGTTCCCTTGGTGCTAGATGAACGAACGTCCCTCCACTTGCTCAGTTCTGAGAGATAAGTGTTTGTGAAAGCCGTCTTTCACCTTGCTTGTTCGGAACACAAAGTATCTTTTCAGTTGCAAACTCCTTTCCATACATATATATGGGGAGGTAGAAGCTCCAACTCGGTTTTACAGTGAAAACTGCAGGAACTTCAAAACGGCACTAGGAAACAGACTGAGAAAGCAGAGAAAAAGTGTCTCCTGCAACCCGTTCCCTTGGTGCTAGATGAACGAACGTCTCTCCACTTGCTCAGTTCTGAGAGACAAGTGTGTGTGAAAGCCGTCCTTCACCTAGCTTGTTGGGAACACAAAGTTTCTTTTCAGTTGCAAACTCCATTCCATACATATATATGGGGAGGTACTAGCTCCAAATCGGTTTTACAGTGAAAACTGCAGGAACTTCAAACCGGCACTAGGAAACAAACTGAGAAAGCAGAGAAAAAGTGTCTCCTGCAACCCGTTCCCTTGGTGCTAGATGAACGAACGTCTCTCCACTTGCTGAGTTCTGAGAGATAAGTGTGTGCGAAAGCCGTCCTTCACCTAGCTTGTTGGGAACACAAAGTTTCTTTTCAGTTGCAAACTCCATTCCATACATATATATGGGGAGGTACTAGCTCCAACTCGGTTTTACAGTGAAAACTGCAGGAACATCAAACCGGCACTAGGAAACAGACTGAGAAAGCAGAGAAAAAGTGTCTCCTGCAACCCGTTCCCTTGGTGCTAGATGAACGAACGTCCCTCCACTTGCTCAGTTCTGAGAGATAAGTGTTTGTGAAAGCCGTCTTTCACCTTGCTTGTTGGGAACACAAAGTATCTTTTCAGTTGCAAACTCCATTCCATACATATATATGGGGAGGTAGAAGCTCCAACTCGGTTTTACAGTGAAAACTGCAGGAACTTCAAACCGGCACTAGGAAACAGACTGAGAAAGCAGAGAAAATGTGTCTCCGGAAACCAGTTCCATTGGTGCTAGATGAACGAACGTCTCTCCACTTGCTCAGTTCTGAGAGATAAGTTTGCGTGAAAGCCGTCTTTCAAATAGCTTGTTGGGAACACAAAGTTTCTTTTCAGTTGCAAACTCCATTCCATACATATATATGGGGAGGTACTAGCTCCAATTCGGTTTTACAGTGAAAACTGCAGTAACTTCAAACCGGCACTAGGAAAGAGACTGAGAAAGCAGAGAAAAAGTGTCTCTTGCAACCCGTTCCCTTGGTGCTAGATGAACGAACTTCTCTCCAATTGCTCAGTTCTGAGAGATAAGTGTGTGTGAAAGCCGTCCCTCACGAAGCTTGTTGGGAACACAAAGTTTCTTTTCAGTTGCAAACTCCATTCCATACATATATATGGGGAGGTACTAGCTCCAACTCGGTTTGACAGTGAAAACTGCAGGAACTTCAAACCGGCACTAGGAAACAGACTGAGAAAGCAGAAAAAAAGTGTCTCCTGCAACACGTTCCCTTGGGTCTAGATGAACGAACGTCTCTCCACTTGCTCAGTTCTGAGAGATAAGTGTGTGTGAAAGCCGTCCTTCAACTAGCTTGTTGGGAACACAAAGTTTCTTTTAAGTTGCAAACTCCATTCCATACATATATATGGGGAGGTACAAGCTCCAAATCGGTTTTACAGTGAAAACTGCAGGAACTTCAAACCGGCACTAGGAAACACACTGAGAAAGCAGAGAAAATGTGTCTCCTGCAACCCGTTCCCTTGGTGCTAGATGAACGAACGTCCCTCCACTTGCTCAGTTCTGAGAGATAAGTGTTTGTGAAAGCCGTCTTTCACCTTGCTTGTTCGGAACACAAAGTATCTTTTCAGTTGCAAACTCCTTTCCATACATATATATGGGGAGGTAGAAGCTCCAACTCGGTTTTACAGTGAAAACTGCAGGAACTTCAAAACGGCACTAGGAAACAGACTGAGAAAGCAGAGAAAAAGTGTCTCCTGCAACCCGTTCCCTTGGTGCTAGATGAACGAACGTCTCTCCACTTGCTCAGTTCTGAGAGACAAGTGTGTGTGAAAGCCGTCCTTCACCTAGCTTGTTGGGAACACAAAGTTTCTTTTCAGTTGCAAACTCCATTCCATACATATATATGGGGAGGTACTAGCTCCAAATCGGTTTTACAGTGAAAACTGCAGGAACTTCAAACCGGCACTAGGAAACAAACTGAGAAAGCAGAGAAAAAGTGTCTCCTGCAACCCGTTCCCTTGGTGCTAGATGAACGAACGTCTCTCCACTTGCTGAGTTCTGAGAGATAAGTGTGTGCGAAAGCCGTCCTTCACCTAGCTTGTTGGGAACACAAAGTTTCTTTTCAGTTGCAAACTCCATTCCATACATATATATGGGGAGGTACTAGCTCCAACTCGGTTTTACAGTGAAAACTGCAGGAACATCAAACCGGCACTAGGAAACAGACTGAGAAAGCAGAGAAAAAGTGTCTCCTGCAACCCGTTCCCTTGGTGCTAGATGAACGAACGTCCCTCCACTTGCTCAGTTCTGAGAGATAAGTGTTTGTGAAAGCCGTCTTTCACCTTGCTTGTTGGGAACACAAAGTATCTTTTCAGTTGCAAACTCCATTCCATACATATATATGGGGAGGTAGAAGCTCCAACTCGGTTTTACAGTGAAAACTGCAGGAACTTCAAACCGGCACTAGGAAACAGACTGAGAAAGCAGAGAAAATGTGTCTCCGGAAACCAGTTCCATTGGTGCTAGATGAACGAACGTCTCTCCACTTGCTCAGTTCTGAGAGATAAGTTTGCGTGAAAGCCGTCTTTCAAATAGCTTGTTGGGAACACAAAGTTTCTTTTCAGTTGCAAACTCCATTCCATACATATATATGGGGAGGTACTAGCTCCAATTCGGTTTTACAGTGAAAACTGCAGTAACTTCAAACCGGCACTAGGAAAGAGACTGAGAAAGCAGAGAAAAAGTGTCTCTTGCAACCCGTTCCCTTGGTGCTAGATGAACGAACTTCTCTCCAATTGCTCAGTTCTGAGAGATAAGTGTGTGTGAAAGCCGTCCCTCACGAAGCTTGTTGGGAACACAAAGTTTCTTTTCAGTTGCAAACTCCATTCCATACATATATATGGGGAGGTACTAGCTCCAACTCGGTTTGACAGTGAAAACTGCAGGAACTTCAAACCGGCACTAGGAAACAGACTGAGAAAGCAGAAAAAAAGTGTCTCCTGCAACACGTTCCCTTGGGTCTAGATGAACGAACGTCTCTCCACTTGCTCAGTTCTGAGAGATAAGTGTGTGTGAAAGCCGTCCTTCAACTAGCTTGTTGGGAACACAAAGTTTCTTTTAAGTTGCAAACTCCATTCCATACATATATATGGGGAGGTACAAGCTCCAAATCGGTTTTACAGTGAAAACTGCAGGAACTTCAAACCGGCACTAGGAAACACACTGAGAAAGCAGAGAAAAAGTGTCACCTGCAACCCGTTCCCTTGGTGCTAGATGAACCAACGTCTCTCCACTTGCTCAGTTCCGAGAGATAAGTGTGTGTGAAAGCCGTCTTTCACCTTGCTTGTTGGGAACACAAAGTTTCTTTTCAGTTGCAAACTCCATTCCATACATATATATGTGTAGGTACTAGATCCAACACGGTTTTACAGTGAAAACTGCAGGAACTTCAAAACGGCACTAGGAAACAGACTGAGAAAGCAGAGAAAAAGTGTCTCCGGAAACCAGTTCCATTGGTGATAGATGAACGAACGTCTCTCCACTTGCTCAGTTCTGAGAGACAAGTGTGTGTGAAAGCCGTCCTTCACCTAGCTTGTTGGGAACACAAAGTTTCTTTTCAGTTGCAAACTCCATTCCATACATATATATGGGGAGGTACTAGCTCCAAATCGGTTTTACAGTGAAAACTGCAGGAACTTCAAACCGGCACTAGGAAACAAACTGAAAAAGCAGAGAAAAAGTGTCTCCTGCAACCCGTATCCTTGGTGCTAGATGAACGAACGTCTCTCCACTTGCTCAGTTCTGAGAGATAAGTGTGTGCCAAAGCCGTCCTTCACCTAGCTTGTTGGGAACACAAAGTTTCTTTTCAGTTGCAAACTCCATTCCATACATATATATGGGGAGGTACTAGCTCCAACTCGGTTTTACAGTGAAAACTGCAGGAACATCAAACCGGCACTAGGAAACAGACTGAGAAAGCAGAGAAAATGTGTCTCCTGCAACCCGTTCCCTTGGTGCTAGATGAACGAACGTCCCTCCACTTGCTCAGTTCTGAGAGATAATTGTTTGTGAAAGCCGTCTTTCACCTTGCTTGTTGGGAACACAAAGTTTCTTTTCAGTTGCAAACTCCTTTCCATACATATATATGGGGAGGTAGAAGCTCCAACTCGGTTTTACAGTGAAAACTGCAGGAACTTCAAACCGGCACTAGGAAACAGACTGAGAAAGCAGAGAAAATGTGTCTCCGGAAACCAGTTCCATTGGTGCTAGATGAACGAACGTCTCTCCACTTACTCAGTTCTGAGAGAAATGTGTGTTTGAAAGACGTCCTTCAACTAGCTTGTTGGGAACACAAAGTTTCTTTTAAGTTGCAAACTCCATTCCATACATATATATGGGGAGGTACAAGCTCCAAATCGGTTTTACAGTGAAAACTGCAGGAACTTCAAACCGGCACTAGGAAACACACTGAGAAAGCAGAGAAAAAGTGTCACCTGCAACCCGTTCCCTTGGTGCTAGATGAACCAACGTCTCTCCACTTGCTCAGTTCTGAGAGATAAGTGTGTGTGAAAGCCGTCATTCACCTTGCTTGTTGGGAACACAAAGTTTCTTTTCAGTTGCAAACTCCATTCCATACATATATATGTGTAGGTACTAGATCCAACACGGTTTTACAGTGAAAACTGCAGGAACTTCAAAACGGCACTAGGAAACAGACTGAGAAAGCAGAGAAAAAGTGTCTCCGGAAACCAGTTCCATTGGTGCTAGATGAACGAACGTCTCTCCACTTGCTCAGTTCTGAGAGACAAGTGTGTGTGAAAGCCGTCCTTCACCTAGCTTGTTGGGAACACAAAGTTTCTTTTCAGTTGCAAACTCCATTCCATACATATATATGGGGAGGTACTAGCTCCAAATCGGTTTTACAGTGAAAACTGCAGGAACTTCAAACCGGCACTAGGAAACAAACTGAGAAAGCAGAGAAAAAGTGTCTCCTGCAACCCGTATCCTTGGTGCTAGATGAACGAACGTCTCTCCACTTGCTCAGTTCTGAGAGATAAGTGTGTGCGAAAGCCGTCCTTCACCTAGCTTGTTGGGAACACAAAGTTTCTTTTCAGTTGCAAACTCCATTCCATACATATATATGGGGAGGTACTAGCTCAACTCGGTTTTACAGTGAAAACTGCAGGAACATCAAACCGGCACTAGGAAACAGACTGAGAAAGCAGAGAAAATGTGTCTCCTGCAACCCGTTCCCTTGGTGCTAGATGAACGAACGTCCCTCCACTTGCTCAGTTCTGAGAGATAAGTGTTTGTGAAAGCCGTCTTTCACCTTGCTTGTTCGGAACACAAAGTATCTTTTCAGTTGCAAACTCCTTTCCATACATATATATGGGGAGGTAGAAGCTCCAACTCGGTTTTACAGTGAAAACTGCAGGAACTTCAAACCGGCACTAGGAAACAGACTGAGAAAGCAGAGAAAAAGTGTCTCCTGCAACCCGTTCCCTTGGTGCTAGATGAACGAACGTCTCTCCACTTGCTCAGTTCTGAGAGACAAGTGTGTGTGAAAGCCGTCCTTCACCTAGCTTGTTGGGAACACAAAGTTTCTTTTCAGTTGCAAACTCCATTCCATACATATATATGGGGAGGTACTAGCTCCAACTCGGTTTTACAGTGAAAACTGCAGGAACATCAAACCGGCACTAGGAAACAGACTGAGAAAGCAGAGAAAAAGTGTCTCCTGCAACCCGTTCCCTTGGTGCTAGATGAACGAACGTCCCTCCACTTGCTCAGTTCTGAGAGATAAGTGTTTGTGAAAGCCGTCTTTCACCTTGCTTGTTGGGAACACAAAGTATCTTTTCAGTTGCAAACTCCATTCCATACATATATATGGGGAGGTAGAAGCTCCAACTCGGTTTTACAGTGAAAACTGCAGGAACTTCAAACCGGCACTAGGAAACAGACTGAGAAAGCAGAGAAAATGTGTCTCCGGAAACCAGTTCCATTGGTGCTAGATGAACGAACGTCTCTCCACTTGCTCAGTTCTGAGAGATAAGTTTGCGTGAAAGCCGTCTTTCAAATAGCTTGTTGGGAACACAAAGTTTCTTTTCAGTTGCAAACTCCATTCCATACATATATATGGGGAGGTACTAGCTCCAATTCGGTTTTACAGTGAAAACTGCAGTAACTTCAAACCGGCACTAGGAAAGAGACTGAGAAAGCAGAGAAAAAGTGTCTCCTGCAACCCGTTCCCTTGGTGCTAGATGAACGAACTTCTCTCCAATTGCTCAGTTCTGAGAGATAAGTGTGTGTGAAAGCCGTCCCTCACGAAGCTTGTTGGGAACACAAAGTTTCTTTTCAGTTGCAAACTCCATTCCATACATATATATGGGGAGGTACTAGCTCCAATTCGGTTTGACAGTGAAAACTGCAGGAACTTCAAACCGGCACTAGGAAACAGACTGAGAAAGCAGAAAAAAAGTGTCTCCTGCAACACGTTCCCTTGGGTCTAGATGAACGAACGTCTCTCCACTTGCTCAGTTCTGAGAGATAAGTGTGTGTGAAAGCCGTCCTTCAACTAGCTTGTTGGGAACACAAAGTTTCTTTTCAGTTGCAAACCCCTTTCCATACATATATATGGGGAGGTAGAAGCTCCAACTCGGTTTTACAGTGAAAACTGCAGGAACTTCAAACCGGCACTAGGAAACAGACTGAGAAAGCAGAGAAAATGTGTCTCCGGAAAACAGTTCCATTTGTGCTAGATGAACGAAAGTCTCTCCACTTGCTCAGTTCTGAGAGATAAGTGAGTGTGAAAGCCGTCCTTCACCTAGCTTGTTGGGAACACAAAGTTTCTTTTCAGTTGCAAACTCCATTCCATACATATATATGGGGAGGTACTAGCTCCAATTCGGTTTTACAGTGAAAACTGCAGGAACTTCAAACCGGCACTAGGAAAGAGAATGAGAAAGCAGAGAAAAAGTGTCTCCTGCAACCCGTTCACTTGGTGCTAGATGAACGAACGTCTCTCCACTTGCTCAGTTCTGAGAGATAAGTGTGTGTGAAAGCCGTCCTTCACCTAGCTTGTTATGAACACAAAGTTTCTTTTCAGTTGCAAACTCCATTCCATAAATATATATGGGGAGGTACAAGCTCCAACTCGGTTTGACAGTGAAAACTGCAGGAACTTCAAACCGGCACTAGGAAACAGACTGAGAAAGCAGAGAAAAAGTGTCTCCTGCAACCCGTTCCCTTGGTGCTGGATGAACGAACGTCTCTCCACTTGCTCAGTTCTGAGAGATAAGTGTGTGTGAAAGCCGTCCTTCACCTAGCTTGTTGGGAACCCAAAGTTTCTTTTAAGTTGCAAACTCCATTCCATACATATATATGGGGAGGTAAAAGCTCCAAATCGGTTTTACAGTGAAAACTGCAGGAACTTCAAACCGGCACTAGGAAACAGACTGAGAAAGCAGAGAAAAAGTATCACCTGCAACCCGTTCCCTTTGTGCTAGATGAACCAACGTCTCTCCACTTGCTCAGTTCCGAGATATAAGTGTGTGTGAAAGCCGTCCTTCACCTAGCTTGTTGGGAACACAAAGTTTCTTTTCAGTTGCAAACTCCATTCCATACATATATATGGGGAGGTACTAGCTCCAACTCGGTTTTACAGTGAAAACTGCAGGAACTTCAAACCGTCGCTAGGAAACAGACTGAGAAAGCAGAGAAAAAGTGTCTCCTGCAACCCGTTCCCCCGGTGCTAGATGAACCAACGTCTCTCCACTTGCTCAGTTCCGAGAGATAAGTGTGTGTGAAAGCCGTCCTTCACCTAGCTTGTTGGGAACACAAAGTTTCTTTTCAGTTGCAAACTCCATTCCATACATATATATGGGGAGGTACAAGCTCCAACTCGGTTTTACAGTGAAAACTGCAGGAACTTCAAACCGGCACTAGGAAACAGACTGAGAAAGCAGAGAAAAAGTGTCTCCTGCAAACCGTTCCCTTGGTGCTAGATGAACAAACGTCTCTCCACTTGCTCAGTTCTGAGAGATAAGCGTGTGGGAAAGCCGTCCTTCTCCTAGCTTGTTGGGAACACAAAGTTTCTTTTAAGTTGCAAACTCCATTCCATACATATATATGGGGAGGTACTAGCTCCAATTCGGTTTTACAGTGAAAACTGCAGGAACTTCAAACCGGCACTAGGAAAGAGAATGAGAAAGCAGAGAAAAAGTGTCTCCTGCAACCCGTTCACTTGGTGCTAGATGAACGAACGTCTCTCCAATTGCTCAGTTCTGAGAGATAAGTGTGTGTGAAAGCCGTCCTTCACCTAGCTTGTTATGAACACAAAGTTTCTTTTCAGTTGCAAACTCCATTCCATAAATATATATGGGGAGGTACAAGCTCCAACTCGGTTTGACAGTGAAAACTGCAGGAACTTCAAACCGGCACTAGGAAACAGACTGAGAAAGCAGAGAAAAAGTGTCTCCTGCAACCCGTTCCCTTGGTGCTGGATGAACGAACGTCTCTCCACTTGCTCAGTTCTGAGAGATAAGTGTGTGTGAAAGCCGTCCTTCACCTAGCTTGTTGGGAACCCAAAGTTTCTTTTAAGTTGCAAACTCCATTCCATACATATATATGGGGAGGTAAAAGCTCCAAATCGGTTTTACAGTGAAAACTGCAGGAACTTCAAACCGGCACTAGGAAACAGACTGAGAAAGCAGAGAAAAAGTATCACCTGCAACCCGTTCCCTTTGTGCTAGATGAACCAACGTCTCTCCACTTGCTCAGTTCCGAGATATAAGTGTGTGTGAAAGCCGTCCTTCACCTAGCTTGTTGGGAACACAAAGTTTCTTTTCAGTTGCAAACTCCATTCCATACATATATATGGGGAGGTACTAGCTCCAACTCGGTTTTACAGTGAAAACTGCAGGAACTTCAAACTGTCGCTAGGAAACAGACTGAGAAAGCAGAGAAAAAGTGTCTCCTGCAACCCGTTCCCCCGGTGCTAGATGAACCAACGTCTCTCCACTTGCTCAGTTCCGAGAGATAAGTGTGTGTGAAAGCCGTCCTTCACCTAGCTTGTTGGGAACACAAAGTTTCTTTTCAGTTGCAAACTCCATTCCATACATATATATGGGGAGGTACAAGCTCCAACTCGGTTTTACAGTGAAAACTGCAGGAACTTCAAACCGGCACTAGGAAACAGACTGAGAAAGCAGAGAAAAAGTGTCTCCTGCAAACCGTTCCCTTGGTGCTAGATGAACGAACGTCTCTCCACTTGCTCAGTTCTGAGAGATAAGCGTGTGGGAAAGCCGTCCTTCTCCTAGCTTGTTGGGAACACAAAGTTTCTTTTAAGTTGCAAACTCCATTCCATACATATATATGGGGAGGTAAAAGCTCCAAATCGGTTTTACAGTGAAAACTGCAGGAACTTCAAACCGGCACTAGGAAACAGACTGAGAAAGCAGAGAAAAAGTATCACCTGCAACCCGTTCCCTTTGTGCTAGATGAACCAACGTCTCTCCACTTGCTCAGTTCCGAGATATAAGTGTGTGTGAAAGCCGTCCTTCACCTAGCTTGTTGGGAACACAAAGTTCTTTTCAGTTGCAAACTCCATTCCATACATATATATGGGGAGGTACTAGCTCCAACTCGGTTTTACAGTGAAAACTTCAGGAACTTCAAACCGGCACTAGAAATCAGACTGAGAAAGCAGAGAAAAAGTGTCTCCTGCAACCCTTTCCCTTGGTGCTAGATGAACGAACGTCTCTCCACTTACTCAGTTCTGAGAGATAAGTGTGTGTGAAAGCCGTCCTTCACCTAGCTTGTTGGGAACACAAAGTTTCTTTTCAGTTGCAAACTCCATTCCATACATATATATGTGTAGGTACTAGATCCAACACGGTTTTACAGTGAAAACTGCAGGAACTTCAAACCGGCACTAGGAAACAGACTGAGAAAGCAGAGAAAAAGTGTCTCCTGCAAACCGTTCCCTTGGTGCTAGATGAACGAACGTCTCTCCACTTGCTCAGTTCTGAGAGACAAGTGTGTGTGAAAGCCGTCCTTCACCTAGCTTGTTGGTAACACAAAGTTTCTTTTCAGTTGCAAACTCCATTCCATACATATATATGGGGAGGTACTAGCTCCAACTCGGTTTTACAGTGAAAACTGCAGGAACTTCAAACCGGCACTAGGAAACAGACTGAGAAAGCAGAGAAAAAGTGTCTCCTGCAACCCGTTCCCTTGGTGCTAGATGAACGAACGTCCCTCCACTTGCTCAGTTCTGAGAGATAATTGTTTGTGAAAGCCGTCTTTCACCTTGCTTGTTGGGAACACAAAGTTTCTTTTCAGTTGCAAACTCCTTTCCATACATATATATGTGTAGGTACTAGATCCAACACGGTTTTACAGTGAAAACTGCTGGAACTTCAAACCGGCACTAGGAAACAGACTGAGAAAGCAGAGAAAATGTGTCTCCGGGAACCAGTTCCATTGGTGCTAGATGAACGAACGTCTCTCCACTTACTCAGTTCTGAGAGAAATGTGTGTGTGAAAGCCGTCCTTCACCTAGCTTGTTGGGAACACAAAGTTTCTTTTAAGTAGCAAACTCCATTCCATACATATATATGGGGAGGTACAAGCTCCAAATCGGTTTTACATTGAAAACTGCAGGAACTTCAAACCGGCACTAGGAAACACACTGAGAAAGCAGAGAAAAGGTGTCACCTGCAACCCGTTCCCTTGGTGCTAGATGAACCAACGTCTCTCCACTTGCTCAGTTCCGAGAGATAAGTGTGTGTGAAAGCCGTCCTTCACCTAGCTTGTTGGGAACACAAAGTTTCTTTTCAGTTGCAAACTCCATTCCTTACATATATATGGGGAGGTACTAGCTCCAACTCGGTTTTACAGTGAAAACTTCAGGAACTTCAAACCGGCACTAGAAAACAGACTGAGAAAGCAGAGAAAATGTGTCTCCTGCAACACGTTCCCTTGGTGCTAGATGAACCAACGTCTCTCCACTTGCTCAGTTCCGAGAGATAAGTGTGTGTGAAAGCCGTCCTTCACCTAGCTTGTTGGGAACACAAAGTATCTTTTCAGTTGCAAACTCCATTCCATACATATATATGTGTAGGTACTAGATCCAACACGGTTTTACAGTGAAAACTGCAGAAACTTCAAAACGGCACTAGGAAACAGACTGAGAAAGCAGAGAAAATGTGTCTCCTGCAACCCGTTCCCTTGGTGCTAGATGAACGAACGTCTCTCCAATTGCTCAGTTCTGAGAGACAAGTGTGTGTGAAAGCCGTCCTTCACCTAGCTTGTTGGGAACACAAAGTTTCTTTTCAGTTGCAAACTCCATTCCATACATATATATGGGGAGGTACAAGCTCCAACTCGGTTTGACAGTGAAAACTGCAGGAACTTCAAACCGGCACTAGGAAAGAGACTGAGAAAGCAGAGAAAAAGTGTCTCCTGCAACCCGTTCCCTTGGTGCTGGATGAACGAACGTCTCTCCACTTGCTCAGTTCTGAGAGATAAGTGTGTGTGAAAGCCGTCCTTCAACTAGCTTGTTGGGAACCCAAAGTTTCTTTTCAGTTGCAAACTCCATTCCATACATATATATGGGGAGGTACTAGCTCCAACTCGGTTTTACAGTGAAAACTGCAGGAAATTCAACCCGGCACTAGGAAACAGACTGAGAAAGCAGAGAAAAAGTGTCTCCTGAAACCAGTTCCCTTGGTGCTAGATGAACGAACGTCTCTCCACTTGATCAGTTCTGAGAGATAAGTTTGCGTGAAAGCCGTCTTTCAAATAGCTTGTTGGTTACACAAAGTTTCTTTTCAGTTGCAAACTCCATTCCATACATATATATGGGGAGGTAGAAGCTCCAACTCGGTTTTACAGTGAAAACTGCAGGAACTTCAAACCGGCACTAGGAAACAGACTGAGAAAGCAGAGAAAATGTGTCTCCGGAAACCAGTTCCCTTGGTGCTAGATGAACGAACGTCTCTCCACTTGCTCAGTTCTGAGAGATAAGTGAGTGTGAAAGCCGTCCTTCACCTAGCTTGTTGGGAACACAAAGTTTCTTTTCAGTTGCAAACTCCATTCCATACAGATATATGGGGAGGTCCTAGCTCCAATTCGGTTTGACAGTGAAAACTGCAGGAACTTCAAACCGGCACTAGGAAACAGACTGAGAAAGCAGAGAAAAAGTGTCTCCTGCAAACAGTTCCCTTGGTGCTAGATGAACGAACGTCTCTCCAATTGCTCAGTTCTGAGAGATAAGTGTGTGTGAAAGCCGTCCTTCACCTAGCTTGTTGTGAACACAAAGTTTCTTTTCAGTTGCAAACTCCATTCCATACATATATAAGGGGAGCTACTAGCTCCAACTCGGTTTGACAGTGAAAACTGCAGGAACTTCAAACCGGCACTAGGAAACAGACTGAGAAAGCAGAGAAAAAGTGTCTCCTGCAACCCGTTCCCTTGGTGCTAGATGAACGAACGTCTCTACAATTGCTCTGTTCTGAGAGATAAGTGTGCGTGAAAGCCGTCCTTCAACTAGCTTGTTGGGAACACAAAGTTTCTTTTCAGTTGCAAACTCCATTCCATACATATATATGGGGAGGTACTAGCTCCAACTCGGTTTGACAGTGAAAACTGCAGGAACTTCAAACCGGCACTAGGAAAAATTCTGAGAAAGCAGAGAAAAAGTGTCTCCTGCAAAGCGTTCCCTTGGTGCTAGATGAACGAACGTCTCTCCACTTGCTCAGTTCTGAGAGATATGTGGGTGTGAAAGCCGTCCTTCACCTAGCTTGTTGGGAACACAAAGTTTCTTTTCAGTTGCAAACTCCATTCCATACATATATATGGGGAGGTACAAGCTCCAACTCGGTTTGACAGTGAAAACTGCAGGAACTTCAAACCGGCACTAGGAAACAGACTGTGAAAGCAGAGAAAAAGTGTCCCCTGCAACCCGTTCCCTTGGTGCTAGATGAACGAACGTCTCTCCACTTGCTCAGTTCTGAGAGATAAGTGTGTGTGAAAGCCGTCCTTCACCTAGCTTGTTGGGAACACAAAGTTTCTTTTCAGTTGCAAACTCCATTCCATACATATATATGGGGATGTACAAGCTCCAACTCGGTTTTACAGTGAAAACTGCAGGAAATTCAAACCGGCACTAGGAAACAGACTGAGGAAGCAGAGAAAAAGTGTCTCCTGCAACCCGTTCCCTTGGTGCTAGATGAACGAACGTCTCTCCACTTGCTCTGTTCTGAGAGATATGTGCGTGTGAAAGCCGTCCTTCACCTAGCTTGTTGGGAACACAAAGTTTCTTTTCAGTTGCAAACTCCATTCCATACATACATATGGGGAGGTACTAGCTCCAACTCGGTTTGACAGTGAAAACTGCAGGAACTTCAAACCGGCACTAGGAAACAGACTGAGAAAGCAGAGAAAAAGTGTCTCCTGCAATGCGTTCCCTTGGTGCTAGATGAACGAACGTCTCTACGATTGCTCTGTTCTGAGAGATAAGTGTGTGTGAAAGCCGTCCTTCAACTAGCTTGTTGGAAACACAAAGTTTCTTTTCAGTTGCAAACTCCATTCCATACATATATATGGGGAGGTACAAGCTCCAACTCGGTTTGACAGTGAAAACTGCAGGAACTTCAAACCGGCACTAGGAAACAGACTGTGAAAGCAGAGAAAAAGTGTCCCCTGCAACCCGTTCCCTTGGTGCTAGATGAACGAACGTCTCTCCACTTCCTCTGTTCTGAGAGATAAGTGTCTGTGAAAGCCGTCCTTCACCTAGCTTGTTGGGAACACAAAGTTTCTTTTAAGTTGCAAACTCCATTCCATACATATATATGGGGAGGTACAAGCTCCAACTCGGTTTTACAGTGAAAACTGCAGGAAATTCAAACCGGCACTAGGAAACAGACTGAGAAAGCAGAGAAAATGTGTCTCCGGAAACCAGTTCCCTTGGTGCTGGATGAACGAACGTCTCTCCACTTGCTCAGTTCTGAGAGATAAGTGTGTGTGAAAGCCGTCCTTCACTTAGCTTGTTGGGAACACAAAGTTTCTTTTCAGTTGCAAACTCCTTTCCATACATATATATGGGGAGGTACAAGCTCCAACTCGGTTTGACAGTGAAAACTGCAGGAACTTCAAACCGGCACTAGGAAACAGACTGAGAAAGCAGAGAAAAAGTGTCTCCTGCAACCCGTTCCCTTGGTGCTAGATGAACCAACGTCTCTCCACTTGCTCAATTCTGAGAGATAAGTGTGTGTGAAAGCCGTCCTTCAACTAGCTTGTTGGGAACACAAAGTTTCTTTTCAGTTGCAAACTCCATTCCATACAAATATATGGGGAGGTACTAGCTCCAACTCGGTTTGACAGTGAAAACTGCAGGAACTTCAAACCGGCACTAGGAAACAGACTGAGAAAGCAGAGAAAAAGTGTCTCCTGCAACCCGTTCCCTTGGTGCTAGATGAACGAACGTCTCTCCACTTGCTCAGTTCAGAGAGATAAGTGTGTGTGAAAGCCGTCCTTCACCTAGCTTGTTGGGAACAGAAAGTTTCTTTTCAGTTGCAAACTCCATTCCATACATATATATGGGGAGGTACAAGCTCCAACTCGGTTTGACAGTGAAAACTGCAGGAACTTCAAACCGGCACTAGGAAACAGACTGAGAAAGCAGAGAAAAACTGTCTCCTGCAACCCGTTCCCTTCGTGCTGGATGAACGAATGTCCCTGCAATTGCTCAGTTCTGAGAGATAAGTGTGTGTGAAAGCCGTCCTTCACCAACTTGTTGGGAACACAAAGTTTCTTTTCAGTTGCAAACTCCTTTCCATACATATATATGGGGAGGTACAAGCTCCAACTCGGTTTTACAGTGAAAACTGCAGGAACTTCAAACCGGCACTAGGAAACAGACTGAGAAAGCAGAGAAAAAGTGTCTCCTGCAACCCG
The DNA here is from genome assembly GCF_036321535.1 of Camelus dromedarius. NCBI lineage: Eukaryota > Metazoa > Chordata > Mammalia > Artiodactyla > Camelidae > Camelus > Camelus dromedarius. Next base: position 2,108,391 of record NW_026989827.1, read on the forward strand.
TTCCCTTGGTGCTAGCTGAACGAACGTCTCTCCACTTGCTCAATTCTGAGAGATAAGTGTGTGTGAAAGCCGTCCTTCAACTAGCTTGTTGGTTACACAAAGTTTCTTTTCAGTTGCAAACTCCATTAAATACCTATATATGGGGAGGTACTAGCTCCAACTCGGTTTGACAGTGAAAACTGCAGGAACTTCAAACCGGCACTTGGAAACAGACTGAGAAAGCAGAGAAAAAGTGTCTCCTGCAACCCGTTCCCTTGGTGCTAGATGAACCAACGTCTCTCCACTTGCTCAGTTCAGAGAGATAAGTGTGTGTGAAAGCCGTCCTTCACCTAGCTTGTTGGGAACACAAAGTTTCTTTTCAGTTGCAAACTCCATTCCATAAATACATATATGGGGAGGTACAAGCTCCAACTCGGTTTGACAGTGAAAACTGCAGGAACTTCAAAACGGCACTAGGAAACAGACTGAGAAAGCAGAGAAAAAGTGTCTCCTGCAACCCGTTCCCTTGGTGCTGGATGAACGAACGTCTCTCCACTTGCTCAGTTCTGAGAGACAAGTGTGTGTGAAAGCCGTCCTTCACCTAGCTTGTTGGGAACCCAAAGTTTCTTTTCAGTTGCAAACTCCATTCCATACATATATATGGGGAGGTACTAGCTCCAACTCGGTTTTACAGTGAAAAGTGCAGGAACTTCAACCCGGCACTAGGAAACAGACTGAGAAAGCAGAGAAAAAGTGTCTCCTGAAACCCGTTCCCTTGGTGCTAGATGAACGAACGTCTCTCTACTTGATCAGTTCTGAGAGATAAGTTTGCGTGAAAGCCGTCTTTCAAAGAGCTTGTTGGTTACACAAAGTTTCTTTTCAGTTGCAAAATCCATTCCATACATATATTTGGGGAGGTACTAGCTCCAACTCGGTTTTACAGTGAAAACTGCAGGAACTTCAAACCGGCACTAGGAAACAGACTGAGAAAGCAGAGAAAAAGTGTCTCCTGCAAACCGTTCCCTTGGTGCTAGATGAACGAACGTCTCTCCACTTGCTCAGTTCTGAGAGACAAGTGTGTGTGAAAGCCGTCCTTCACCTAGCTTGTTGGGAACACAAAGTTTCTTTTCAGTTGCAAACTCCATTCTATACATATATATGGGGAGGTACTAGCTCCAACTCGGTTTTACAGTGAAAACTGCAGGAACTTCAAACCGGCACTAGGAAACACACTGAGAAAGCAGAGAAATAGTGTCTCCTGCCACCCGTTCCCTTGGTGCTAGATGAACGAACGTCCCTCCACTTGCTCAGTTCTGAGATATAAGTGTTTGTGAAAGCCGTCCTTCACCTTGCTTGTTGGGAACACAAAGTTTCTTTTCAGTTGCAAACTCCTTTCCATACATATATTTGGGGAGGTACTAGCTCCAACTCGGTTTTACAGTGAAAACTGCAGGAACTTCAAACCGGCACTAGGAAACAGACTGAGAAAGCAGAGAAAAAGTGTCTCCTGCAACCCGTTCCCTTGGTGCTAGATGAACGAACGTCTCTCCACTTGCTCAGTTCAGAGAGATAAGTGTGTGTGAAAGCAGTCCTTCACCTAGCTTGTTGGGAACACAAAGTTTCTTTTCAGTTGCAAACTCCATTCCATAAATATATATGGGGAGGTACAAGCTCCAACTCGGTTTGACAGTGAAAACTGCAGGAACTTCAAACCGGCACTAAAAAACAGTCTGAGAAAGCAGAGAAAAAGTGTCTCCTGCAACCCGTTCCCTTGGTGCTGGATGAACGAACGTCTCTCCACTTGCCCAGTTCTGAGAGGTAAGTGTGTGTGAAAGCCGTCCTTCACCTAGCTTGATGGGAACACAAAGTTTCTTTTCAGTTGCAAACTCCATTCCATACATATATATGGGGAGGTACAAGCTCCAACTCGGTTTGACAGTGAAAACTGCAGGAACTTCAAACCGGCACTTGGAAACAGACTGAGAAAGCAGAGAAAAAGTGTCTCCTGCAACCCGTTCCCTTGGTGCTAGATGAACCAACGTCTCTCCACTTGCTCAGTTCAGAGAGATAAGTGTGTGTGAAAGCCGTCCTTCACCTAGCTTGTTGGGAACACAAAGTTTCTTTTAAGTTGCAAACTCCATTCCATACATATATATGGGGAGGTACAAGCTCCAACTCGGTTTTACAGTGAAAACTGCAGGAAATTCAAACCGGCACTAGGAAACAGACTGAGAAAGCAGAGAAAATGTGTCTCCGGAAACCAGTTCCCTTGGTGCTGGATGAACGAACGTCTCTCCACTTGCTCAGTTCTGAGAGATAAGTGTGTGTGAAAGCCGTCCTTCACTTAGCTTGTTGGGAACACAAAGTTTCTTTTCAGTTGCAAACTCCTTTCCATACATATATATGGGGAGGTACAAGCTCCAACTCGGTTTGACAGTGAAAACTGCAGGAACTTCAAACCGGCACTAGGAAACAGACTGAGAAAGCAGAGAAAAAGTGTCTCCTGCAACCCGTTCCCTTGGTGCTAGATGAACCAACGTCTCTCCACTTGCTCAATTCTGAGAGATAAGTGTGTGTGAAAGCCGTCCTTCAACTAGCTTGTTGGGAACACAAAGTTTCTTTTCAGTTGCAAACTCCATTCCATACAAATATATGGGGAGGTACTAGCTCCAACTCGGTTTGACAGTGAAAACTGCAGGAACTTCAAACCGGCACTAGGAAACAGACTGAGAAAGCAGAGAAAAAGTGTCTCCTGCAACCCGTTCCCTTGGTGCTAGATGAACGAACGTCTCTCCACTTGCTCAGTTCAGAGAGATAAGTGTGTGTGAAAGCCGTCCTTCACCTAGCTTGTTGGGAACAGAAAGTTTCTTTTCAGTTGCAAACTCCATTCCATACATATATATGGGGAGGTACAAGCTCCAACTCGGTTTGACAGTGAAAACTGCAGGAACTTCAAACCGGCACTAGGAAACAGACTGAGAAAGCAGAGAAAAACTGTCTCCTGCAACCCGTTCCCTTCGTGCTGGATGAACGAATGTCCCTGCAATTGCTCAGTTCTGAGAGATAAGTGTGTGTGAAAGCCGTCCTTCACCAACTTGTTGGGAACACAAAGTTTCTTTTCAGTTGCAAACTCCTTTCCATACATATATATGGGGAGGTACAAGCTCCAACTCGGTTTTACAGTGAAAACTGCAGGAACTTCAAACCGGCACTAGGAAACAGACTGAGAAAGCAGAGAAAAAGTGTCTCCTGCAACCCGTTCCCTTGGTGCTAGCTGAACGAACGTCTCTCCACTTGCTCAATTCTGAGAGATAAGTGTGTGTGAAAGCCGTCCTTCAACTAGCTTGTTGGTTACACAAAGTTTCTTTTCAGTTGCAAACTCCATTAAATACCTATATATGGGGAGGTACTAGCTCCAACTCGGTTTGACAGTGAAAACTGCAGGAACTTCAAACCGGCACTTGGAAACAGACTGAGAAAGCAGAGAAAAAGTGTCTCCTGCAACCCGTTCCCTTGGTGCTAGATGAACCAACGTCTCTCCACTTGCTCAGTTCAGAGAGATAAGTGTGTGTGAAAGCCGTCCTTCACCTAGCTTGTTGGGAACACAAAGTTTCTTTTCAGTTGCAAACTCCATTCCATAAATACATATATGGGGAGGTACAAGCTCCAACTCGGTTTGACAGTGAAAACTGCAGGAACTTCAAAACGGCACTAGGAAACAGACTGAGAAAGCAGAGAAAAAGTGTCTCCTGCAACCCGTTCCCTTGGTGCTGGATGAACGAACGTCTCTCCACTTGCTCAGTTCTGAGAGACAAGTGTGTGTGAAAGCCGTCCTTCACCTAGCTTGTTGGGAACCCAAAGTTTCTTTTCAGTTGCAAACTCCATTCCATACATATATATGGGGAGGTACTAGCTCCAACTCGGTTTTACAGTGAAAACTGCAGGAACTTCAACCCGGCACTAGGAAACAGACTGAGAAAGCAGAGAAAAAGTGTCTCCTGAAACCCGTTCCCTTGGTGCTAGATGAACGAACGTCTCTCTACTTGATCAGTTCTGAGAGATAAGTTTGCGTGAAAGCCGTCTTTCAAAGAGCTTGTTGGTTACACAAAGTTTCTTTTCAGTTGCAAAATCCATTCCATACATATATTTGGGGAGGTACTAGCTCCAACTCGGTTTTACAGTGAAAACTGCAGGAACTTCAAACCGGCACTAGGAAACAGACTGAGAAAGCAGAGAAAAAGTGTCTCCTGCAAACCGTTCCCTTGGTGCTAGATGAACGAACGTCTCTCCACTTGCTCAGTTCTGAGAGACAAGTGTGTGTGAAAGCCGTCCTTCACCTAGCTTGTTGGGAACACAAAGTTTCTTTTCAGTTGCAAACTCCATTCTATACATATATATGGGGAGGTACTAGCTCCAACTCGGTTTTACAGTGAAAACTGCAGGAACTTCAAACCGGCACTAGGAAACACACTGAGAAAGCAGAGAAATAGTGTCTCCTGCCACCCGTTCCCTTGGTGCTAGATGAACGAACGTCCCTCCACTTGCTCAGTTCTGAGATATAAGTGTTTGTGAAAGCCGTCCTTCACCTTGCTTGTTGGGAACACAAAGTTTCTTTTCAGTTGCAAACTCCTTTCCATACATATATTTGGGGAGGTACTAGCTCCAACTCGGTTTTACAGTGAAAACTGCAGGAACTTCAAACCGGCACTAGGAAACAGACTGAGAAAGCAGAGAAAAAGTGTCTCCTGCAACCCGTTCCCTTGGTGCTAGATGAACGAACGTCTCTCCACTTGCTCAGTTCAGAGAGATAAGTGTGTGTGAAAGCAGTCCTTCACCTAGCTTGTTGGGAACACAAAGTTTCTTTTCAGTTGCAAACTCCATTCCATAAATATATATGGGGAGGTACAAGCTCCAACTCGGTTTGACAGTGAAAACTGCAGGAACTTCAAACCGGCACTAAAAAACAGTCTGAGAAAGCAGAGAAAAAGTGTCTCCTGCAACCCGTTCCCTTGGTGCTGGATGAACGAACGTCTCTCCACTTGCCCAGTTCTGAGAGGTAAGTGTGTGTGAAAGCCGTCCTTCACCTAGCTTGATGGGAACACAAAGTTTCTTTTCAGTTGCAAACTCCATTCCATACATATATATGGGGAGGTACAAGCTCCAACTCGGTTTGACAGTGAAAACTGCAGGAACTTCAAACCGGCACTTGGAAACAGACTGAGAAAGCAGAGAAAAAGTGTCTCCTGCAACCCGTTCCCTTGGTGCTAGATGAACCAACGTCTCTCCACTTGCTCAGTTCAGAGAGATAAGTGTGTGTGAAAGCCGTCCTTCACCTAGCTTGTTGGGAACACAAAGTTTCTTTTCAGTTGCAAACTCCATTCCATAAATATATATGGGGAGGTACAAGCTCCAACTCGGTTTGACAGTGAAAACTGCAGGAACTTCAAAACGGCACTAGGAAACAGACTGAGAAAGCAGAGAAAAAGTGTCTCCTGCAACCCGTTCCCTTGGTGCTGGATGAACGAACGTCTCTCCACTTGCTCAGTTCTGAGAGACAAGTGTGTGTGAAAGCCGTCCTTCACCTAGCTTGTTGGGAACACAAAGTTTCTTTTCAGTTGCAAACTCCATTCCATACATATATATGGGGAGGTACTAGCTCCAACTCGGTTTGACAGTGAAAACTGCAGGAACTTCAACCCGGCACTAGGAAACAGACTGAGAAAGCAGAGAAAAAGTGTCTCCTGAAACCCGTTCCCTTGGTGCTAGATGAACGAACGTCTCTCTACTTGATCAGTTCTGAGAGATAAGTTTGCGTGAAAGCCGTCTTTCAAAGAGCTTGTTGGTTACACAAAGTTTCTTTTCAGTTGCAAACTCCATTCCATACATATATTTGGGGAGGTACTAGCTCCAACTCGGTTTTACAGTGAAAACTGCAGGAACTTCAAACCGGCACTAGGAAACAGACTGAGAAAGCAGAGAAAAAGTGTCTCCTGCAAACAGTTCCCTTGGTGCTAGATGAACGAACGTCTCTCCACTTGCTCAGTTCTGAGAGACAAGTGTGTGTGAAAGCCGTCCTTCACCTAGCTTGTTGGGAACACAAAGTTTCTTTTCAGTTGCAAACTCCATTCCATACATATATATGGGGAGGTACTAGCTCCAACTCGGTTTTACAGTGAAAACTGCAGGAACTTCAAACCGGCACTAGGAAACACACTGAGAAAGCAGAGAAAAAGTGTCTCCTGCCACCCGTTCCCTTGGTGCTAGATGAACGAACGTCCCTCCACTTGCTCAGTTCTGAGAGATAAGTGTTTGTGAAAGCCGTCCTTCACCTTGCTTGTTGGGAACACAAAGTTTCTTTTCAGTTGCAAACTCCTTTCCATACATATATTTGGGGAGGTACTAGCTCCAACTCGGTTTTACAGTGAAAACTGCAGGAACTTCAAACCGGCACTAGGAAACAGACTGAGAAAGCAGAGAAAAAGTCTCTCCTGCAACCCGTTCCCTTGGTGCTAGATGAACGAACGTCTCTCCACTTGCTCAGTTCAGAGAGATAAGTGTGTGTGAAAGCCGTCCTTCACCTATCTTGTTGGGAACACAAAGTTTCTTTTCAGTTGCAAACTCCATTCCATAAATATATATGGGGAGGTACAAGCTCCAACTCGGTTTGACAGTGAAAACTGCAGGAACTTCAAACCGGCACTAGGAAACAGTCTGAGAAAGCAGAGAAAAAGTGTCTCCTGCAACCCGTTCCCTTGGTGCTGGATGAACGAACGTCTCTCCACTTGCCCAGTTCTGAGAGGTAAGTGTGTGTGAAAGCCGTCCTTCACCTAGCTTGATGGGAACACAAAGTTTCTTTTCAGTTGCAAACTCCATTCCATACATATATATGGGGAGGTACTAGCTCCAACTCGGTTTTACAGTGAAAACTGCAGGAACTTCAAACCGGCACTAGGAAACACACTGAGAAAGCAGAGAAATAGTGTCTCCTGAAACCCGTTCCCTTGGTGCTAGATGAACGAACGTCTCTCCACTTGATCAGTTCTGAGAGATAAGTTTGCGTGAAAGCCGTCTTTCAAAGAGCTTGTTGGTTACACAAAGTTTCTTTTCAGTTGCAAACTCCTTTCCATACATATATTTGGGGAGGTACTAGCTCCAACTCGGTTTTACAGTGAAAACTGCAGGAACTTCAAACCGGCACTAGGAAACAGACTGAGAAAGCAGAGAAAAAGTGTCTCCTGCCACCCGTTCACTTGGTGCTAGATGAACGAACGTCCCTACACTTGCTCAGTTCAGAGAGATAAGTGTGTGTGAAAGCCGTCCTTCACCTAGCTTGTTGGGAACACAAAGTTTCTTTTCAGTTGCAAACTCCATTCCATAAATATATATGGGGAGGTACATGCTCCAACTCGGTTTGACAGTGAAAACTGCAGGAACTTCAAAACGGCACTAGGAAACAGACTGAGAAAGCAGAGAAAAAGTGTCTCCTGCAACCCGTTCCCTTGGTGCATGATGAACGAACGTCTCTCCACTTGCTCAGTTCTGAGAGACAAGTGTGTGTGAAAGCCGTCCTTCACCTAGCTTGTTGGGAACACAAAGTTTCTTTTCAGTTGCAAACTCCATTCCATACATATATATGGGGAGGTACTAGCTCCAACTCGGTTTGACAGTGAAAACTGCAGGAACTTCAACCCGGCACTAGGAAACAGACTGAGAAAGCAGAGAAAAAGTGTCTCCTGAAACCCGTTCCCTTGGTGCTAGATGAACGAACGTCTCTCTACTTGATCAGTTCTGAGAGATAAGTTTGCGTGAAAGCCGTGTTTCAAAGAGCTTGTTGGTTACACAAAGTTTCTTTTCAGTTGCAAACTCCATTCCATACATATATTTGGGGAGGTACTAGCTCCAACTCGGTTTTACAGTGAAAACTGCAGGAACTTCAAACCGGCACTAGGAAACAGACTGAGAAAGCAGAGAAAAAGTGTCTCCTGCAAACCGTTCCCTTGGTGCTAGATGAACGAACGTCTCTCCACTTGCTCAGTTCTGAGAGACAAGTGTGTGTGAAAGCCGTCCTTCACCTAGCTTGTTGGGAACACAAAGTTTCTTTTCAGTTGCAAACTCCATTCCATACATATATATGGGGAGGTACTAGCTCCATCTCAGTTTGACAGTGAAAACTGCAGGAACTTCAAACCGGCACTAGGAAACACACTGAGAAAGCAGAGAAAAAGTGTCTCCTGCCACCCGTTCCCTTGGTGCTAGATGAACGAACGTCCCTCCACTTGCTCAGTTCTGAGAGATAAGTGTTTGTGAAAGCCGTTCTTCACCTTGCTTGTTGGGAACACAAAGTTTCTTTTCAGTTGCAAACTCCTTTCCATACATATATTTGGGGAGGTACTAGCTCCAACTCGGTTTTACAGTGAAAACTGCAGGAACTTCAAACCGGCACTAGGAAACAGACTGAGAAAGCAGAGAAAAAGTGTCTCCTGCAACCCGTTCCCTTGGTGCTAAATGAACGAACGTCTCTCCACTTGCTCAGTTCAGAGAGATAAGTGTGTGTGAAAGCCGTCCTTCACCTATCTTGTTGGGAACACAAAGTTTCTTTTCAGTTGCAAACTCCATTCCATAAATATATATGGGGAGGTACAAGCTCCAACTCGGTTTGACAGTGAAAACTGCAGGAACTTCAAACCGGCACTAGGAAACAGTCTGAGAAAGCAGAGAAAAAGTGTCTCCTGCAACCCGTTCCCTTGGTGCTGGATGAACGAACGTCTCTCCACTTGCCCAGTTCTGAGAGGTAAGTGTGTGTGAAAGCCGTCCTTCACCTAGCTTGATGGGAACACAAAGTTTCTTTTCAGTTGCAAACTCCATTCCATACATATATATGGGGAGGTACTAGCTCCAACTCGGTTTTACAGTGAAAACTGCAGGAACTTCAACCCGGCACTAGGAAACAGACTGAGAAAGCAGAGAAAAAGTGTCTCATGAAACCCGTTCCCTTGGTGCTAGATGAACGAACGTCTCTCCACTTGATCAGTTCTGAGAGATAAGTTTGCGTGAAAGCCGTCTTTCAAAGAGCTTGTTGGTTACACAAAGTTTCTTTTCAGTTGCAAACTCCTTTCCATACATATATTTGGGGAGGTACTAGCTCCAACTCGGTTTTACAGTGAAAACTGCAGGAACTTCAAACCGGCACTAGGAAACAGTCTGAGAAAGCAGAGAAAAAGTGTCTCCTGCAACCCGTTCCCTTGGTGCTAGATGAACGAACGTCTCTCCACTTGCTCAGTTCAGAGAGATATGTGTGTGTGAAAGCCGTCCTTCACCTATCTTGTTGGGAACACAAAGTTTCTTTTCAGTTGCAAACTCCATTCCATAAATATATATGGGGAGGTACAAGCTCCAACTCGGTTTGACAGTGAAAACTGCAGGAACTTCAAACCGGCACTAGGAAACAGTCTGAGAAAGCAGAGAAAAAGTGTCTCCTGCAACCCGTTCCCTTGGTGCTGGATGAACGAACGTCTCTCCACTTGCCCAGTTCTGAGAGGTAAGTGTGTGTGAAAGCCGTCCTTCACCTAGCTTGATGGGAACACAAAGTTTCTTTTCAGTTGCAAACTCCATTCCATACATATATATGGGGAGGTACTAGCTCCAACTCGGTTTTACAGTGAAAACTGCAGGAACTTCAACCCGGCACTAGGAAACAGACTGAGAAAGCAGAGAAAAAGTGTCTCCTGAAACCCGTTCCCTTGGTGCTAGATGAACGAACGTCTCTCCACTTGATCAGTTCTGAGAGATAAGTTTGCGTGAAAGCCGTCTTTCAAAGAGCTTGTTGGTTACACAAAGTTTCTTTTCAGTTGCAAACTCCTTTCCATACATATATTTGGGGAGGTACTAGCTCCAACTCGGTTTTACAGTGAAAACTGCAGGAACTTCAAACCGGCACTAGGAAACAGACTGAGAAAGCAGAGAAAAAGTGTCTCCTGCCACCCGTTCACTTGGTGCTAGATGAACGAACGTCCCTCCACTTGCTCAGTTCTGAGAGATAAGTGTTTGTGAAAGCCGTCCTTCACCTTGCTTGTTGGGAACACAAAGTTTCTTTTCAGTTGCAAACTCCTTTCCATACATATATTTGGGGAGGTACTAGCTCCAACTCGGTTTTACAGTGAAAACTGCAGGAACTTCAAACCGGCACTAGGAAACAGACTGAGAAAGCAGAGAAAAAGTGTCTCCTGCAACCCGTTCCCTTGGTGCTAGATGAACGAACGTCTCTCCACTTGCTCAGTTCAGAGAGATAAGTGTGTGTGAAAGCCGTCCTTCACCTATCTTGTTGGGAACACAAAGTTTCTTTTCAGTTGCAAACTCCATTCCATAAATATATATGGGGAGGTACAAGCTCCAACTCGGTTTGACAGTGAAAACTGCAGGAACTTCAAACCGGCACTAGGAAACAGTCTGAGAAAGCAGAGAAAAAGTGTCTCCTGCAACCCGTTCCCTTGGTGCTGGATGAACGAACGTCTCTCCACTTGCCCAGTTCTGAGAGGTAAGTGTGTGTGAAAGCCGTCCTTCACCTAGCTTGATGGGAACACAAAGTTTCTTTTCAGTTGCAAACTCCATTCCATACATATATATGGGGAGGTACTAGCTCCAACTCGGTTTTACAGTGAAAACTGCAGGAACTTCAACCCGGCACTAGGAAACAGACTGAGAAAGCAGAGAAAAAGTGTCTCCCGAAACCCGTTCCCTTGGTGCTAGATGAACGAACGTATCTCCACTTGATCAGTTCTGAGAGATAAGTTTGCGTGAAAGCCGTCTTTCAAAGAGCTTGTTGGTTACACAAAGTTTCTTTTCAGTTGCAAACTCCATTCCATACATATATTTGGGGAGGTACTAGCTCCAACTCGGTTTTACAGTGAAAACTGCAGGAACTTCAAACCGGCACTAGGAAACAGACTGAGAATGCAGAGAAAAAGTGTCTCCTGCAACCCGTTCCCTTGGTGCTAGATGAACCAACGTCTCTCCACTTGCTCAGTTCCGAGAGATATGTGTGTGTGAAAGCCGTCCTTCACCTAGCTTGTTGGGAACACAAAGTTTCTTTTCAGTTGCAAACTCCATTCCATACATATATATGGGGAGGTACTAGATCCAACACGGTTTTACAGTGAAAACTGCAGGAACTTCAAAACGGCACTAGGAAACAGACTGAGAAAGCAGAGAAAAAGTGTCTCCTGCAAACCGTTCCCTTGGTGCTAGATGAACGAACGTCTCTCCACTTGCTCAGTTCTGAGAGACAAGTGTGTGTGAAAGCCGTCCTTCACCTAGCTTGTTGGGAACACAAAGTTTCTTTTCAGTTGCAAACTCCATTCCATACATATATATGGGGAAGTACTAGCTCCAACTCGGTTTTACAGTGAAAACTGCAGGAACTTCAAACCGGCACTAGGAAACAGACTGAGAAAGCAGAGAAAAAGTGTCTCCTGCAACCCGTTCCCTTGGTGCTAGATGAACGAACGTCTCTCCACTTGCTCAGTTCTGAGAGATAAGTGTGTGTGAAAGCCGTCCTTCACCTATCTTGTTGGGAACACAAAGTTTCTTTTCAGTTGCAAACTCCATTCCATACATATATATGGGGAGGTACTAACTCCAAATCTGTTTTACAGTGAAAACTGCAGGAACTTCAAACCGGCACTAGGAAACAGACTGAGAAAGCAGAGAAAAAATGTCTCCTGCAACCCGTTCCCTTGGTGCTAGATGAACGAACGTCCATCCAATTGCTCAGTTCTGAGAGATAAGTGAGTGTGAAAGCCGTCCTTCACCTAGCTTGTTGGGAACACAAAGTTTCTTTTCAGTTGCAAACTCCATTCCATACATATGTATGGGAAGGTAGAAGCTCCAACTCGGTTTTACAGTGAAAACTGCAGGAACTTCAAACCGGCACTAGGAAACAGACTGAGAAAGCAGAGAAAAAGTGTCTCCTGCAACCAGTTCCCCCGGTGCTAGATGAACCAACGTCTCTCCAATTGCTCAGTTCTGAGAGATATGTGTGTGTGAAAGCCGTCCTTCACCTAGCTTGTTCGGAACACAAAGTTTCTTTTCAGTTGCAAACTCCATTCCATACATATATATGGGGAGGTACTAGCTCCAACTCGGTTTTACAGTGAAAACTGCAGGAACTTCAAACCGGCACTAGGAAACAGACTGAGAAAGCAGAGAAAAAGTGTCTCCTGCAACCCGTTCCCTTGGTGCTAGATGAACGAACGTCTCTCCACTTGCTCAGTTCTGAGAGATAAGTGTGTGTGAAAGCCGAACTTCACCTAGCTTGTTGGGAACACATAGTTTCTTTTCAGTTGCAAACTCCATTCCATACATATATATGGGGAGGTACTAGCTCCAACACGGTTTTACAGTGAAAACTGCAGGAACATCACATCGGCACTAGGAAACAGACTGAGAAAGCAGAGAAAAAGTGTCTCCTGCAACCTGTTCCCTTGGTGCTAGATGAACGAACGTCTCTCAACTTGCTCAATTCTGAGAGATAAGTGTGTGTGAAAGCCGTCCTTCAACTAGCTTGTTGGGAACACAAAGTTTCTTTTCAGTTGGAATCTCCATTCCATACATATATATGGGGAGGTACAAGCTCCAACTCGGTTTGACAGTGAAAACTGCAGGAACTTCAAACCGGCCCTAGGAAACAGACTGAGAAAGCAGAGAAAAAGTGTCTCCTGCAACCAGTTCCCCCGATGCTGGATGAAAGAACGTCTCTCCACTTGCTCAGTTCTGAGAGATATGTGTGTGTGAAAGCCGTCCTTCACCTAGCTTGTTGGGAACACAAAGTTTCTTTTCAGTTGCAAACTCCATTCCATACATATATATGGGGAGGTACTAGCTCCAACTCGGTTTTACAGTGAAAACTGCAGGAACATCAAACCGGCACTAGGAAACAGACTGAGAAAGCAGAGACAAAATGTCCCCTGCAACCCATTCCCTTGGTGCTAGATGAACCAACGTCTCTCCACTTGCTCAGTTCTGAGAGATAAGTGTTTGTGAAAGCCGAACTTCACCTAGCTTGTTGGGAACACAAAGTTTCTTTTCAGTTGCAAACTCCTTTCCATACATATATATGGGGCGGTAGAAGTTCCAACTCGGTTTTACAGTGAAAACTGCAGGAACTTCAAACCGGCACTAGGATACAGACTGAGAAAGCAGAGAAAATGTGTCTCCGGAAACCAGTTCCCTTGGTGCTAGATGAACGAACGTCTCTCCACTTGCTCAGTTCTGAGAGATAAGTGTGTGTGAAAGCCGTACTTCACCTAGCTTGTTGGGAACACTAAGTTTCTTTTCAGTTGCAAACTCCATTCCATACATATATATGGGGAGGTACAAGCTCCAACTCGGTTTTACAGTGAAAACAGCAGGAACTTCAAACCGGCACTAGGAAACAGACTGAGAAAGCAGAGAAAAAGTATCTACTGGAACCCGTACCCTTGGTGCTAGATGAACGAACGTCTCTCCACTTGCTCAGTTCTGAGAGATAAGTGTGTGTGAAAGCCGTCCTTCACCTAGCTTGTTGGGAACACAAAGTTTCTTTTCAGTTGCAAACTCCATTCCATACATATATATGGGGAGGTACTAGCTCCAACTCGGTTTTACAGTGAAAACTGCAGGAACTTCAAACCGGCACTAGGAAACAGACTGAGAAAGCAGAGAAAAAGTGTCTCCTGCAACCCGTTCCCTTGGTGCTGGATGAACGAACGTCCCTCCACTTGCTCAGTTCTGAGAGATAAGTGTTTGTGAAAGCCGTCCTTCACCTTGCTTGTTGGGAACACAAAGTTTCTTTTCAGTTGCAAACTCCTTTCCATACATATATATGGGGAGGTAGAAGCTCCAACTCGGTTTTACAGTGAAAACTGCAGGAACTTCAAACCGGCACTAGGAAACAGACTGAGAAAGCAGAGAAAATGTGTCTCCGGTAACCAGTTCCCTTGGTGGTAGATGAACGAACGTCTCTCCACTTGCTCAGTTCTGAGAGATAAGTGTGTGTGAAAGCCGTCCTTCACCTAGCTTGTTGGGAACACAAAGTTTCTTTTCAGTTGCAAACTCCATTCCATACATATATATGGGGAGGTACAAGCTCCAACTCGGTTTGACAGTGAAAACTGCAGGAACTTCAAACCGGCACTAGGAAACAGACTGAGAAAGCAGAGAAAAAGTGTCTCCTGCAACCCGTTCCTTTGGTGCTGGATGAACGAACGTCTCTCCACTTGCTCAGTTCTGAGAGATAAGTGTGTGTGAAAGCCGTCCTTCACCTAGCTTGTTGGGAACACAAAGTTTCTTTTCAGTTGCAAACTCCATTCCATACATATATATGTGTAGGTACTAGCTCCAACTCGGTTTTACAGTGAAAACTGCAGGAACTTCAAACCGGCACTAGGAAACAGACTGAGAATGCAGAGACAAAATGTCTCCTGCAACCCCTTCCCTTGGTGCTAGATGAACCAACGTCCCTCCACTTGCTCAGTTCTGAGAGATAAGTGAGTGTGAAAGCCGTCCTTCACCTAGCTTGTTGGGAACCCAAAGTTTCTTTTCACTTGCAAACTCCATTCCATACATATATATGGGGAGGTACTAGCTCCAACTCGGTTTGACAGTGAAAACTGCAGGAACTTCAAACCGGCACTAGGAAACAGACTGAGAAAGCAGAGAAAAAGTGTCTCCTGCAACCCGTTCCCTTGGTGCTGGATGAACGAACGTCTCTCCACTTGCTCAGTTCTGAGAGATAAGTGTGTGTGAAAGCCGTCCTTCACCTTGCTTGTTGGGAACCCAAAGTTTCTTTTCACTTGCAAACTCCATTCCAAACATATATATGGGGAGGTACAAGCTCCAACACGGTTTGACAGTGAAAACTGCAGAAACTTCAAACCGGCCCTAGGAAACAGACTGAGAAAGCAGAGAAAAAGTGTCTCCTGCAAACCGTTCCCTTGGTGCTAGATGAACGAACGTCTCCCCACTTGCTCAGTTCTGAGAGAAATGTGTGTGTGAAAGCCGTCCTTCACCTAGCTTGTTGGGAACACAAAGTTTCTTTTCAGTTGCAAACTCCATTCCATAAATATATATGGGGAGGTACTAGCTCCAACTCGGTTTTACAGTGAAAACTGCAGGAACATCAAACCGGCACTAGGAAACAGACTGAGAAAGCAGAGACATAATGTCTCCTGCAACCCATTCCCTTGGTGCTAGATGAACCAACGTCTCTCCACTTGCTCAGTTCTGAGAGATAAGTGAGTGTGAAAGCCGTCCTTCACCTAGCTTGTTGGGAACACAAAGTTTCTTTTCACTTGCAAACTCCATTCCATACATATATATGGGTAGGTACTAGCTCCAACTCGGTTTGACAGTGAAAACTGCAGGAACTTCAAACCGGCACTAGGAAACAGACTGAGAAAGCAGAGAAAAAGTGTCTCCTGCAACCCGTTCCCTTGGTGCTAGATGAACGAACGTCTCTCCACTTGCTCAGTTCTGAGATATAAGTGTGTGTGAAAGCCGTCCTTCACCTTGCTTGTTGGGAACCCAAAGTTTCTTTTCACTTGCAAACTCCTTTCCATACATATATATGGGGAGGTACAAGCTCCAACTCGTTTTTACAGTGAAAACTGCAGGAACTTCAAAACGGCACTAGGAAACAGACTGAGAAAGCAGAGAAAATGTGTCTCCGGAAACCAGTTCCCTTGGTGCTAGATGAACGAACGTCTCTCCACTTGCTCAGTTCTGAGAGATAAGTGAGTGTGAAACCCGTCCTTCACCTAGCTTGTTGGGAACACAAAGTTTCTTTTCAGTTGCAAACTCCATTCCATAAATATATATGGGGAGGTACAAGCTCCAACTCGGTTTGACAGTGAAAACTGCAGGAACTTCAAACCGGCACTAGGAAACAGACTGAGAAAGCAGAGAAAAAGTGTCTACTGGAACCCGTTCCCTTGGTGCTGGATGAACGAACGTCTCTCCACTTGCTCAGTTCTGAGAGATAAGTGTGTGTGAAAGCCGTCATTCACCTAGCTTGTTGGGAACACAAAGTTTCTTTTCAGTTGCAAACTCCATTCCATACATATATATGGGGAGGAACTAGCTCCAACTCGGTTTTACAGTGAAAACTGCAGGAACATCAAACCGGCACTAGGAAACAGACTGAGAAAGCAGAGACAAAATGTCTCCTGCAACCCATTCCCTTGGTGCTGGATGAACGAACGTCCCTCCACTTGCTCAGTTCTGAGAGATAAGTGTTTGTGAAAGCCGTCCTTCACCTTGCTTGTTGGGAACCCAAAGTTTCTTTTCACTTGCAAACTCCATTCCATACATATATATGGGGAGGTACTAGCTCCAACTCGTTTTTACAGTGAAAACTGCAGGAACTTCAAAACGGCACTAGGAAACAGACTGAGAAAGCAGAGAAAAAGTGTCTCCTGCAACCCGTTCCCTTGGTGCTAGATGAACGAACGTCTCTCCACTTGCTCAGTTCTGAGAGATAAGTGAGTGTGAAACCCGTCCTTCACCTAGCTTGTTGGGAACACAAAGTTTCTTTTCAGTTGCAAACTCCATTCCATAAATATATAAGGGGAGGTACAAGCTCCAACTCGGTTTGACAGTGAAAACTGCAGGAACTTCAAACCGGCACTAGGAAACAGACTGAGAAAGCAGAGAAAAAGTGTCTCCTGCAACCCGTTCCCTTGGTGCTGGATGAACGAACGTCTCTCCACTTGCTCAGTTCTGAGAGATAAGTGTGTGTGAAAGCCGTCCTTCAGCTAGCTTGTTGGGAACACAAAGTTTCTTTTCAGTTGCAAACTCCATTCCATACATATATATGTGTAGGTACTAGCTCCAACTCGGTTTTACAGTGAAAACTGCAAGAACATCAAACCGGCACTAGGAAACAGACTGAGAAAGCAGAGACAAAATGTCTCCTGCAACCCATTCCCTTGGTGCTAGATGAACCAACGTCTCTCCACTTGCTCAGTTCCGAGAGATAAGTGTGTGTGAAAGCCGTCCTTCACCTTGCTTGTTGGGAACCCAAAGTTTCTTTTCACTTGCAAACTCCATTCCATACATATATATGGGGAGGTACTAGCTCCAACTCGGTTTGACAGTGAAAACTGCAGGAACTTCAAACCGGCACTAGGAAACAGACTGAGAAAGCAGAGAAAAAGTGTCTCCTGCAACCCGTTCCCTTGGTGCTAGATGAACGAACGTCTCTCCACTTGCTCAGTTCTGAGAGATAAGTGTGTGTGAAAGCCGTCCTTCACCTTGCTTGTTGGGAACCCAAAGTTTCTTTTCACTTGCAAACTCCATTCCATATATATATATGGGGAGGTACAAGCTCCAACACGTTTTGACAGTGAAAACTGCAGAAACTTCAAACCGGCCCTAGGAAACAGACTGAGAAAGCAGAGAAAAAGTGTCTCCTGCAAACCGTTCCCTTGGTGCTAGATGAACGAACGTCTCTCCACTTGCTCAGTTCTGAGAGAAATGTGTGTGTGAAAGCCGTCCTTCACCTAGCTTGTTGGGAACACAAAGTTTCTTTTCAGTTGCAAACTCCAGTCCATAAATATATATGTGGAGGTACAAGCTCCAACTCGGTTTTACAGAGAAAACTGCAGGAACTTCAAACCGGCACTAGGAAACAGACTGAGAAAGCAGAGAAAAAGTGTCTACTGGAACCCGTACCCTTGGTGCTAGATGAACGAACGTCTCTCCACTTGCTCAGTTCTGAGAGGTAAGTGTGTGTGAAAGCCGTCCTTCACATAGCTTGTTGGGAACACAAAGTTTCTTTTCAGTTGCAAACTCCATTCCATACATATATATGGGGAGGTACTAGACCCAACTCGGTTTGACAGTGAAAACTGCAGGAACTTCAAACCGGCACTAGGAAACAGACTGAGAAAGCAGGGAAAAAGTGTCTCCTGCAACCCGTTCCCTTGGTGCTGGATGAACGAACGTCTCTCCACTTGCTCAGTTCTGAGAGATAAGTGTGTGTGAAAGCCGTCCTTCACCTTGCTTGTTGGGAACACAAAGTTTCTTTTCAGTTGCAAACTCCTTTCCATACATATATATGGGGAGGTAGAAGCTCCAAATCGGTTTTACAGTGAAAACTGCAGGAACTTCAAAACGGCACTAGGAAACAGACTGAGAAAGCAGAGAAAAAGTGTCACCTGCAACCCGTTTCCTTGGTGCTAGATGAACGAACGTCTCTCCAATTGCTCAGTTCTGAGGGATAAGTGTGTGTGAAAGCCGTCCTTCAACTAGCTTGTTGGGAACACAAAGTTTCTTCTCAGTTGCAAACTCCATTCCATAAATATATATTGGGAGGTACAAGCTCCAACTCGGTTTGACAGTGAAAACTGCAGGAACTTCAAACCGGCACTAGGAAACAGACTGAGAAAGCAGAGAAAAAGTGTCTCCTGCAACCCGTTCCCTTGGTGCTGGATGAACGAACGTCTCTCCACTTGCTCAGTTCTGAGAGATAAGTGTGTGTGAAAGCCGTCCTTCACCTTGCTTGTTGGGAACCCAAAGTTTCTTTTCACTTGCAAACTCCATTCCATACATATATATGGGGAGGTACTAGCTCCAACTCGGTTTGACAGTGAAAACTGCAGGAACTTCAAACCGGCACTAGGAAACAGACTGAGAAAGCAGAGAAAAAGTGTCTCCTGCAACCCGTTCCCTTGGTGCTGGATGAACGAACGTCTCTCCACTTGCTCAGTTCTGAGAGATAAGTGTGTGTGAAAGCCGTCCTTCACCTTGCTTGTTGGGAACCCAAAGTTTCTTTTCACTTGCAAACTCCATTCCATACATATATATGTGGAGGTACAAGCTCCAACTCGGTTTGACAGTGAAAACTGCAGGAACTTCAAACCGGCACTAGGAAACAGACTGAGAAAGCAGAGAAAAAGTGTCTCCTGCAAACCGTTCCCTTGGTGCTAGATGAACGAACGTCTCTCCACTTGCTCAGTTCTGAGAGAAATGTGTGTGTGAAAGCCGTCCTTCACCTAGCTTGTTGGGAACACAAAGTTTCTTTTCAGTTGCAAACTCCATTCCATAAATATATATGGGGAGGTACAAGCTCCAACTCGGTTTTACAGTGAAAACTGCAGGAACTTCAAACCGGCACTAGGACACAGACTGAGAAAGCAGAGAAAAAGTGTCTACTGGAACCCGTACCCTTGGTGCTTGATGAACGAACGTCTCTCCACTTGCTCAGTTCTGAGAGATAAGTGTGTGTGAAAGCCGTCCTTCAGCTAGCTTGTTGGGAACACAAAGTTTCTTTTCAGTTGCAAACTCCATTCCATACATATATATGGGGAGGTACTAGCTCCAACTCGGTTTGACAGTGAAAACTGCAGGAACTTCAAACCGGCACTAGGAAACAGACTGAGAAAGCAGAGAAAAAGTGTCTCCTGCAAACCGTTCCCTTGGTGCTAGATGAACGAACGTCTCCCCTCTTGCTCAGTTCTGAGAGAAATGTGTGTGTGAAAGCCGTCCTTCACCTAGCTTGTTGGGAACACAAAGTTTCTTTTCAGTTGCAAACTCCATTCCATAAATATATATGGGGAGGTACTAGCTCCAACTCGGTTTTACAGTGAAAACTGCAGGAACATCAAACCGGCACTAGGAAACAGACTGATAAAGCAGAGACAAAATGTCTCCTGCAACCCATTCCCTTGGTGCTAGATGAACCAACGTCTCTCCACTTGCTCAGTTCTGAGAGATAAGTGAGTGTGAAAGCCGTCCTTCACCTAGCTTGTTGGGAACACAAAGTTTCTTTTCACTTGCAAACTCCATTCCATACATATATATGGGTAGGTACTAGCTCCAACTCGGTTTGACAGTGAAAACTGCAGGAACTTCAAACCGGCACTAGGAAACAGACTGAGAAATCAGAGAAAAAGTGTCTCCTGCAACCCGTTCCCTTGGTGCTGGATGAACGAACGTCTCTCCACTTGCTCAGTTCTGAGATATAAGTGTGTGTGAAAGCCGTCCTTCACCTTGCTTGTTGGGAACCCAAAGTTTCTTTTCACTTGCAAACTCCTTTCCATACATATATATGAGGAGGTACAAGCTCCAACTCGTTTTTACAGTGAAAACTGCAGGAACTTCAAAACGGCACTAGGAAACAGACTGAGAAAGCAGAGAAAATGTGTCTCCGGAAACCAGTTCCCTTGGTGCTAGATGAACGAACGTCTCTCCACTTGCTCAGTTCTGAGAGATAAGTGAGTGTGAAACCCGTCCTTCACCTAGCTTGTTGGGAACACAAAGTTTCTTTTCAGTTGCAAACTCCATTCCATAAATATATACGGGGAGGTACAAGCTCCAACTCGGTTTGACAGTGAAAACTGCAGGAACTTCAAACCGGCACTAGGAAACAGACTGAGAAAGCAGAGAAAAAGTGTCTACTGGAACCCGTTCCCTTGGTGCTGGATGAACGAACGTCTCTCCACTTGCTCAGTTCTGAGAGATAAGTGTGTGTGAAAGCCGTCATTCACCTAGCTTGTTGGGAACACAAATTTTCTTTTCAGTTGCAAACTCCATTCCATACATATATATGGGGAGGAACTAGCTCCAACTCGGTTTTACAGTGAAAACTGCAGGAACATCAAACCGGCACTAGGAAACAGACTGAGAAAGCAGAGACAAAATGTCTCCTGCAACCCATTCCCTTGGTGCTGGATGAACGAACGTCCCTCCACTTGCTCAGTTCTGAGAGATAAGTGTTTGTGAAAGCCGTCCTTCACCTTGCTTGTTGGGAACCCAAAGTTTCTTTTCACTTGCAAACTCCATTCCATACATATATATGGGGAGGTACTAGCTCCAACTCGTTTTTACAGTGAAAACTGCAGGAACTTCAAAACGGCACTAGGAAACAGACTGAGAAAACAGAGAAAAAGTGTCACCTGCAACCCGTTTCCTTGGTGCTAGATGAACGAACGTCTCTCCAATTGCTCAGTTCTGAGGGATAAGTGTGTGTGAAAGCCGTCCTTCAACTAGCTTGTTGGGAACACAAAGTTTCTTCTCAGTTGCAAACTCCATTCCATAAATATATATTGGGAGGTACAAGCTCCAACTCGGTTTGACAGTGAAAACTGCAGGAACTTCAAACCGGCACTAGGAAACAGACTGAGAAAGCAGAGAAAAAGTGTCTCCTGCAACCCGTTCCCTTGGTGCTGGATGAACGAACGTCTCTCCACTTGCTCAGTTCTGAGAGATAAGTGTGTGTGAAAGCCGTCCTTCACCTTGCTTGTTGGGAACCCAAAGTTTCTTTTCACTTGCAAACTCCATTCCATACATATATATGGGGAGGTACTAGCTCCAACTCGGTTTGACAGTGAAAACTGCAGGAACTTCAAACCGGCACTAGGAAACAGACTGAGAAAGCAGAGAAAAAGTGTCTCCTGCAACCCGTTCCCTTGGTGCTGGATGAACGAACGTCTCTCCACTTGCTCAGTTCTGAGAGATAAGTGTGTGTGAAAGCCGTCCTTCACCTTGCTTGTTGGGAACCCAAAGTTTCTTTTCACTTGCAAACTCCATTCCATACATATATATGTGGAGGTACAAGCTCCAACTCGGTTTGACAGTGAAAACTGCAGGAACTTCAAACCGGCACTAGGAAACAGACTGAGAAAGCAGAGAAAAAGTGTCTCCTGCAAACCGTTCCCTTGGTGCTAGATGAACGAACGTCTCTCCACTTGCTCAGTTCTGAGAGAAATGTGTGTGTGAAAGCCGTCCTTCACCTAGCTTGTTGGGAACACAAAGTTTCTTTTCAGTTGCAAACTCCATTCCATAAATATATATGGGGAGGTACAAGCTCCAACTCGGTTTTACAGTGAAAACTGCAGGAACTTCAAACCGGCACTAGGAAACAGACTGAGAAAGCAGAGAAAAAGTGTCTACTGGAACCCGTACCCTTGGTGCTAGATGAACGAACGTCTCTCCACTTGCTCAGTTCTGAGAGATAAGTGTGTGTGAAAGCCGTCCTTCAGCTAGCTTGTTGGGAACACAAAGTTTCTTTTCAGTTGCAAACTCCATTCCATACATATATATGGGGAGGTACTAGCTCCAACTCGGTTTGACAGTGAAAACTGCAGGAACTTCAAACCGGCACTAGGAAACAGACTGAGAAAGCAGAGAAAAAGTGTCTCCTGCAAACCGTTCCCTTGGTGCTAGATGAACGAACGTCTCCCCTCTTGCTCAGTTCTGAGAGAAATGTGTGTGTGAAAGCCGTCCTTCACCTAGCTTGTTGGGAACACAAAGTTTCTTTTCAGTTGCAAACTCCATTCCATAAATATATATGGGGAGGTACTAGCTCCAACTCGGTTTTACAGTGAAAACTGCAGGAACATCAAACCGGCACTAGGAAACAGACTGAGAAAGCAGAGACAAAATGTCTCCTGCAACCCATTCCCTTGGTGCTAGATGAACCAACGTCTCTCCACTTGCTCAGTTCTGAGAGATAAGTGAGTGTGAAAGCCGTCCTTCACCTAGCTTGTTGGGAACACAAAGTTTCTTTTCACTTGCAAACTCCATTCCATACATATATATGGGTAGGTACTAGCTCCAACTCGGTTTGACAGTGAAAACTGCAGGAACTTCAAACCGGCACTAGGAAACAGACTGAGAAATCAGAGAAAAAGTGTCTCCTGCAACCCGTTCCCTTGGTGCTGGATGAACGAACGTCTCTCTACTTGCTCAGTTCTGAGATATAAGTGTGTGTGAAAGCCGTCCTTCACCTTGCTTGTTGGGAACCCAAAGTTTCTTTTCACTTGCAAACTCCTTTCCATACATATATATGAGGAGGTACAAGCTCCAACTCGTTTTTACAGTGAAAACTGCAGGAACTTCAAAACGGCACTAGGAAACAGACTGAGAAAGCAGAGAAAATGTGTCTCCGGAAACCAGTTCCCTTGGTGCTAGATGAACGAACGTCTCTCCACTTGCTCAGTTCTGAGAGATAAGTGAGTGTGAAACCCGTCCTTCACCTAGCTTGTTGGGAACACAAAGTTTCTTTTCAGTTGCAAACTCCATTCCATAAATATATACGGGGAGGTACAAGCTCCAACTCGGTTTGACAGTGAAAACTGCAGGAACTTCAAACCGGCACTAGGAAACAGACTGAGAAAGCAGAGAAAAAGTGTCTACTGGAACCCGTTCCCTTGGTGCTGGATGAACGAACGTCTCTCCACTTGCTCAGTTCTGAGAGATAAGTGTGTGTGAAAGCCGTCATTCACCTAGCTTGTTGGGAACACAAAGTTTCTTTTCAGTTGCAAACTCCATTCCATACATATATATGGGGAGGAACTAGCTCCAACTCGGTTTTACAGTGAAAACTGCAGGAACATCAAACCGGCACTAGGAAACAGACTGAGAAAGCAGAGACAAAATGTCTCCTGCAACCCATTCCCTTGGTGCTGGATGAACGAACGTCCCTCCACTTGCTCAGTTCTGAGAGATAAGTGTTTGTGAAAGCCGTCCTTCACCTTGCTTGTTGGGAACCCAAAGTTTCTTTTCACTTGCAAACTCCATTCCATACATATATATGGGGAGGTACTAGCTCCAACTCGTTTTTACAGTGAAAACTGCAGGAACTTCAAAACGGCACTAGGAAACAGACTGAGAAAACAGAGAAAATGTGTCTCCGGAAACCAGTTCCCTTGGTGCTAGATGAACGAACGTCTCTCCACTTGCTCAGTTCTGAGAGATAAGTGAGTGTGAAACCCGTCCTTCACCTAGCTTGTTGGGAACACAAAGTTTCTTTTCAGTTGTAAACTCCATTCCATAAATATATATGGGGAGGTACAAGCTCCAACTCGGTTTGACAGTGAAAACTGCAGGAACATCAAACCGGCACTAGGAAACAGACTGAGAAAGCAGAGACAAAATGTCTCCTGCAACCCATTCCCTTGGTGCTAGATGAACCAACGTCTCTCCACTTGCTCAGTTCTGAGAGATAA
Organism: Camelus dromedarius; assembly: GCF_036321535.1. NCBI lineage: Eukaryota > Metazoa > Chordata > Mammalia > Artiodactyla > Camelidae > Camelus > Camelus dromedarius. Next base: position 2,132,354 of record NW_026989827.1, read on the forward strand.
GTGTGTGTGAAAGCCGTCCTTCACCTTGCTTGTTGGGAACCCAAAGTTTCTTTTCACTTGCAAACTCCATTCCATACATATATATGGGGAGGTACAAGCTCCAACTCGGTTTGACAGTGAAAACTGCAGGAACTTCAGACCGGCACTAGGAAACAGACTGAGAAAGCAGAGAAAAAGTGTCTCCTGCAACCCGTTCCCTTGGTGCTAGATAAACGAACGTCTCTCCACTTGCTCAGTTCTGAGAGATAAGTGTGTGTGAAAGCCGTCCTTCACCTTGCTTGTTGGGAACCCAAAGTTTCTTTTCACTTGCAAACTCCATTCCATACATATATATGGTGAGGTACAAGCTCCAACACGTTTTGACAGTGAAAACTGCAGAAACTTCAAAACGGCACTAGGAAACAGACTGAGAAAGCAGAGAAAAAGTGTCACCTGCAACCCGTTTCCTTGTTGCTAGATGAACGAACGTCTCTCCAATTGCTCAGTTCTGAGGGATAAGTGTGTGTGAAAGCCGTCCTTCAACTAGCTTGTTGGGAACACAAAGTTTCTTCTCAGTTGCAAACTCCATTCCATAAATATATATTGGGAGGTACAAGCTCCAACTCGGTTTGACAGTGAAAACTGCAGGAACTTCAAACCGGCACTAGGAAACAGACTGAGAAAGCAGAGAAAAAGTGTCTCCTGCAACCCGTTCCCTTGGTGCTGGATGAACGAACGTCTCTCCATTTGCTCAGTTCTGAGAGATAAGTGTGTGTGAAAGCCGTCCTTCACCTTGCTTGTTGGGAACCCAAAGTTTCTTTTCACTTGCAAACTCCATTCCATACATATATATGGGGAGGTACTAGCTCCAACTCGGTTTGACAGTGAAAACTGCAGGAACTTCAAACCGGCACTAGGAAACAGACTGAGAAAGCAGAGAAAAAGTGTCTCCTGCAACCCGTTCCCTTGGTGCTGGATGAACGAACGTCTCTCCACTTGCTCAGTTCTGAGAGATAAGTGTGTGTGAAAGCCGTCCTTCACCTTGCTTGTTGGGAACCCAAAGTTTCTTTTCACTTGCAAACACCATTCCATACATATATATGTGGAGGTACAAGCTCCAACTCGGTTTGACAGTGAAAACTGCAGGAACTTCAAACCGGCACTAGGAAACAGACTGAGAAAGCAGAGAAAAAGTGTCTCCTGCAAACCGTTCCCTTGGTGCTAGATGAACGAACGTCTCTCCACTTGCTCAGTTCTGAGAGAAATGTGTGTGTGAAAGCCGTCCTTCACCTAGCTTGTTGGGAACACAAAGTTTCTTTTCAGTTGCAAACTCCATTCCATAAATATATATGGGGAGGTACAAGCTCCAACTCGGTTTTACAGTGAAAACTGCAGGAACTTCAAACCGGCACTAGGAAACAGACTGAGAAAGCAGAGAAAAAGTGTCTACTGGAACCCGTACCCTTGGTGCTAGATGAACGAACGTCTCTCCACTTGCTCAGTTCTGAGAGATAAGTGTGTGTGAAAGCCGTCCTTCAGCTAGCTTGTTGGGAACACAAAGTTTCTTTTCAGTTGCAAACTCCATTCCATACATATATATGGGGAGGTACTAGCTCCAACTCGGTTTGACAGTGAAAACTGCAGGAACTTCAAACCGGCACTAGGAAACAGACTGAGAAAGCAGAGAAAAAGTGTCTCCTGCAACCCGTTCCCTTGGTGCTGGATGAACGAACGTCTCTCCACTTGCTCAGTTCTGAGAGATAAGTGTGTGTGAAAGCCGTCCTTCACCTTGCTTGTTGGGAACACAAAGTTTCTTTTCACTTGCAAACTCCATTCCATACATATATATGGGGAGGTACAAGCTCCAACTCGGTTTGACAGTGAAAACTGCAGGAACTTCAAAACGGCACTAGGAAACAGACTGAGAAAGCAGAGAAAATGTGTCTCCTGCAAACCGTTCCCTTGGTGCTAGATGAACGAACGTCTCTCCACTTGCTCAGTTCTGAGAGAAATGTGTGTATGAAAGCCGTCCTTCACCTAGCTTGTTGGGAACACAAAGTTTCTTTTCAGTTGCAAACTCCATTCCATACATATATATGGGGAGGTACAAGCTCCAACTCGGTTTGACAGTGAAAACTGCAGGAACTTCAAACCGGCACTAGGAAACAGACTGAGAAAGCAGAGAAAAAGTGTCACCTGCAACCCGTTTCCTTGGTGCTAGATGAACGAACGTCTCTCCAATTGCTCAGTTCTGAGGGATAAGTGTGTGTGAAAGCCGTCCTTCACCTAGCTTGTTGGGAACACAAAGTTTCTTTTCAGTTGCAAACTCCATTCCATAAATATATATGGGGAGGTACAAGCTCCAACTCGGTTTGACAGTGAAAACTGCAGCAACTTCAAACCGGCACTAGGAAACAGACAGAGAAAGCAGAGAAAAAGTGTCTCCTGCAACCCGTTCCCTTGGTGCTGGATGAACGAACGTCTCTCCACTTGCTCAGTTCTGAGAGATAAGTGTGTGTGAAAGCCGTCCTTCACCTTGCTTGTTGGGAACCCAAAGTTTCTTTTCACTTGCAAACTCCATTCCATACATATATATGGGGAGGTACTAGCTCCAACTCGGTTTTACAGTGAAAACTGCAGGAACTTCAAACCGGCACTAGGAAACAGACTGAGAAAGCAGAGAAAAAGTGTCTCCTGCAACCCGTTCCCTTGGTGCTGGATGAACGAACGTCTCTCCACTTGCTCAGTTCTGAGAGATAAGTGTGTGTGAAAGCCGTCCTTCACCTTGCTTGTTGGGAACCCAAAGTTTCTTTTCACTTGCAAACTCCATTCCATACATATATATGGGGAGGTACAAGCTCCAACTCGGTTTGACAGTGAAAACTGCAGGAACTTCAAACCAGCCCTAGGAAACAGACTGACAAAGCAGAGAAAAAGTGTCTCCTGCAACCCGTTCCCTTGGTGCTAGATGAACGAACGTCTCTCTACTTGCTCAGTTCTGAGGGATAAGTGTGTGTGAAAGCCGTCCTTCACCTAGCTTGTTGGGAACACAAAGTTTCTTTTCAGTTGCAAACTCCATTCCATAAATATATATGGGGTGGTACAAGCTCCAACTCGGTTTGACAGTGAAAACTGCAGGAACTTCAAACCGGCACTAGGAAACAGACTGAGAAAGCAGAGAAAAAGTGTCTCCTGCAACCCGTTCCCTTGGTGCTGGATGAACGAACGTCTCTCCACTTGCTCAGTTCTGACAGATAAGTGTGTGTGAAAGCCGTCCTTCACCTTGCTTGTTGGGAACCCAAAGTTTCTTTTCACTTGCAAACTCCATTCCATACATATATATGGGGAGGTACTAGCTCCAACTCGGTTTTACAGTGAAAACTGCAGGAACTTCAAACCGGCACTAGGAAACAGACTGAGAAAGCAGAGAAAAAGTGTCACCTGCAACCCGTTTCCTTGGTGCTAGATGAACGAACGTCTCTCCAATTGCTCAGTTCTGAGGGATAAGTGTGTGTGAAAGCCGTCCTTCACCTAGCTTGTTGGGAACACAAAGTTTCTTTTCAGTTGCAAACTCCATTCCATAAATATATATGGGGAGGTACAAGCTCCAACTCTGTTTGACAGTGAAAACTGCAGGAACTTCAAACCGGCACTAGGAAACAGACTGAGAAAGCAGAGAAAAAGTGTCTCCTGCAACCCGTTCCCTTGGTGCTGGATGAACGAACGTCTCTCCACTTGCTCAGTTCTGAGAGATAAGTGTGTGTGAAAGCCGTCCTTCACCTTGCTTGTTGGGAACCCAAAGTTTCTTTTCACTTGCAAACTCCATTCCATACATATATATGGGGAGGTACTAGCTCCAACTCGGTTTTACAGTGAAAACTGCAGGAACTTCAAACCGGCACTAGGAAACAGACTGAGAAAGCAGAGAAAAAGTGTCTCCTGCAACCCGTTCCCTTGGTGCTAGATGAACGAACGTCTCTCCACTTGCTCAGTTCTGAGAGATAAGTGTGTGTGAAAGCCGTCCTTCACCTAGCTTGTTGGGAACACAAAGTTTCTTTTCAGTTGCAAACTCCATTCCATACATATATATGGGGAGGTACTAGCTCCAACTCGGTTTGAGAGTGAAAACTGCAGGAACTTCAAACCGGCACTAGGAAACAGACTGAGAAAGCAGAGAAAAAGTGTCTCCTGCAACCCGTTCCCTTGGTGCTAGATGAACGAACGTCTCTCCACTTGCTCAGTTCTGAGAGATAAGTGTGTGTGAAAGCCGCCCTTCACCTAGCTTGTTGGGAACACAAAGTTTCTTTTCAGTTGCAAACTCCATTCCATACATATATATGGGGAGGTACTAGCTCCAACTCGGTTTGACAGTGAAAACTGCAGGAACTTCCAACCGGCACTAGGAAACAGACTGAGAAAGCAGAGAAAAAGTGTCTCCTGCAACCCGTTCCCTTGGTGCTAGATGAACGAACGTCTCTCCACTTGCTCAGTTTTGAGAGATAAGTGTGTGTGAAAGCCGTCCTTCACCTAGCTTGTTGGGAACACAAAGTTTCTTTTCAGTTGCAAACTCCATTCCATACATATATATGGGGAGGTACTAGCTCCAACTCGGTTTGACAGTGAAAACTGCAGGAACTTCAAACCGGCACTAGGTAACAGACTGAGAAAGCAGAGAAAAAGTGTCTCCTGCAACCCGTTCCCTTGGTGCTAGATGAACGAACGTCTCTCCACTTGCTCAGTTCTGAGAGATAAGTGTGTGTGAAAGCCGTCCTTCACCTAGCTTGTTGGGAACACAAAGTTTCTTTTCAGTTGCAAACTCCATTCCATACATATATATGGGGAAGTACTAGCTCCAAATCGGTTTGACAGTGAAAACTGCAGGAACTTCAAACCGGCACTAGGTAACATACTGAGAAAGCAGAGAAAAAGTGTCTCCTGCAACCCGTTCCCTTGGTGCTAGATGAACGAACGTCTCTCCACTTGCTCAGTTCTGAGAGATAAGTGTGTGTGAAAGCCGTCCTTCACCTAGCTTGTTGGGAACACAAAGTTTCTTTTCAGTTGCAAACTCCATTCCATACATATATATGGGTTGGTACAAGCTCCAACTCGGTTTGACAGTGAAAACTGCAGGAACTTCCAACCGGCACTAGGAAACAGACTGAGAAAGCAGAGAAAAAGTGTCTCCTGCAACCCGTTCCCTTGGTGCTAGATGAACGAATGTCTCTCCACTTGCTCAGTTCTGAGAGATAAGTGTGTGTGAAAGCCGTCCTTCACCTAGCTTGTTGGGAACACAAAGTTTCTTTTCAGTTGCAAACTCCATTCCATACATATATATGGGGAGGTACTAGCTCCAACTCGGTTTGACAGTGAAAACTGCAGGAACTTCCAACCGGCACTAGGAAACAGACTGAGAAAGCAGAGAAAAAGTGTCTCCTGCAACCCGTTCCCTTGGTGCTAGATGAACGAACGTCTCTCCACTTGCTCAGTTCTGAGAGATAATTGTGTGTGAAAGCCGTCCTTCACCTAGCTTGTTGGGAACACAAAGTTTCTTTTCAGTTGCAAACTCCATTCCATACATATATATGGGGAAGTACTAGCTCCAAATCGGTTTGACAGTGAAAACTGCAGGAACTTCAAACCGGCACTAGGTAACATACTGAGAAAGCAGAGAAAAAGTGTCTCCTGCAACCCGTTCCCTTGGTGCTAGATGAACGAACGTCTCTCCACTTGCTCAGTTCTGAGAGATAAGTGTGTGTGAAAGCCGTCCTTCACCTAGCTTGTTGGGAACACAAAGTTTCTTTTCAGTTGCAAACTCCATTCCATACATATATATGGGGAGGTACTAACTCCAACTCGGTTTGACAGTGAAAATTGCAGGAACTTCAAACCGGCACTAGGAATCAGACTGAGAAAGCAGAGAAAAAGTGTCTCCTGCAACCCGTTCCCTTGGTGCTAGATGAACGAACGTCTCTCCACTTGCTCAGTTCTGAGAGATAAGTGTGTGTGAAAGCCGTCCTTCACCTAGCTTGTTGGGAACACAAAGTTTCTTTTCAGTTGCAAACTCCATTCCATACATTTATATGGGGAGGTACTAGCTCCAACTCGGTTTGACAGTGAAAACTGCAGGAACTTCAAACCGGCACTAGGAAACAGACTGAGAAAGCAGAGAAAAAGTGTCTCCTGCAACCCGTTCCCTTGGTGCTAGATGAACGAACGTCTCTCCACTTGCTCAGTTCTGAGAGATAAGTGTGTGTGAAAGCCGTCCTTCACCTAGCTTGTTGGGAACACAAAGTTTCTTTTCAGTTGCAAACTCCATTCCATACATATATATGGGGAGGTACTAGCTCCAACTCGGTTTGACAGTGAAAACTGCAGGAACTTCCAACCGGCACTAGGAAACAGACTGAGAAAGCAGAGAAAAAGTGTCTCCTGCAACCCGTTCCCTTGGTGCTAGATGAACGAACGTCTCTCCACTTGCTCAGTTCTGAGAGATAAGTGTGTGTGAAAGCCGTCCTTCACCTAGCTTGTTGGGAACACAAAGTTTGTTTTCAGTTGCAAACTCCATTCCATACATATATATGGGGAAGTACAAGCTCCAACTCGGTTTGACAGTGAAAACTGCAGGAACTTCAAACCGGCACTAGGTAACAGACTGAGAAAGCAGAGAAAAAGTGTCTCCTGCAACCCGTTCCCTTGGTGCTAGATGAACGAACGTCTATCCACTTGCTCAGTTCTGAGAGATAAGTGTGTGTGAAAGCCGTCCTTCACCTAGCTTGTTGGGAACACAAAGTTTCTTTTAAGTTGCAAACTCCATTCCATACATATATATGGGGAGGTACTAGCTCCAACTCGGTTTGACAGTGAAAACTGCAGGAACTTCCAACCGGCACTAGGAAACAGACTGAGAAAGCAGAGAAAAAGTGTCTCCTGCAACCCGTTCCCTTGGTGCTAGATGAACGAACGTCTCTCCACTTGCTCAGTTCTGAGAGATAATTGTGTGTGAAAGCCGTCCTTCACCTAGCTTGTTGGGAACACAAAGTTTCTTTTCAGTTGCAAACTCCATTCCATACATATATATGGGGAAGTACAAGCTCCAAATCGGTTTGACAGTGAAAACTGCAGGAACTTCAAACCGGCACTAGGTAACATACTGAGAAAGAAGAGAAAAAGTGTCTCCTGCAACCCGTTCCCTTGGTGCTAGATGAACGAACGTCTCTCCACTTGCTCAGTTCTGAGAGATAAATGTGTGTGAAAGCCGTCCTTCACCTAGCTTGTTGGGAACACAAAGTTTCTTTTCAGTTGCAAACTCCATTCCATACATATATATGGGGAGGTACTAACTCCAACTCGGTTTGACAGTGAAAACTGCAGGAACTTCAAACCGGCACTAGGAATCAGACTGAGAAAGCAGAGAAAAAGTGTCTCCTGCAACCCGTTCCCTTGGTGCTAGATGAACGAACGTCTCTCCACTTGCTCAGTTCTGAGAGATAAGTGTGTGTGAAAGCCGTCCTTCACCTAGCTTGTTGGGAACACAAAGTTTCTTTTCAGTTGCAAACTCCATTCCATACATTTATATGGGGAGGTACTAGCTCCAACTCGGTTTGACAGTGAAAACTGCAGGAACTTCAAACCGGCACTAGGAAACAGACTGAGAAAGCAGAGAAAAAGTGTCTCCTGCAACCCGTTCCCTTGGTGCTAGATGAACGAACGTCTCTCCACTTGCTCAGTTCTGAGAGATAAGTGTGTGTGAAAGCCGTCCTTCACCTAGCTTGTTGGGAACACAAAGTTTCTTTTCAGTTGCAAACTCCATTCCATACATATATATGGGGAGGTACTAGCTCCAACTCGGTTTGACAGTGAAAACTGCAGGAACTTCCAACCGGCACTAGGAAACAGACTGAGAAAGCAGAGAAAAAGTGTCTCCTGCAACCCGTTCCCTTGGTGCTAGATGAACGAACGTCTCTCCACTTGCTCAGTTCTGAGAGATAAGTGTGTGTGAAAGCCCTCCTTCACCTAGCTTGTTGGGAACACAAAGTTTGTTTTCAGTTGCAAACTCCATTCCATACATATATATGGGGAAGTACAAGCTCCAACTCGGTTTGACAGTGAAAACTGCAGGAACTTCAAACCGGCACTAGGTAACAGACTGAGAAAGCAGAGAAAAAGTGTCTCCTGCAACCCGTTCCCTTGGTGCTAGATGAACGAACGTCTCTCCACTTGCTCAGTTCTGAGAGATAAGTGTGTGTGAAAGCCGTCCTTCACCTAGCTTGTTGGGAACACAAAGTTTCTTTTAAGTTGCAAACTCCATTCCATACATATATATGGGGAGGTACTAGCTCCAACTCCGTTTGACAGTGAAAACTGCAGGAACTTCAAACCGGCACTAGGAAACAGACTGAGAAAGCAGAGAAAAAGTGTCTCCTGCAACCCGTTCCCTTGGTGCTAGATGAACGAACGTCTCTCCACTTGCTCAGTTCTGAGAGATAAGTGTGTGTGAAAGCCGTCCTTCACCTAGCTTGTTGGGAACACAAAGTTTCTTTTCAGTTGCAAACTCCATTCCATACATATATAAGGGGAAGTACTAGCTCCAACTCGGTTTGACAGTGAAAACTGCAGGAACTTCAAACCGGCACTAGGTAACAGACTGAGAAAGCAGAGAAAAAGTGTCTCCTGCAACCCGTTCCCTTGGTGCTAGATGAAAGAACGTCTCTCCACTTGCTCAGTACTGAGAGATAAGTGTGTGTGAAAGCCGCCCTTCACCTAGCTTGTTGGGAACACAAAGTTTCTTTTCAGTTGCAAACTCCATTCCATACATATATATGGGGAGGTACTAGCTCCAACTCGGTTTGACAGTGAAAACTGCAGGAACTTCAAACCGGCACTAGGTAACAGACTGAGAAAGCAGAGAAAAAGTGTCTCCTGCAACCCGTTCCCTTGGTGCTAGATGAACGAACGTCTCTCCACTTGCTCAGTTCTGAGAGATAAGTGTGTGTGAAAGCCGTCCTTCACCTAGCTTGTTGGGAACACAAAGTTTCTTTTCAGTTGCAAACTCCATTCCATACATATATATGGGGAAGTACTAGCTCCAAATCGGTTTGACAGTGAAAACTGCAGGAACTTCAAACCGGCACTAGGTAACATACTGAGAAAGCAGAGAAAAAGTGTCTCCTGCAACCCGTTCCCTTGGTGCTAGATGAACGAACGTCTCTCCACTTGCTCAGTTCTGAGAGATAAGTGTGTGTGAAAGCCGTCCTTCACCTAGCTTGTTGGGAACACAAAGTTTCTTTTCAGTTGCAAACTCCATTCCATACATATATATGGGTTGGTACAAGCTCCAACTCGGTTTGACAGTGAAAACTGCAGGAACTTCCAACCGGCACTAGGAAACAGACTGAGAAAGCAGAGAAAAAGTGTCTCCTGCAACCCGTTCCCTTGGTGCTAGATGAACGAACGTCTCTCCACTTGCTCAGTTCTGAGAGATAAGTGTGTGTGAAAGCCGTCCTTCACCTAGCTTGTTGGGAACACAAAGTTTCTTTTCAGTTGCAAACTCCATTCCATACATATATATGGGGAGGTACTAGCTCCAACTCGGTTTGACAGTGAAAACTGCAGGAACTTCCAACCGGCACTAGGAAACAGACTGAGAAAGCAGAGAAAAAGTGTCTCCTGCAACCCGTTCCCTTGGTGCTAGATGAACGAACGTCTCTCCACTTGCTCAGTTCTGAGAGATAATTGTGTGTGAAAGCCGTCCTTCACCTAGCTTGTTGGGAACACAAAGTTTCTTTTCAGTTGCAAACTCCATTCCATACATATATATGGGGAAGTACTAGCTCCAAATCGGTTTGACAGTGAAAACTGCAGGAACTTCAAACCGGCACTAGGTAACATACTGAGAAAGCAGAGAAAAAGTGTCTCCTGCAACCCGTTCCTTTGGTGCTAGATGAACGAACGTCTCTCCACTTGCTCAGTTCTGAGAGATAAGTGTGTGTGAAAGCCGTCCTTCACCTAGCTTGTTGGGAACACAAAGTTTCTTTTCAGTTGCAAACTCCATTCCATACATATATATGGGGAGGTACTAACTCCAACTCGGTTTGACAGTGAAAACTGCAGGAACTTCAAACCGGCACTAGGAATCAGACTGAGAAAGCAGAGAAAAAGTGTCTCCTGCAACCCGTTCCCTTGGTGCTAGATGAACGAACGTCTCTCCACTTGCTCAGTTCTGAGAGATAAGTGTGTGTGAAAGCCGTCCTTCACCTAGCTTGTTGGGAACACAAAGTTTCTTTTCAGTTGCAAACTCCATTCCATACATTTATATGGGGAGGTACCAGCTCCAACTCGGTTTGACAGTGAAAACTGCAGGAACTTCAAACCGGCACTAGGAAACAGACTGAGAAAGCAGAGAAAAAGTGTCTCCTGCAACCCGTTCCCTTGGTGCTAGATGAACGAACGTCTCTCCACTTGCTCATTTCTGAGAGATAAGTGTGTGTGAAAGCCGTCCTTCACCTAGCTTGTTGGGAACACAAAGTTTCTTTTCAGTTGCAAACTCCATTCCATACATATATATGGGGAGGTACTAGCTCCAACTCGGTTTGACAGTGAAAACTGCAGGAACTTCAAACCGGCACTAGGAAACAGACTGAGAAAGCAGAGAAAAAGTGTCTCCTGCAACCCGTTCCCTTGGTGCTAGATGAACGAACGTCTCTCCACTTGCTCAGTTCTGAGAGATAAGTGTGTGTGAAAGCCGTCCTTCACCTAGCTTGTTGGGAACACAAAGTTTGTTTTCAGTTGCAAACTCCATTCCATACATATATATGGGGAAGTACAAGCTCCAACTCGGTTTGACAGTGAAAACTGCAGGAACTTCAAACCGGCACTAGGTAACAGACTGAGAAAGCAGAGAAAAAGTGTCTCCTGCAACCCGTTCCCTTGGTGCTAGATGAACGAACGTCTCTCCACTTGCTCAGTTCTGAGAGATAAGTGTGTGTGAAAGCCGTCCTTCACCTAGCTTGTTGGGAACACAAAGTTTCTTTTAAGTTGCAAACTCCATTCCATACATATATATGGGGAGGTACTAGCTCCAACTCGGTTTGACAGTGAAAACTGCAGGAACTTCAAACCGGCACTAGGAAACAGACTGAGAAAGCAGAGAAAAAGTGTCTCCTGCAACCCGTTCCCTTGGTGCTAGATGAACGAACGTCTCTCCACTTGCTCAGTTCTGAGAGATAAGTGTGTGTGAAAGCCGTCCTTCACCTAGCTTGTTGGGAACACAAAGTTTCTTTTCAGTTGCAAACTCCATTCCATACATATATAAGGGGAAGTACTAGCTCCAACTCGGTTTGACAGTGAAAACTGCAGGAACTTCAAACCGGCACTAGGTAACAGACTGAGAAAGCAGAGAAAATGTGTCTCCTGCAACCCGTTCCCTTGGTGCTAGATGAACGAACGTCTCTCCACTTGCTCAGTTCTGAGAGATAAGTGTGTGTGAAAGCCGTCCTTCACCTAGCTTGTTGGGAACACAAAGTTTCTTTTCAGTTGCAAACTCCATTCCATACATATATATGGGGTGGTACTAGCTCCAACTCGGTTTGACAGTGAAAACTGCAGGAACTTCCAACCGGCACTAGGAAACAGACTGAGAAAGCAGAGAAATAGTGTCTCCTGCAACCCGTTCCCTTGGTGCTAGATGAACGAACGTCTCTCCACTTGCTCAGTTCTGAGAGATAAGTGTGTGTGAAAGCCGTCCTTCACCTAGCTTGTTGGGAACACAAAGTTTCTTTTCAGTTGCAAACTCCATTCCATACATATATATGGGGAAGTACTAGCTCCAAATCGGTTTGACAGTGAAAACTGCAGGAACTTCAAACCGGCACTAGGTAACATACTGAGAAAGCAGAGAAAAAGTGTCTCCTGCAACCCGTTCCTTTGGTGCTAGATGAACGAACGTCTCTCCACTTGCTCAGTTCTGAGAGATAAGTGTGTGTGAAAGCCGTCCTTCACCTAGCTTGTTGGGAACACAAAGTTTCTTTTCAGTTGCAAACTCCATTCCATACATATATATGGGGAGGTACTAACTCCAACTCGGTTTGACAGTGAAAACTGCAGGAACTTCAAACCGGCACTAGGAATCAGACTGAGAAAGCAGAGAAAAAGTGTCTCCTGCAACCCGTTCCCTTGGTGCTAGATGAACGAACGTCTCTCCACTTGCTCAGTTCTGAGAGATAAGTGTGTGTGAAAGCCGTCCTTCACCTAGCTTGTTGGGAACACAAAGTTTCTTTTCAGTTGCAAACTCCATTCCATACATTTATATGGGGAGGTACCAGCTCCAACTCGGTTTGACAGTGAAAACTGCAGGAACTTCAAACCGGCACTAGGAAACAGACTGAGAAAGCAGAGAAAAAGTGTCTCCTGCAACCCGTTCCCTTGGTGCTAGATGAACGAACGTCTCTCCACTTGCTCAGTTCTGAGAGATAAGTGTGTGTGAAAGCCGTCCTTAACCTAGCTTGTTGGGAACACAAAGTTTCTTTTCAGTTGCAAACTCCATTCCATACATATATATGGGGAGGTACTAGCTCCAACTCGGTTTGACAGTGAAAACTGCAGGAACTTCCAACCGGCACTAGGAAACAGACTGAGAAAGCAGAGAAAAAGTGTCTCCTGCAACCCGTTCCCTTGGTGCTAGATGAACGAACGTCTCTCCACTTGCTCAGTTCTGAGAGATAAGTGTGTGTGAAAGCCGTCCTTCACCTAGCTTGTTGGGAACACAAAGTTTGTTTTCAGTTGCAAACTCCATTCCATACATATATATGGGGAAGTACAAGCTCCAACTCGGTTTGACAGTGAAAACTGCAGGAACTTCAAACCGGCACTAGGTAACAGACTGAGAAAGCAGAGAAAAAGTGTCTCCTGCAACCCGTTCCCTTGGTGCTAGATGAACGAACGTCTCTCCACTTGCTCAGTTCTGAGAGATAAGTGTGTGTGAAAGCCGTCCTTCACCTAGCTTGTTGGGAACACAAAGTTTCTTTTAAGTTGCAAACTCCATTCCATACATATATATGGGGAGGTACTAGCTCCAACTCGGTTTGACAGTGAAAACTGCAGGAACTTCAAACCGGCACTAGGAAACAGACTGAGAAAGCAGAGAAAAAGTGTCTCCTGCAACCCGTTCCCTTGGTGCTAGATGAACGAACGTCTCTCCACTTGCTCAGTTCTGAGAGATAAGTGTGTGTGAAAGCCGTCCTTCACCTAGCTTGTTGGGAACACAAAGTTTCTTTTCAGTTGCAAACTCCATTCCATACATATATAAGGGGAAGTACTAGCTCCAACTCGGTTTGACAGTGAAAACTGCAGGAACTTCAAACCGGCACTAGGTAACAGACTGAGAAAGCAGAGAAAATGTGTCTCCTGCAACCCGTTCCCTTGGTGCTAGATGAACGAACGTCTCTCCACTTGCTCAGTTCTGAGAGATAAGTGTGTGTGAAAGCCGTCCTTCACCTAGCTTGTTGGGAACACAAAGTTTCTTTTCAGTTGCAAACTCCATTCCATACATATATATGGGGTGGTACTAGCTCCAACTCGGTTTGACAGTGAAAACTGCAGGAACTTCCAACCGGCACTAGGAAACAGACTGAGAAAGCAGAGAAATAGTGTCTCCTGCAACCCGTTCCCTTGGTGCTAGATGAACGAACGTCTCTCCACTTGCTCAGTTCTGAGAGATAAGTGTGTGTGAAAGCCGTCCTTCACCTAGCTTGTTGGGAACACAAAGTTTCTTTTCAGTTGCAAACTCCATTCCATACATATATATGGGGAGGTACTAGCTCCAACTCGGTTTGACAGTGAAAACTGCAGGAACTTCAAACCGGCACTAGGAAACAGACTGAGAAAGCAGAGAAAAAGTGTCTCCTGCAACCCGTTCCCTTGGTGCTAGATGAACGAACGTCTCTCCACTTGCTCAGTTCTGAGAGATAAGTGTGTGTGAAAGCCGTCCTTCACCTAGCTTGTTGGGAACACAAAGTTTCTTTTCAGTTGCAAACTCCATTCCATACATATATATGGGGAAGTACTAGCTCCAACTCGGTTTGACAGTGAAAACTGCAGGAACTTCAAACCGGCACTAGGTAACAGACTGAGAAAGCAGAGAAAATGTGTCTCCTGCAACCCGTTCCCTTGGTGCTAGATGAACGAACGTCTCTCCACTTGCTCAGTTCTGAGAGATAAGTGTGTGTGAAAGCCGTCCTTCACCTAGCTTGTTGGGAACACAAAGTTTCTTTTCAGTTGCAAACTCCATTCCATACATATATATGGGGTGGTACTAGCTCCAACTCGGTTTGACAGTGAAAACTGCAGGAACTTCAAACCGGCACTAGGAAACAGACTGAGAAAGCAGAGAAAAAGTGTCTCCTGCAACCCGTTCCCTTGGTGCTAGATGAACGAACGTCTCTCCACTTGCTCAGTTCTGAGAGATAAGTGTGTGTGAAAGCCGTCCTTCACCTAGCTTGTTGGGAACACAAAGTTTCTTTTCAGTTGCAAACTCCATTCCATACATATATATGGGGAGGTACTAGCTCCAACTCGGTTTGACAGTGAAAACTGCAGGAACATCCAACCGGCACTAGGAAACAGACTGAGAAAGCAGAGAAAAAGTGTCTCCTGCAACCCGTTCCCTTGGTGCTAGATGAACGAACGTCTCTCCACTTGCTCAGTTCTGAGAGATAAGTGTGTGTGAAAGCCGTCCTTCACCTAGCTTGTTGGGAACACAAAGTTTCTTTTCAGTTGCAAACTCCATTCCATACATATATATGGGGACGAACTAGCTCCAACTCGGTTTGACAGTGAAAACTGCAGGAACTTCAAACCGGCACTAGGAAACAGACTGAGAAAGCAGAGAAAAAGTGTCTCCTGCAACCCGTTCCCTTGGTGCTAGATGAACGAACGTCTCTCCACTTGCTCAGTTCTGAGAGATAAGTGTGTGTGAAAGCCGTCCTTCACCTAGCTTGTTGGGAACACAAAGTTTCTTTTCAGTTGCAAACTCCATTCCATACATATATATGGGGAAGTATTAGCTCCAACTCGGTTTGACAGTGAAAACTGCAGGAACTTCAAACCGGCACTAGGTAACAGACTGAGAAAGCAGAGAAAAAGTGTCTCCTGCAACCCGTTCCCTTGGTGCTAGATGAACGAACGTCTCTCCACTTGCTCAGTTCTGAGAGATAAGTGTGTGTGAAAGCCGTCCTTCACCTAGCTTGTTGGGAACACAAAGTTTCTTTTCAGTTGCAAACTCCATTCCATACATATATATGGGGAGGTACTAGCTCCAACTCGGTTTGACAGTGAAAACTGCAGGAACTTCCAACCGGCACTAGGAAACAGACTGAGAAAGCAGAGAAAAAGTGTCACCTGCAACCCGTTCCCTTGGTGCTAGATGAACGAACGTCTCTCCACTTGCTCAGTTCTGAGAGATAAGTGTGTGTGAAAGCCGTCCTTCACCTAGCTTTTTGGGAACACAAAGTTTCTTTTCAGTTGCAAACTCCATTCCATACATATATATGGGGAAGTATTAGCTCCAACTCGGTTTGACAGTGAAAACTGCAGGAACTTCAAACCGGCACTAGGTAACAGACTGAGAAAGCAGAGAAAATGTGTCTCCTGAAACCCGTTCCCTTGGTGCTAGATGAACGAACGTCTCTCCACTTGCTCAGTTCTGAGAGATAAGTGTGTGTGAAAGCCGTCCTTCACCTAGCTTGTTGGGAACACAAAGTTTCTTTTCAGTTGCAAACTCCATTCCATACATATATATGGGGAGGTACTAGCTCCAACTCGGTTTGACAGTGAAAACTGCAGGAACTTCCAACCGGCACTAGGAAACAGACTGAGAAAGCAGAGAAAAAGTGTCTCCTGCAACCCGTTCCCTTGGTGCTAGATGAACGAACGTCTCTCCACTTGCTCAGTTTTGAGAGATAAGTGTGTGTGAAAGCCGTCCTTCACCTAGCTTGTTGGGAACACAAAGTTTCTTTTCAGTTGCAAACTCCATTCCATAAATATATATGGGGAAGTACTAGCTCCAACTCGGTTTGACAGTGAAAACTGCAGGAACTTCCAACCGGCAGTAGGAAACAGACTGAGAAAGCAGAGAAAAAGTGTCTCCTGCAACCCGTTCCCTTGGTGCTAGATGAACGAACGTCTCTCCACTTGCTCAGTTCTGAGAGATAAGTGTGTGTGAAAGCCGTCCTTCACCTAGCTTGTTGGGAACACAAAGTTTCTTTTCAGTTGCAAACTCCATTCCATACATATATATGGGGTGGTACTAGCTCCAACTCGGTTTGACAGTGAAAACTGCAGGAACTTCCAACCGGCACTAGGAAACAGACTGAGAAAGCAGAGAAAAAGTGTCTCCTGCAACCCGTTCCCTTGGTGCTAGATGAACGAACGTCTCTCCACTTGCTCAGTTCTGAGAGATAAGTGTGTGTGAAAGCCGTCCTTCACCTAGCTTGTTGGGAACACAAAGTTTCTTTTCAGTTGCAAACTCCATTCCATACATATATATGGGGAGGTACTAGCTCCAACTCGGTTTGACAGTGAAAACTGCAGGAACTTCAAACCGGCACTAGGAAACAGACTGAGAAAGCAGAGAAAAAGTGTCTCCTGCAACCCGTTCCCTTGGTGCTAGATGAACGAACGTCTCTCCACTTGCTCAGTTCTGAGAGATAAGTGTGTGTGAAAGCCTTCCTTCACCTAGCTTGTTGGGAACACAAAGTTTCTTTTCAGTTGCAAACTCCATTCCATACATATATATGGGGACGAACTAGCTCCAACTCGGTTTGACAGTGAAAACTGCAGGAACTTCAAACCGGCACTAGGTAACAGACTGAGAAAGCAGAGAAAATGTGTCTCCTGCAACCCGTTCCCTTGGTGCTAGATGAACGAACGTCTCTCCACTTGCTCAGTTCTGAGAGATAAGTGTGTGTGAAAGCCGTCCTTCACCTAGCTTGTTGGGAACACAAAGTTTCTTTTCAGTTGCAAACTCCATTCCATACATATATATGGGGTGGTACTAGCTCCAACTCGGTTTGACAGTGAAAACTGCAGGAACTTGAAACCGGCACTAGGTAACAGACTGAGAAAGCAGAGAAAAAGTGTCTCCTGCAACCCGTTCCCTTGGTGCTAGATGAACGAACGTCTCTCCACTTGCTCAGTTCTGAGAGATAAGTGTGTGTGAAAGCCGTCCTTCACCTAGCTTGTTGGGAACACAAAGTTTCTTTTCAGTTGCAAACTCCATTCCATACATATATATGGGGAGGTACTAGCTCCAACTCGGTTTTACAGTGAAAACTGCAGGAACTTCCAACCGGCACTAGGAAACAGACTGAGAAAGCAGAGAAAAAGTGTCTCCTGCAACCCGTTCCCTTGGTGCTAAATGAACGAACGTCTCTCCACTTGCTCAGTTCTGAGAGATAAGTGTGTGTGAAAGCCGCCCTTCACCTAGCTTGTTGGGAACACAAAGATTCTTTTCAGTTGCAAACTCCATTCCATACATATATATGGGGACGAACTAGCTCCATCTCGGTTTGACAGTGAAAACTGCAGGAACTTCCAAACGGCACTAGGAAACAGACTGAGAAAGCAGAGAAAAAGTGTCTCCTGCAACCCGTTCCCTTGGTGCTAGATGAACGAACGTCTCTCCACTTGCTCAGTTCTGAGAGATAAGTGTGTGTGAAAGCCGTCCTTCACCTAGCTTGTTGGGAACACAAAGTTTCTTTTCAGTTGCAAACTCCATTCCATACATATATATGGGGAAGTATTAGCTCCAACTCGGTTTGACAGTGAAAACTGCAGGAACTTCAAACCGGCACTAGGTAACAGACTGAGAAAGCAGAGAAAAAGTGTCTCCTGCAACCCGTTCCCTTGGTGCTAGATGAACGAACGTCTCTCCACTTGCTCAGTTCTGAGAGATAAGTGTGTGTGAAAGCCGTCCTTCACCTAGCTTGTTGGGAACACAAAGTTTCATTTCAGTTGCAAACTCCATTCCATACATATATATGGGGAGGTACTAGCTCCAACTCGGTTTTACAGTGAAAACTGCAGGAACTTCCAACCGGCACTAGGAAACAGACTGAGAAAGCAGAGAAAAAGTGTCTCCTGCAACCCGTTCCCTTGGTGCTAGATGAACGAACGTCTCTCCACTTGCTCAGTTCTGAGAGATAAGTGTGTGTGAAAGCCGCCCTTCACCTAGCTTGTTGGGAACACAAAGATTCTTTTCAGTTGCAAACTCCATTCCATACATATATATGGGGAGGAACTAGCTCCATCTCGGTTTGACAGTGAAAACTGCAGGAACTTCCAACCGGCACTAGGAAACAGACTGAGAAAGCAGAGAAAAAGTGTCTCCTGCAACCCGTTCCCTTGGTGCTAGATGAACGAACGTCTCTCCACTTGCTCAGTTCTGAGAGATAAGTGTGTGTGAAAGCCGTCCTTCACCTAGCTTGTTGGGAACACAAAGTTTCTTTTCAGTTGCAAACTCCATTCCATACATATATATGGGGAAGTATTAGCTCCAACTCGGTTTGACAGTGAAAACTGCAGGAACTTCAAACCGGCACTAGGTAACAGACTGAGAAAGCAGAGAAAAAGTGTCTCCTGCAACCCGTTCCCTTGGTGCTAGATGAACGAACGTCTCTCCACTTGTTCAGTTCTGAGAGATAATTGTGTGTGAAAGCCGTCCTTCACCTAGCTTGTTGGGAACACAAAGTTTCTTTTCAGTTGCAAACTCCATTCCATACATATATATGGGGAGGTACTAGCTCCAACTCGGTTTTACAGTGAAAACTGCAGGAACTTCAAAACGGCACTAGGAAACAGACTGAGAAAGCAGGGAAAAAGTGTCTCCTGCAACCCGTTCCCTTGGTGCTACATAAACGAACGTCTCTCCACTTGCTCAGTTCTGAGAGATAAGTGTGTGTGAAAGCCGTCCTTCACCTAGCTTGTTGGGAACACAAAGTTTCTTTTCAGTTGCAAACTCCATTCCATACATATATATGGGGTGGTACTAGCTCCAACTCGGTTTGACAGTGAAAACTGCAGGAACTTCCAACCGGCACTAGGAAACAGACTGAGAAAGCAGAGAAAAAGTGTCTCCTGCAACCCGTTCCCTTGGTGCTAGATGAACGAACGTCTCTCCACTTGCTCAGTTCTGAGAGATAAGTGTGTGTGAAAGCCGTCCTTCACCTAGCTTGTTGGGAACACAAAGTTTCTTTTCAGTTGCAAACTCCATTCCATACATATATATGGGGAGGTACTAGCTCCAACTCGGTTTGACAGTGAAAACTGCAGGAACTTCAAACCGGCACTAGGAAACAGACTGAGAAAGCAGAGAAAAAGTGTCTCCTGCAACCCGTTCCCTTGGTGCTAGATGAACGAACGTCTCTCCACTTGCTCAGTTCTGAGAGATAAGTGTGTGTGAAAGCCTTCCTTCACCTAGCTTGTTGGGAACACAAAGTTTCTTTTCAGTTGCAAACTCCATTCCATACATATATATGGGGACGAACTAGCTCCAACTCGGTTTGACAGTGAAAACTGCAGGAACTTCAAACCGGCACTAGGTAACAGACTGAGAAAGCAGAGAAATTGTGTCTCCTGCAACCCGTTCCCTTGGTGCTAGATGAACGAACGTCTCTCCACTTGCTCAGTTCTGAGAGATAAGTGTGTGTGAAAGCCGTCCTTCACCTAGCTTGTTGGGAACACAAAGTTTCTTTTCAGTTGCAAACTCCATTCCATACATATATATGGGGTGGTACTAGCTCCAACTCGGTTTGACAGTGAAAACTGCAGGAACTTGAAACCGGCACTAGGTAACAGACTGAGAAAGCAGAGAAAAAGTGTCTCCTGCAACCCGTTCCCTTGGTGCTAGATGAACGAACGTCTCTCCACTTGCTCAGTTCTGAGAGATAAGTGTGTGTGAAAGCCGTCCTTCACCTAGCTTGTTGGGAACACAAAGTTTCTTTTCAGTTGCAAACTCCATTCCATACATATATATGGGGAGGTACTAGCTCCAACTCGGTTTTACAGTGTAAACTGCAGGAACTTCCAACCGGCACTAGGAAACAGACTGAGAAAGCAGAGAAAAAGTGTCTCCTGCAACCCGTTCCCTTGGTGCTAGATGAACGAACGTCTCTCCACTTGCTCAGTTCTGAGAGATAAGTGTGTGTGAAAGCCGCCCTTCACCTAGCTTGTTGGGAACACAAAGATTCTTTTCAGTTGCAAACCCCATTCCATACATATATATGGGGACGAAATAGCTCCATCTCGGTTTGACAGTGAAAACTGCAGGAACTTCCAACCGGCACTAGGAAACAGACTGAGAAAGCAGAGAAAAAGTGTCTCCTGCAACCCGTTCCCTTGGTGCTAGATGAACGAACGTCTCTCCACTTGCTCAGTTCTGAGAGATAAGTGTGTGTGAAAGCCGTCCTTCACCTAGCTTGTTGGGAACACAAAGTTTCTTTTCAGTTGCAAACTCCATTCCATACATATATATGGGGAAGTATTAGCTCCAACTCGGTTTGACAGTGAAAACTGCAGGAACTTCAAACCGGCACTAGGTAACAGACTGAGAAAGCAGAGAAAAAGTGTCTCCTGCAACCCGTTCCCTTGGTGCTAGATGAACGAACGTCTCTCCACTTGCTCAGTTCTGAGAGATAAGTGTGTGTGAAAGCCGTCCTTCACCTAGCTTGTTGGGAACACAAAGTTTCATTTCAGTTGCAAACTCCATTCCATACATATATATGGGGAGGTACTAGCTCCAACTCGGTTTTACAGTGAAAACTGCAGGAACTTCCAACCGGCACTAGGAAACAGACTGAGAAAGCAGAGAAAAAGTGTCTCCTGCAACCCGTTCCCTTGGTGCTAGATGAACGAACGTCTCTCCACTTGCTCAGTTCTGAGAGATAAGTGTGTGTGAAAGCCGCCCTTCACCTAGCTTGTTGGGAACACAAAGATTCTTTTCAGTTGCAAACTCCATTCCATACATATATATGGGGAGGAACTAGCTCCATCTCGGTTTGACAGTGAAAACTGCAGGAACTTCCAACCGGCACTAGGAAACAGACTGAGAAAGCAGAGAAAAAGTGTCTCCTGCAACCCGTTCCCTTGGTGCTAGATGAACGAACGTCTCTCCACTTGCTCAGTTCTGAGAGATAAGTGTGTGTGAAAGCCGTCTTTCACCTAGCTTGTTGGGAACACAAAGTTTCTTTTCAGTTGCAAACTCCATTCCATACATATATATGGGGAAGTATTAGCTCCAACTCGGTTTGACAGTGAAAACTGCAGGAACTTCAAACCGGCACTAGGTAACAGACTGAGAAAGCAGAGAAAAAGTGTCTCCTGCAACCCGTTCCCTTGGTGCTAGATGAACGAACGTCTCTCCACTTGTTCAGTTCTGAGAGATAAGTGTGTGTGAAAGCCGTCCTTCACCTAGCTTGTTGGGAACACAAAGTTTCTTTTCAGTTGCAAACTCCATTCCATACATATATATGGGGAGGTACTAGCTCCAACTCGGTTTTACAGTGAAAACTGCAGGAACTTCAAAACGGCACTAGGAAACAGACTGAGAAAGCAGGGAAAAAGTGTCTCCTGCAACCCGTTCCCTTGGTGCTACATAAACGAACGTCTCTCCACTTGCTCAGTTCGGAGAGGTATGTGTGTGTGAAAGCCGTCCTTCACCTAGCTTGTTGGGAACACAAAGTTTCTTTTCAGTTGCAAACTCCATTCCATACATTTATATGGGGAGGTACTAGCTCCAACTCGGTTTGACAGTGAAAACTGCAGGAACTTCAAACCGGCACTAGGAAACAGACTGAGAAAGCAGAGAAAAAGTGTCTCCTGCAACCCGTTCCCTTGGTGCTAGATGAACGAACGTCTCTCCACTTGCTCAGTTCTGAGAGATAAGTGTGTGTGAAAGCCGTCCTTCACCTATCTTGTTGGGAACACAAAGTTTCTTTTCAGTTGCAAACTCCATTCCATACATTTATATGGGGAGGTACTAGCTCCAACTCGGTTTGACAGTGAAAACTGCAGGAACTTCAAACCGGCACTAGGTAAAAGACTGAGAAAGCAGAGAAAAAGTGTCTCCTGCAACCCGTTCCCTTGGTGCTAGATGAACGAACGTCTCTCCACTTGCAAAGTTCTGAGAGATAAGTGTGTGTGAAAGCCGTCCTTCACCTAGCTTGTTGGGAACACAAAGTTTCTTTTCAGTTGCAAACTCCATTCCATACATATATATGGGGAGGTACTAGCTCCAACTCGGTTTTACAGTGAAAACTGAAGGAACTTCAAACCGGCACTAGGAAACAGACTGAGAAAGCAGAGAAAAAGTGTCTCCTGCAACCCGTTCCCTTGGTGCTAGATGAACGAACGTCTCTCCACTTGCTCAGTTCTGAGAGATAAGTGTGTGTGAAAGCCGTCCTTCACCTAGCTTGTTGGGAACACAAAGTTTCTTTTCAGTTGCAAACTCCATTCCATACATTTATATGGGGAGGTACTATCTCCAACTCGGTTTGACAGTGAAAACTGAAGGAACTTCAAACCGGCACTAGGAAACAGACTGAGAAAGCAGAGAAAAAGTGTCTCCTGCAACCCGTTCCCTTGGTGCTAGATGAACGAACGTCTCTCCACTTGCTCAGTTCTGAGAGATAAGTGTGTGTGAAAGCCGTCCTTCACCTAGCTTGTTGGGAACACAAAGTTTCTTTTCAGTTGCAAACTCCATTCCATACATATATATGGGGAGGTACTAGCTCCAACTCGGTTTTACAGTGAAAACTGAAGGAACTTCAAACCGGCACTAGGAAACAGACTGAGAAAGCAGAGAAAAAGTGTCTCCTGCAAACCGTTCCCTTGGTGCTAGATGAACGAACGTCTCTCCACTTGCTCAGTTCTGAGAGATAAGTGTGTGTGAAAGCCGTCCTTCACCTAGCTTGTTGGGAACACAAAGTTTCTTTTCAGTTGCAAACTCCATTCCATACATTTATATGGGGAGGTAATAGCTCCAACTCGGTTTGACAGTGAAAACTGCAGGAACTTCAAACCGGCACTAGGAAACAGACTGAGAAAGCAGAGAAAAAGTGTCTCCTGCAACCCGTTCCCTTGGTGCTAGATGAACGAACGTCTCTCCACTTGCTCAGTTCTGAGAGATAAGTGTGTGTGAAAGCCGTCCTTCACCTAGCTTGTTGGGAACACAAAGTTTCTTTTCAGTTGCAAACTCCATTCCATACATTTATATGGGGAGGTACTAGCTCCAACTCGGTTTGACAGTGAAAACTGAAGGAACTTCAAACCGGCACTAGGAAACAGACTGAGAAAGCAGAGAAAAAGTGTCTCCTGCAACCCGTTCCCTTGGTGCTAGATGAACGAACGTCTCTCCACTTGCTCAGTTCTGAGAGATAAGTGTGTGTGAAAGCCGTCCTTCACCTAGCTTGTTGGGAACACAAAGATTCTTTTCAGTTGCAAACTCCATTCCATACATATATATGGGGAGGTACTAGCTCCAACTCGGTTTTACAGTGAAAACTGAAGGAACTTCAAACCGGCACTAGGAAACAGACTGAGAAAGCAGAGAAAAAGTGTCTCCTGCAAACCGTTCCCTTGGTGCTAGATGAACGAACGTCTCTCCACTTGCTCAGTTCTGAGAGATAAGTGTGTGTGAAAGCCGTCCTTCACCTAGCTTGTTGGGAACACAAAGTTTCTTTTCAGTTGCAAACTCCATTCCATACATTTATATGGGGAGGTAATAGCTCCAACTCGGTTTGACAGTGAAAACTGCAGGAACTTCAAAACGGCACTAGGAAACAGACTGAGAAAGCAGAGAAAAAGTGTCTCCTGCAACCCGTTCCCTTGGTGCTAGATGAACGAACGTCTCTCCACTTGCTCAGTTCTGAGAGATAAGTGTGTGTGAAAGCCGTCCTTCACCTAGCTTGTTGGGAACACAAAGTTTCTTTTCAGTTGCAAACTCCATTCCATACATATATATGGGGAGGTACTAGCTCCAACTCGGTTTCACAGTGAAAACTGCAGGAACTTCCAACCGGCACTAGGAAACAGACTGAGAAAGCAGAGAAAAAGTGTCTCCTGCAACCCGTTCCCTTGGTGCTAGATGAACGAACGTCTCTCCACTTGCTCAGTTCTGAGAGATAAGTGTGTGTGAAAGCCGTCCTTCACCTAGCTTTTTGGGAACACAAAGTTTCTTTTCAGTTGCAAACTCCATTCCATACATATATATGGGGAAGTATTAGCTCCAACTCGGTTTGACAGTGAAAACTGCAGGAACTTCAAACCGGCACTTGGTAACAGACTGAGAAAGCAGAGAAAATGTGTCTCCTGAAACCCGTTCCCTTGGTGCTAGATGAACGAACGTCTCTCCACTTGCTCAGTTCTGAGAGATAAGTGTGTGTGAAAGCCGTCCTTCACCTAGCTTGTTGGGAACACAAAGTTTCTTTTCAGTTGCAAACTCCATTCCATACATATATATGGGGAGGTACTAGCTCCAACTCGGTTTGACAGTGAAAACTGCAGGAACTTCCAACCGGCACTAGGAAACAGACTGAGAAAGCAGAGAAAAAGTGTCTCCTGCAACCCGTTCCCTTGGTGCTAGATGAACGAACGTCTCTCCACTTGCTCAGTTTTGAGAGATAAGTGTGTGTGAAAGCCGTCCTTCACCTAGCTTGTTGGGAACACAAAGTTTCTTTTCAGTTGCAAACTCCATTCCATACATATATATGGGGAAGTACTAGCTCCAACTCGGTTTGACAGTGAAAACTGCAGGAACTTCCAACCGGCAGTAGGAAACAGACTGAGAAAGCAGAGAAAAAGTGTCTCCTGCAACCCGTTCCCTTGGTGCTAGATGAACGAACGTCTCTCCACTTGCTCAGTTCTGAGAGATAAGTGTGTGTGAAAGCCGTCCTTCACCTAGCTTGTTGGGAACACAAAGTTTCTTTTCAGTTGCAAACTCCATTCCATACATATATATGGGGTGGTACTAGCTCCAACTCGGTTTGACAGTGAAAACTGCAGGAACTTCCAACCGGCACTAGGAAACAGACTGAGAAAGCAGAGAAAAAGTGTCTCCTGCAACCCGTTCCCTTGGTGCTAGATGAACGAACGTCTCTCCACTTGCTCAGTTCTGAGAGATAAGTGTGTGTGAAAGCCGTCCTTCACCTAGCTTGTTGGGAACACAAAGTTTCTTTTCAGTTGCAAACTCCATTCCATACATATATATGGGGAGGTACTAGCTCCAACTCGGTTTGACAGTGAAAACTGCAGGAACTTCAAACCGGCACTAGGAAACAGACTGAGAAAGCAGAGAAAAAGTGTCTCCTGCAACCCGTTCCCTTGGTGCTAGATGAACGAACGTCTCTCCACTTGCTCAGTTCTGAGAGATAAGTGTGTGTGAAAGCCTTCCTTCACCTAGCTTGTTGGGAACACAAAGTTTCTTTTCAGTTGCAAACTCCATTCCATACATATATATGGGGACGAACTAGCTCCAACTCGGTTTGACAGTGAAAACTGCAGGAACTTCAAACCGGCACTAGGTAACAGACTGAGAAAGCAGAGAAAATGTGTCTCCTGCAACCCGTTCCCTTGGTGCTAGATGAACGAACGTCTCTCCACTTGCTCAGTTCTGAGAGATAAGTGTGTGTGAAAGCCATCCTTCACCTAGCTTGTTGGGAACACAAAGTTTCTTTTCAGTTGCAAACTCCATTCCATACATATATATGGGGAGGTACTAGCTCCAACTCGGTTTGACAGTGAAAACTGCAGGAACTTGAAACCGGCACTAGGTAACAGACTGAGAAAGCAGAGAAAAAGTGTCTCCTGCAACCCGTTCCCTTGGTGCTAGATGAACGAACGTCTCTCCACTTGCTCAGTTCTGAGAGATAAGTGTGTGTGAAAGCCGCCCTTCACCTAGCTTGTTGGGAACACAAAGATTCTTTTCAGTTGCAAACTCCATTCCATACATATACATGGGGACGAACTAGCTCCATCTCGGTTTGACAGTGAAAACTGCAGGAACTTCCAACCGGCACTAGGAAACAGACTGAGAAAGCAGAGAAAAAGTGTCTCCTGCAACCCGTTCCCTTGGTGCTAGATGAACGAACGTCTCTCCACTTGCTCAGTTCTGAGAGATAAGTGTGTGTGAAAGCCGTCCTTCACCTAGCTTGTTGGGAACACAAAGTTTCTTTTCAGTTGCAAACTCCATTCCATACATATATATGGGGAAGTATTAGCTCCAACTCGGTTTGACAGTGAAAACTGCAGGAACTTCAAACCGGCACTAGGTAACAGACTGAGAAAGCAGAGAAAAAGTGTCTCCTGCAACCCGTTCCCTTGGTGCTAGATGAACGAACGTCTCTCCACTTGCTCAGTTCTGAGAGATAAGTGTGTGTGAAAGCCGTCCTTCACCTAGCTTGTTGGGAACACAAAGTTTCATTTCAGTTGCAAACTCCATTCCATACATATATATGGGGAGGTACTAGCTCCAACTCGGTTTTACAGTGAAAACTGCAGGAACTTCCAACCGGCACTAGGAAACAGACTGAGAAAGCAGAGAAAAAGTGTCTCCTGCAACCCGTTCCCTTGGTGCTAGATGAACGAACGTCTCTCCACTTGCTCAGTTCTGAGAGATAAGTGTGTGTGAAAGCCGCCCTTCACCTAGCTTGTTGGGAACACAAAGATTCTTTTCAGTTGCAAACTCCATTCCATACATATATATGGGGAGGAACTAGCTCCATCTCGGTTTGACAGTGAAAACTGCAGGAACTTCCAACCGGCACTAGGAAACAGACTGAGAAAGCAGAGAAAAAGTGTCTCCTGCAACCCGTTCCCTTGGTGCTAGATGAACGAACGTCTCTCCACTTGCTCAGTTCTGAGAGATAAGTGTGTGTGAAAGCCGTCCTTCACCTAGCTTGTTGGGAACACAAAGTTTCTTTTCAGTTGCAAACTCCATTCCATACATATATATGGGGAAGTATTAGCTCCAACTCGGTTTGACAGTGAAAACTGCAGGAACTTCAAACCGGCACTAGGTAACAGACTGAGAAAGCAGAGAAAAAGTGTCTCCTGCAACCCGTTCCCTTGGTGCTAGATGAACGAACGTCTCTCCACTTGTTCAGTTCTGAGAGATAAGTGTGTGTGAAAGCCGTCCTTCACCTAGCTTGTTGGGAACACAAAGTTTCTTTTCAGTTGCAAACTCCATTCCATACATATATATGGGGAGGTACTAGCTCCAACTCGGTTTTACAGTGAAAACTGCAGGAACTTCAAAACGGCACTAGGAAACAGACTGAGAAAGCAGGGAAAAAGTGTCTCCTGCAACCCGTTCCCTTGGTGCTACATAAACGAACGTCTCTCCACTTGCTCAGTTCGGAGAGGTATGTGTGTGTGAAAGCCGTCCTTCACCTAGCTTGTTGGGAACACAAAGTTTCTTTTCAGTTGCAAACTCCATTCCATACATTTATATGGGGAGGTACTAGCTCCAACTCGGTTTGACAGTGAAAACTGCAGGAACTTCAAACCGGCACTAGGAAACAGACTGAGAAAGCAGAGAAAAAGTGTCTCCTGCAACCCGTTCCCTTGGTGCTAGATGAACGAACGTCTCTCCACTTGCTCAGTTCTGAGAGATAAGTGTGTGTGAAAGCCGTCCTTCACCTATCTTGTTGGGAACACAAAGTTTCTTTTCAGTTGCAAACTCCATTCCATACATTTATATGGGGAGGTACTAGCTCCAACTCGGTTTGACAGTGAAAACTGCAGGAACTTCAAACCGGCACTAGGTAAAAGACTGAGAAAGCAGAGAAAAAGTGTCTCCTGCAACCCGTTCCCTTGGTGCTAGATGAACGAACGTCTCTCCACTTGCAAAGTTCTGAGAGATAAGTGTGTGTGAAAGCCGTCCTTCACCTAGCTTGTTGGGAACACAAAGTTTCTTTTCAGTTGCAAACTCCATTCCATACATATATATGGGGAGGTACTAGCTCCAACTCGGTTTTACAGTGAAAACTGAAGGAACTTCAAACCGGCACTAGGAAACAGACTGAGAAAGCAGAGAAAAAGTGTCTCCTGCAACCCGTTCCCTTGGTGCTAGATGAACGAACGTCTCTCCACTTGCTCAGTTCTGAGAGATAAGTGTGTGTGAAAGCCGTCCTTCACCTAGCTTGTTGGGAACACAAAGTTTCTTTTCAGTTGCAAACTCCATTCCATACATTTATATGGGGAGGTACTAGCTCCAACTCGGTTTGACAGTGAAAACTGAAGGAACTTCAAACCGGCACTAGGAAACAGACTGAGAAAGCAGAGAAAAAGTGTCTCCTGCAACCCGTTCCCTTGGTGCTAGATGAACGAACGTCTCTCCACTTGCTCAGTTCTGAGAGATAAGTGTGTGTGAAAGCCGTCCTTCACCTAGCTTGTTGGGAACACAAAGTTTCTTTTCAGTTGCAAACTCCATTCCATACATATATATGGGGAGGTACTAGCTCCAACTCGGTTTTACAGTGAAAACTGAAGGAACTTCAAACCGGCACTAGGAAACAGACTGAGAAAGCAGAGAAAAAGTGTCTCCTGCAAACCGTTCCCTTGGTGCTAGATGAACGAACGTCTCTCCACTTGCTCAGTTCTGAGAGATAAGTGTGTGTGAAAGCCGTCCTTCACCTAGCTTGTTGGGAACACAAAGTTTCTTTTCAGTTGCAAACTCCATTCCATACATTTATATGGGGAGGTAATAGCTCCAACTCGGTTTGACAGTGAAAACTGCAGGAACTTCAAACCGGCACTAGGAAACAGACTGAGAAAGCAGAGAAAAAGTGTCTCCTGCAACCCGTTCCCTTGGTGCTAGATGAACGAACGTCTCTCCACTTGCTCAGTTCTGAGAGATATGTGTGTGTGAAAGCCGTCCTTCACCTAGCTTGTTGGGAACACAAAGTTTCTTTTCAGTTGCAAACTCCATTCCATACATTTATATGGGGAGGTACTAGCTCCAACTCGGTTTGACAGTGAAAACTGAAGGAACTTCAAACCGGCACTAGGAAACAGACTGAGAAAGCAGAGAAAAAGTGTCTCCTGCAACCCGTTCCCTTGGTGCTAGATGAACGAACGTCTCTCCACTTGCTCAGTTCTGAGAGATAAGTGTGTGTGAAAGCCGTCCTTCACCTAGCTTGTTGGGAACACAAAGTTTCTTTTCAGTTGCAAACTCCATTCCATACATATATATGGGGAGGTACTAGCTCCAACTCGGTTTTACAGTGAAAACTGAAGGAACTTCAAACCGGCACTAGGAAACAGACTGAGAAAGGAGAGAAAAAGTGTCTCCTGCAAACCGTTCCCTTGGTGCTAGATGAACGAACGTCTCTCCACTTGCTCAGTTCTGAGAGATAAGTGTGTGTGAAAGCCGTCCTTCACCTAGCTTGTTGGGAACACAAAGTTTCTTTTCAGTTGCAAACTCCATTCCATACATTTATATGGGGAGGTAATAGCTCCAACTCGGTTTGACAGTGAAAACTGCAGGAACTTCAAACCGGCACTAGGAAACAGACTGAGAAAGCAGAGAAAAAGTGTCTCCTGCAACCCGTTCCCTTGGTGCTAGATGAACGAACGTCTCTCCACTTGCTCAGTTCTGAGAGATAAGTGTGTGTGAAAGCCGTCCTTCACCTAGCTTGTTGGGAACACAAAGTTTCTTTTCAGTTGCAAACTCCATTCCATACATATATATGGGGAGGTACTAGCTCCAACTCGGTTTTACAGTGAAAACTGAAGGAACTTCAAACCGGCACTAGGAAACAGACTGAGAAAGCAGAGAAAAAGTGTCTCCTGCAACCCGTTCCCTTGGTGCTAGATGAACGAACGTCTCTCCACTTGCTCAGGTTTGAGAGATAAGTGTGTGTGAAAGCCGTCCTGCACCTAGCTTGTTGGGAACACAAAGTTTCTTTTCAGTTGCAAACTCCATTCCATACATTTATATGGGGAGGTACTAGCTCCAACTCGGTTTGACAGTGAAAACTGCAGGAACTTCAAACCGGCACTATGAAACAGACTGAGAAAGCAGAGAAAAAGTGTCTCCTGCAAACCGTTCCCTTGGTGCTAGATGAACGAACGTCTCTCCACTTGCTCAGTTCTGAGAGATAAGTGTGTGTGAAAGCCGTCCTTCAACTAGCTTGTTGGGAACACAAAGTTTCTTTTCAGTTGCAAACTCCATTCCATACATTTATATGGGGAGGTACTAGCTCCAACTCGGTTTGACAGTGAAAACTGCAGGAACTTCAAACCGGCACTAGGAAACAGACTGAGAAAGCAGAGAAAAAGTGTCTCCTGCAACCCGTTCCCTTGGTGCTAGATGAACAGACGTCTCTCCACTTGCTCAGTTCTGAGAGATAAGTGTGTGTGAAAGCCGTTCTTCACCTAGCTTGTTGGGAACACAAAGTTTCTTTTCAGTTGCAAACTCCATTCCATACATTTATTAGGGGAGGTACTAGCTCCAACTCGGTTTGACAGTGAAAACTGCAGGAACTTCAAACCGGCACTAGGAAACAGACTGAGAAAGCAGGGAAAAAGTGTCTCCTGCAAACCGTTCCCTTGGTGCTACATAAACGAACGTCTCTCCACTTGCTCAGTTCTGAGAGATAAGTGTGTGTGAAAGCCGTCCTTCACCTAGCTTGTTGGGAACACAAAGTTTCTTTTCAGTTGCAAACTCCATTCCATACATATATATGGGGAGGTACTAGCTCCAACTCGGTTTGAAGTGAAAACTGCAGGAACTTCAAAACGGCACTAGGAAACAGACTGAGAAATCAGGGAAAAAGTGTCTCCTGCAACCCGTTCCCTTGGTGCTACATAAACGAACGTCTCTCCACTTGCTCAGTTCGGAGAGGTATGTGTGTGTTAAAGCCGTCCTTCACCTAGCTTGTTGGGAACACAAAGTTTCTTTTCAGTTGCAAACTCCATTCCATACATATATATGGGGAGGTACTAGCTCCAACTCGGTTTTACAGTGAAAACTGAAGGAACTTCAAACCGGCACTAGGAAACAGACTGAGAAAGCAGAGAAAAAGTGTCTCCTGCAACCCGTACCCTTGGTGCTAGATGAACGAACGTCTCTCCACTTGCTCAGTTCTGAGAGATAAGTGTGTGGGAAAGCCGTCCTTCACCTAGCTTGTTGGGAACACAAAGTTTCTTTTCAGTTGCAAACTCCATTCAATACATATATAAAGGGAGGTACTAGCTCCAAATCGGTTTTACAGTGAAAACTGCAGGAACTTCAAACCGGCACTAGGAAACAGACTGAGAAAGCAGAGAAAAAGTGTCTCCTGCAACCCGTTCCCTTGGTGCTAGATGAACGAACGTCTCTCCACTTGCTCAGTTCTGAGAGATAAGTGTGTGTGAAAGCCGTCCTTCACCTAGCTTGTTGGGAACACAAAGTTTCTTTTCAGTTGCAAACTCAATTTCATACATATATATGGGCAGGTACTAGCTCCAACTCGGTTTTACAGTGAAAACTAAAGGAACTTCAAACCGGCACTAGGAAACAGACTGAGAAAGCAGAGAAAAAGTGTCTCCTGCAACCCGTTCCCTTGGTGCTAGATGAACGAACGTCTCTCCACTTGCTCAGTTCGGAGAGGTATGTGTGTGTGAAAGCCGTCCTTCACCTAGCTTGTTGGGAACACAAAGTTTCTTTTCAGTTGCAAACTCCATTCCATACATTTATATGGGGAGGTACTAGCTCCAACTCGGTTTGACAGTGAAAACTGCAGGAACTTCAAACCGGCACTAGGAAACAGACTGAGAAAGCAGAGAAAAAGTGTCTCCTGCAACCCGTTCCCTTGGTGCTAGATGAACGAACGTCTCTCCACTTGCTCAGTTCTGAGAGATAAGTGTGTGTGAAAGCCGTCCTTCACCTAGCTTGTTGGGAACACAAAGTTTCTTTTCAGTTGCAAACTCCATTCCATACATTTATATGGGGAGGTACTAGCTCCAACTCGGTTTGACAGTGAAAACTGCAGGAACTTCAAACCGGCACTAGGAAACAGACTGAGAAAGCAGGGAAAAAGTGTCTCCTGCAACCCGTTCCCTTGGTGCTAGATGAACGAACGTCTCTCCACTTGCTCAGTTCGGAGAGATAAGTGTGTGTGAAAGCCGTCCTTCACCTAGCTTGTTGGGAACACAAAGTTTCTTTTCAGTTGCAAACTCCATTCCATACATATATATGGGCAGGTACTAGCTCCAACTCGGTTTTACAGTGAAAACTGAAGGAACTTCAAACCGGCACCAGGAAACAGACTGAGAAAGCAGAGAAAAAGTGTCTCCTGCAACCCGTTCCCTTGGTGCTAGATGAACGAACGTCTCTCCACTTGCTCAGTTTTGAGAGATAAGTGTGTGTGAAAGCCGTCCTTCACCTAGTTTGTTGGGAACACAAAGTTTCTTTTCAGTTGCAAACTCCATTCCATACATTTATATGGGGAGGTACTAGCTCCAACTCGGTTTGACAGTGAAAACTGCAGGAACTTCAAACCGGCACTAGGAAACAGACTGAGAAAGCAGAGAAAAAGTGTCTCCTGCAACCCGTTCCCTTGGTGCTAGATGAACGAACGTCTCTCCACTTGCTCAGTTCTGAGAGATAAGTGTGTGTGAAAGCCATCCTTCAACTAGCTTGTTGGGAACACAAAGTTTCTTTTCAGTTGCAAACTCCATTCCATACATATATATGGGGAGGTACTAGCTCCAACTCGGTTTGACAGTGAAAACTGCAGGAACTTCAAACCGGCACTAGGAAACAGACTGAGAAAGCAGAGAAAAAGTGTCTCCTGCAACCCGTTCCCTTGGTGCTACATAAACGAACGTCTCTCCACTTGCTCAGTTCGGAGAGATATGTGTGTGTGAAAGCCGTCCTTCACCTAGCTTGTTGGGAACACAAAGTTTCTTTTCAGTTGCAAATTCCATTCCATACATATATATGGGGAGGTACTAGCTCCAACTCGGTTTTACAGTGAAAACTGAAGGAACTTCAAACCGGCACTAGGAAACAGACTGAGAAAGCAGAGAAAAAGTGTCTCCTGCAACCCGTTCCCTTGGTGCTACATAAACGAACGTCTCTCCACTTGCTCAGTTTTGAGAGATAAGTGTGTGTGAAAGCCGTCCTTCACCTAGCTTGTTGGGAACACAAAGTTTCTTTTCAGTTGCAAACTCCATTTCATACATTTATATGGGGAGGTACTAGCTCCAACTCGGTTTGACAGTGAAAACTGCAGGAACTTCAAACCGGCACTAGGAAACAGACTGAGAAAGCAGAGAAAAAGTGTCTCCTGCAACCCGTTCCCTTGGTGCTAGATGAACGAACGTCTCTCCACTTGCTCAGTTCTGAGAGATAAGTGTGTGTGAAAGCCGTCCTTCACCTAGCTTGTTGGGAACACAAAGTTTCTTTTCAGTTGCAAACTCCATTCCATACATATATATGGGGAGGTACTAGCTCCAACTCGGTTTTACAGTGAAAACTGAAGGAACTTCAAACCGGCACTAGGAAACAGACTGAGAAAGCAGAGAAAAAGTGTCTCCTGCAAACCGTTCCCTTGGTGCTAGATGAACGAACGTCTCTCCACTTGCTCAGTTCTGAGAGATAAGTGTGTGTGAAAGCCGTCCTTCACCTAGCTTGTTGGGAACACAAAGTTTCTTTTCAGTTGCAAACTCCATTCCATACATTTATATGGGGAGGTAATAGCTCCAACTCGGTTTGACAGTGAAAACTGCAGGAACTTCAAACCGGCACTAGGAAACAGACTGAGAAAGCAGAGAAAAAGTGTCTCCTGCAACCCGTTCCCTTGGTGCTAGATGAACGAACGTCTCTCCACTTGCTCAGTTCTGAGAGATATGTGTGTGTGAAAGCCGTCCTTCACCTAGCTTGTTGGGAACACAAAGTTTCTTTTCAGTTGCAAACTCCATTCCATACATTTATATGGGGAGGTACTAGCTCCAACTCGGTTTGACAGTGAAAACTGAAGGAACTTCAAACCGGCACTAGGAAACAGACTGAGAAAGCAGAGAAAAAGTGTCTCCTGCAACCCGTTCCCTTGGTGCTAGATGAACGAACGTCTCTCCACTTGCTCAGTTCTGAGAGATAAGTGTGTGTGAAAGCCGTCCTTCACCTAGCTTGTTGGGAACACAAAGTTTCTTTTCAGTTGCAAACTCCATTCCATACATATATATGGGGAGGTACTAGCTCCAACTCGGTTTTACAGTGAAAACTGAAGGAACTTCAAACCGGCACTAGGAAACAGACTGAGAAAGGAGAGAAAAAGTGTCTCCTGCAAACCGTTCCCTTGGTGCTAGATGAACGAACGTCTCTCCACTTGCTCAGTTCTGAGAGATAAGTGTGTGTGAAAGCCGTCCTTCACCTAGCTTGTTGGGAACACAAAGTTTCTTTTCAGTTGCAAACTCCATTCCATACATTTATATGGGGAGGTAATAGCTCCAACTCGGTTTGACAGTGAAAACTGCAGGAACTTCAAACCGGCACTAGGAAACAGACTGAGAAAGCAGAGAAAAAGTGTCTCCTGCAACCCGTTCCCTTGGTGCTAGATGAACGAACGTCTCTCCACTTGCTCAGTTCTGAGAGATAAGTGTGTGTGAAAGCCGTCCTTCACCTAGCTTGTTGGGAACACAAAGTTTCTTTTCAGTTGCAAACTCCATTCCATACATATATATGGGGAGGTACTAGCTCCAACTCGGTTTTACAGTGAAAACTGAAGGAACTTCAAACCGGCACTAGGAAACAGACTGAGAAAGCAGAGAAAAAGTGTCTCCTGCAACCCGTTCCCTTGGTGCTAGATGAACGAACGTCTCTCCACTTGCTCAGGTTTGAGAGATAAGTGTGTGTGAAAGCCGTCCTGCACCTAGCTTGTTGGGAACACAAAGTTTCTTTTCAGTTGCAAACTCCATTCCATACATTTATATGGGGAGGTACTAGCTCCAACTCGGTTTGACAGTGAAAACTGCAGGAACTTCAAACCGGCACTATGAAACAGACTGAGAAAGCAGAGAAAAAGTGTCTCCTGCAAACCGTTCCCTTGGTGCTAGATGAACGAACGTCTCTCCACTTGCTCAGTTCTGAGAGATAAGTGTGTGTGAAAGCCGTCCTTCAACTAGCTTGTTGGGAACACAAAGTTTCTTTTCAGTTGCAAACTCCATTCCATACATTTATATGGGGAGGTACTAGCTCCAACTCGGTTTGACAGTGAAAACTGCAGGAACTTCAAACCGGCACTAGGAAACAGACTGAGAAAGCAGAGAAAAAGTGTCTCCTGCAACCCGTTCCCTTGGTGCTAGATGAACAGACGTCTCTCCACTTGCTCAGTTCTGAGAGATAAGTGTGTGTGAAAGCCGTTCTTCACCTAGCTTGTTGGGAACACAAAGTTTCTTTTCAGTTGCAAACTCCATTCCATACATTTATTAGGGGAGGTACTAGCTCCAACTCGGTTTGACAGTGAAAACTGCAGGAACTTCAAACCGGCACTAGGAAACAGACTGAGAAAGCAGGGAAAAAGTGTCTCCTGCAAACCGTTCCCTTGGTGCTACATAAACGAACGTCTCTCCACTTGCTCAGTTCTGAGAGATAAGTGTGTGTGAAAGCCGTCCTTCACCTAGCTTGTTGGGAACACAAAGTTTCTTTTCAGTTGCAAACTCCATTCCATACATATATATGGGGAGGTACTAGCTCCAACTCGGTTTGAAGTGAAAACTGCAGGAACTTCAAACCGGCACTAGGAAACAGACTGAGAAAGCAGGGAAAAAGTGTCTCCTGCAACCCGTTCCCTTGGTGCTACATAAACGAACGTCTCTCCACTTGCTCAGTTCGGAGAGGTATGTGTGTGTTAAAGCCGTCCTTCACCTAGCTTGTTGGGAACACAAAGTTTCTTTTCAGTTGCAAACTCCATTCCATACATATATATGGGGAGGTACTAGCTCCAACTCGGTTTTACAGTGAAAACTGAAGGAACTTCAAACCGGCACTAGGAAACAGACTGAGAAAGCAGAGAAAAAGTGTCTCCTGCAACCCG
Organism: Camelus dromedarius; assembly: GCF_036321535.1. Taxonomy (NCBI): domain Eukaryota; kingdom Metazoa; phylum Chordata; class Mammalia; order Artiodactyla; family Camelidae; genus Camelus; species Camelus dromedarius. The sequence goes on from NW_026989827.1 coordinate 2,168,401, forward strand.
TACCCTTGGTGCTAGATGAACGAACGTCTCTCCACTTGCTCAGTTCTGAGAGATAAGTGTGTGGGAAAGCCGTCCTTCACCTAGCTTGTTGGGAACACAAAGTTTCTTTTCAGTTGCAAACTCCATTCAATACATATATAAAGGGAGGTACTAGCTCCAAATCGGTTTTACAGTGAAAACTGCAGGAACTTCAAACCGGCACTAGGAAACAGACTGAGAAAGCAGAGAAAAAGTGTCTCCTGCAACCCGTTCCCTTGGTGCTAGATGAACGAACGTCTCTCCACTTGCTCAGTTCTGAGAGATAAGTGTGTGTGAAAGCCGTCCTTCACCTAGCTTGTTGGGAACACAAAGTTTCTTTTCAGTTGCAAACTCAAATTCATACATATATATGGGCAGGTACTAGCTCCAACTCGGTTTTACAGTGAAAACTAAAGGAACTTCAAACCGGCACTAGGAAACAGACTGAGAAAGCAGAGAAAAAGTGTCTCCTGCAACCCGTTCCCTTGGTGCTAGATGAACGAACGTCTCTCCACTTGCTCAGTTCGGAGAGGTATGTGTGTGTGAAAGCCGTCCTTCACCTAGCTTGTTGGGAACACAAAGTTTCTTTTCAGTTGCAAACTCCATTCCATACATTTATATGGGGAGGTACTAGCTCCAACTCGGTTTGACAGTGAAAACTGCAGGAACTTCAAACCGGCACTAGGAAACAGACTGAGAAAGCAGAGAAAAAGTGTCTCCTGCAACCCGTTCCCTTGGTGCTAGATGAACGAACGTCTCTCCACTTGCTCAGTTCTGAGAGATAAGTGTGTGTGAAAGCCGTCCTTCACCTAGCTTGTTGGGAACACAAAGTTTCTTTTCAGTTGCAAACTCCATTCCATACATTTATATGGGGAGGTACTAGCTCCAACTCGGTTTGACAGTGAAAACTGCAGGAACTTCAAACCGGCACTAGGAAACAGACTGAGAAAGCAGGGAAAAAGTGTCTCCTGCAACCCGTTCCCTTGGTGCTAGATGAACGAACGTCTCTCCACTTGCTCAGTTCGGAGAGATAAGTGTGTGTGAAAGCCGTCCTTCACCTAGCTTGTTGGGAACACAAAGTTTCTTTTCAGTTGCAAACTCCATTCCATACATATATATGGGCAGGTACTAGCTCCAACTCGGTTTTACAGTGAAAACTGAAGGAACTTCAAACCGGCACCAGGAAACAGACTGAGAAAGCAGAGAAAAAGTGTCTCCTGCAACCCGTTCCCTTGGTGCTAGATGAACGAACGTCTCTCCACTTGCTCAGTTTTGAGAGACAAGTGTGTGTGAAAGCCGTCCTTCACCTAGTTTGTTGGGAACACAAAGTTTCTTTTCAGTTGCAAACTCCATTCCATACATTTATATGGGGAGGTACTAGCTCCAACTCGGTTTGACAGTGAAAACTGCAGGAACTTCAAACCGGCACTAGGAAACAGACTGAGAAAGCAGAGAAAAAGTGTCTCCTGCAACCCGTTCCCTTGGTGCTAGATGAACGAACGTCTCTCCACTTGCTCAGTTCTGAGAGATAAGTGTGTGTGAAAGCCATCCTTCAACTAGCTTGTTGGGAACACAAAGTTTCTTTTCAGTTGCAAACTCCATTCCATACATATATATGGGGAGGTACTAGCTCCAACTCGGTTTGACAGTGAAAACTGCAGGAACTTCAAACCGGCACTAGGAAACAGACTGAGAAAGCAGAGAAAAAGTGTCTCCTGCAACCCGTTCCCTTGGTGCTACATAAACGAACGTCTCTCCACTTGCTCAGTTCGGAGAGATATGTGTGTGTGAAAGCCGTCCTTCACCTAGCTTGTTGGGAACACAAAGTTTCTTTTCAGTTGCAAATTCCATTCCATACATATATATGGGGAGGTACTAGCTCCAACTCGGTTTTACAGTGAAAACTGAAGGAACTTCAAACCGGCACTAGGAAACAGACTGAGAAAGCAGAGAAAAAGTGTCTCCTGCAACCCGTTCCCTTGGTGCTAGATGAACGAACGTCTCTCCACTTGCTCAGTTCTGAGAGATAAGTGTGTGTGAAAGCCGTCCTTCACCTAGCTTGTTGGGAACACAAAGTTTCTTTTCAGTTGCAAACTCCATTCCATACATTTATATGGGGAGGAACTAGCTCCAACTCGGTTTGACAGTGAAAACTGCAGGAACTTCAAACCGGCACCAGGAAACAGACTGAGAAAGCAGAGAAAAAGTGTCTCCTGCAACCCGTTCCCTTGGTGCTAGATGAACGAACGTCTCTCCACTTGCTCAGTTCTGAGAGATATGTGTGTGTGAAAGCCGTCCTTCACCTAGCTTGTTGGGAACACAAATTTTCTTTTCAGTTGCAAATTCCATTCCATACATTTATATGGGGAGGTACTAGCTCCAACTCGGTTTGACAGTGAAAACTGCAGGAACTTCAAACCGGCACTAGGAAACAGACTGAGAAAGCAGGGAAAAAGTGTCTCCTGCAAACCGTTCCCTTGGTGCTAGATGAACGAACGTCTCTCCACTTGCTCAGTTCTGAGAGATAAGTGTGTGTGAAAGCCGTCCTTCAACTAGCTTGTTGGGAACACAAAGTTTCTTTTCAGTTGCCAACTCCATTCCATACATTTATATGGGGAGGTACTAGCTCCAACTCGGTTTGACAGTGAAAACTGCAGGAACTTCAAACCGGCACTAGGAAACAGACTGAGAAAGCAGAGAAAAAGTGTCTCCTGCAACCCGTTCCCTTGGTGCTAGATGAACGAACGTCTCTCCACTTGCTCAGTTCTGAGAGATAAGTGTGTGTGAAAGCCGTCCTTCACCTAGCTTGTTGGGAACACAAAGTTTCTTTTCAGTTGCAAACTCCATTCCATACATATATATGGGGAGGTACTAGCTCCAACTCGGTTTGAAGTGAAAACTGCAGGAACTTCAAAACGGCACTAGGAAACAGACTGAGAAAGCAGGGAAAAAGTGTCTCCTGCAACCCGTTCCCTTGGTGCTACATAAACGAACGTCTCTCCACTTGCTCAGTTCGGAGAGGTATGTGTGTGTGAAAGCCGTCCTTCACCTAGCTTGTTGGGAACACAAAGTTTCTTTTCAGTTGCAAACTCCATTCCATACATATATATGGGGAGGTACTAGCTCCAACTCGGTTTTACAGTGAAAACTGAAGGAACTTCAAACCGGCACTAGGAAACAGACTGAGAAAGCAGAGAAAAAGTGTCTCCTGCAACCCGTTCAATTGGTGCTAGATGAACGAACGTCTCTCCACTTGCTCAGTTTTGAGAGATAAGTGTGTGTGAAAGCCGTCCTTCACCTAGCTTGTTGGGAACACAAAGTTTCTTTTCAGTTGCAAACTCCATTCCATACATTTATATGGGGAGGTAATAGCTCCAAATCGGTTTGACAGTGAAAACTGCAGGAACTTCAAACCGGCACTATGAAACAGACTGAGAAAGCAGAGAAAAAGTGTCTCCTGCAAACCGTTCCCTTGGTGCTAGATGAACGAACGTCTCTCCACTTGCTCAGTTCTGAGAGATAAGTGTGTGTGAAAGCCGTCCTTCAACTAGCTTGTTGGGAACACAAAGTTTCTTTTCAGTTGCAAACTCCATTCACGCAGCGCTCGACTGTAGGTACTAGCTCCAACTCGGTTTGACAGTGAAAACTGCAGGAACTTCAAACCGGCACTAGGAAACAGACTGAGAAAGCAGAGAAAAAGTGTCTCCTGCAACCCGTTCCCTTGGTGCTAGATGAACGAACGTCTCTCCACTTGCTCAGTTCTGAGAGATAAGTGTGTGTGAAAGCCGTCCTTCACCTAGCTTGTTGGGAACACAAAGTTTCTTTTCAGTTGCAAACTCCATTCCATACATATATATGGGGAGGTACTAGCTCCAACTCGGTTTTACAGTGAAAACTGAAGGAACTTCAAAACGGCACTAGGAAACAGACTGAGAATGCAGGGAAAAAGTGTCTCCTGCAACCCGTTCCCTTGGTTCTACATAAACGAACGTCTCTCCACTTGCTCAGTTTTGAGAGATAAGTGTGTGTGAAAGCCGTCCTTCACCTAGCTTGTTGGGAACACAAAGTTTCTTTTCAGTTGCAAACTCCATTCCATACATTTATATGGGGAGGTACTAGCTCCAACTCGGTTTGACAGTGAAAACTGCAGGAACTTCAAACCGGCACTATGAAACAGACTGAGAAAGCAGAGAAAAAGTGTCTCCTGCAAACCGTTCCCTTGGTGCTAGATGAACGAACGTCTCTCCACTTGCTCAGTTCTGAGAGATAAGTGTGTGTGAAAGCCGTCCTTCAACTAGCTTGTTGGGAACACAAAGTTTCTTTTCAGTTGCAAACTCCATTCCATACATTTATATGGGGAGGTACTAGCTCCAACTCGGTTTGACAGTGAAAACTGCAGGAACTTCAAACCGGCACTAGGAAACAGACTGAGAAAGCAGAGAAAAAGTGTCTCCTGCAACCCGTTCCCTTGGTGCTAGATGAACGAACGTCTCTCCACTTGCTCAGTTCTGAGAGATAAGTGTGTGTGAAAGCCGTCCTTCACCTAGCTTGTTGGGAACACAAAGTTTCTTTTCAGTTGCAAACTCCATTCCATACATATATATGGGGAGGTACAAGCTCCAACTCGGTTTGAAGTGAAAACTGCAGGAACTTCAAAACGGCACTAGGAAACAGACTGAGAAAGCAGGGAAAAAGTGTCTCCTGCAACCCGTTCCCTTGGTGCTACATAAACGAACGTCTCTCCACTTGCTCAGTTCGGAGAGGTATGTGTGTGTGAAAGCCGTCCTTCACCTAGCTTGTTGGGAACACAAAGTTTCTTTTCAGTTGCAAACTCCATTCCATACATTTATATGGGGAGGTACTAGCTCCAACTCGGTTTGACAGTGAAAACTGCAGGAACTTCAAACCGGCACTAGGAAACAGACTGAGAAAGCAGAGAAAAAGTGTCTCCTGCAAACCGTTCCCTTGGTGCTAGATGAACGAACGTCTCTCCACTTGCTCAGTTCTGAGAGATAAGTGTGTGTGAAAGCCGTCCTTCACCTAGCTTGTTGGGAACACAAAGTTTCTTTTCAGTTGCAAACTCCATTCCATACATTTATATGGGGAGGTACTAGCTCCAACTCGGTTTGACAGTGAAAACTGCAGGAACTTCAAACCGGCACTAGGAAACAGACTGAGAAAGCAGAGAAAAAGTGTCTCCTGCAACCCGTTCCCTTGGTGCTAGATGAACGAACGTCTCTCCACTTGCTCAGTTCTGAGAGATAAGTGTGTGTGAAAGCCGTCCTTCAACTAGCTTGTTGGGAACACAAAGTTTCTTTTCAGTTGCAAACTCCATTCCATACATTTATATGGGGAGGTACTAGCTCCAACTCGGTTTGACAGTGAAAACTGCAGGAACTTCAAACCGGCACTAGGAAACAGACTGAGAAAGCAGAGAAAAAGTGTCTCCTGCAAAACGTTCCCTTGGTGCTAGATGAACGAACGTCTCTCCACTTGCTCAGTTCTGAGAGATAATTGTGTGTGAAAGCCGTCCTTCACCTAGCTTGTTGGGAACACAAAGTTTCTTTTCAGTTGCAAACTCCATTCCATACATTTATATGGGGAGGAACTAGCTCCAACTCGGTTTGACAGTGAAAACTGCAGGAACTTCAAACCGGCACTAGGAAACAGACTGAGAAAGCAGAGAAAAAGTGTCTCCTGCAACCCGTTCCCTTGGTGCTAGATGAACGAACGTCTCTCCACTTGCTCAGTTCTGAGAGATAAGTGTGTGTGAAAGCCGTCCTTCACCTAGCTTGTTGGGAACACAAAGTTTCTTTTCAGTTGCAAATTCCATTCCATACATTTATATGGGGAGGTACTAGCTCCAACTCGGTTTGACAGTGAAAACTGCAGGAACTTCAAACCGGCACTAGGAAACAGACTGAGAAAGCAGGGAAAAAGTGTCTCCTGCAAACCGTTCCCTTGGTGCTAGATGAACGAACGTCTCTCCACTTGCTCAGTTCTGAGAGATAAGTGTGTGTGAAAGCCGTCCTTCAACTAGCTTGTTGGGAACACAAAGTTTCTTTTCAGTTGCCAACTCCATTCCATACATTTATATGGGGAGGTACTAGCTCCAACTCGGTTTGACAGTGAAAACTGCAGGAACTTCAAACCGGCACTAGGAAACAGACTGAGAAAGCAGAGAAAAAGTGTCTCCTGCAACCCGTTCCCTTGGTGCTAGATGAACGAACGTCTCTCCACTTGCTCAGTTCTGAGAGATAAGTGTGTGTGAAAGCCGTCCTTCACCTAGATTGTTGGGAACACAAAGTTTCTTTTCAGTTGCAAACTCCATTCCATACATATATATGGGGAGGTACTAGCTCCAACTCGGTTTGAAGTGAAAACTGCAGGAACTTCAAAACGGCACTAGGAAACAGACTGAGAAAGCAGGGAAAAAGTGTCTCCTGCAACCCGTTCCCTAGGTGCTACATAAACGAACGTCTCTCCACTTGCTCAGTTCGGAGAGGTATGTGTGTGTGAAAGCCGTCCTTCACCTAGCTTGTTGGGAACACAAAGTTTCTTTTCAGTTGCAAACTCCATTCCATACATATATATGGGGAGGTACTAGCTCCAACTCGGTTTTACAGTGAAAACTGAAGGAACTTCAAACCGGCACTAGGAAACAGACTGAGAAAGCAGAGAAAAAGTGTCTCCTGCAAACCGTTCCCTTGGTGCTAGATGAACGAACGTCTCTCCACTTGCTCAGTTCTGAGAGATAAGTGTGTGTGAAAGCCGTCCTTCAACTAGCTTGTTGGGAACACAAAGTTTCTTTTCAGTTGCAAACTCCATTCCATACATTTATATGGGGAGGTACTAGCTCCAACTCGGTTTGACAGTGAAAACTGCAGGAACTTCAAACCGGCACTAGGAAACAGACTGAGAAAGCAGAGAAAAAGTGTCTCCTGCAACCCGTTCCCTTGGTGCTAGATGAACGAACGTCTCTCCACTTGCTCAGTTCTGAGAGATAAGAGTGTGTGAAAGCCGTCCTTCACCTAGCTTGTTGGGAACACAAAGTTTCTTTTCAGTTGCAAACTCCATTCCATACATATATATGGGGAGGTACTAGCTCCAACTCGGTTTGAAGTGAAAACTGCAGGAACTTCAAAACGGCACTAGGAAACAGACTGAGAAAGCAGGGAAAAGGTGTCTCCTGCAACCCGTTCCCTTGGTGCTACATAAACGAACGTCTCTCCACTTGCTCAGTTTGGAGAGGTATGTGTGTGTGAAAGCCGTCCTTCACCTAGCTTGTTGGGAACACAAAGTTTCTTTTCAGTTGCAAACTCCATTCCATACATTTATATGGGGAGGTACTAGCTCCAACTCGGTTTGACAGTGAAAACTGCAGGAACTTCAAACCGGCACTATGAAACAGACTGAGAAAGCAGAGAAAAAGTGTCTCCTGCAAACCGTTCCCTTGGTGCTAGATGAACGAACGTCTCTCCACTTGCTCAGTTCTGAGAGATAAGTGTGTGTGAAAGCCGTCCTTCACCTAGCTTGTTGGGAACACAAAGTTTCTTTTCAGTTGCAAACTCCATTCCATACATTTATATGGGGAGGTACTAGCTCCAACTCGGTTTGACAGTGAAAACTGCAGGAACTTCAAACCGGCACTAGGAAACAGACTGAGAAAGCAGAGAAAAAGTGTCTCCTGCAACCCGTTCCCTTGGTGCTAGATGAACGAACGTCTCTCCACTTGCTCAGTTCTGAGAGATAAGTGTGTGTGAAAGCCGTCCTTCACCTAGCTTGTTGGGAACACAAAGTTTCTTTTCAGTTGCAAACTCCATTCCATACATTTATATGGGGAGGTACTAGCTCCAACTCGGTTTGACAGTGAAAACTGCAGGAACTTCAAACCGGCACTAGGAAACAGACTGAGAAAGCAGAGAAAAAGTGTCTCCTGCAACCCGTTCCCTTGGTGCTAGATGAACGAACGTCTCTCCACTTGCTTAGTTCTGAGAGATAATTGTGTGTGAAAGCCGTCCTTCACCTAGCTTGTTGGGAACACAAAGTTTCTTTTCAGTTGCAAACTCCATTCCATACATTTATATGGGGAGGTACTAGCTCCAACTCGGTTTGACAGTGAAAACTGCAGGAACTTCAAACCGGCACTAGGAAACAGACTGAGAAAGCAGAGAAAAAGTGTCTCCTGCAACCCGTTCCCTTGGTGCTAGATGAACGAACGTCTCTCCACTTGCTCAGTTCTGAGAGATAAGTGTGTGTGAAAGCCGTCCTTCACCTAGCTTGTTGGGAACACAAAGTTTCTTTTCAGTTGCAAACTCCATTCCATACATATATATGGGGAGGTACTAGCTCCAACTCGGTTTGACAGTGAAAACTTCAGGAACTTCAAACCGGCACTAGGAAACAGACTGAGAAAGCAGGAAAAAAGTGTCTCCTGCAACCCGTTCCCTTGGTGCTACATAAACGAAAGTCTCTCCACTTGCTCAGTTCGGAGAGGTATGTGTGTGTGAAAGCCGTCCTTCACCTAGCTTGTTGGGAACACAAAGTTTCTTTTCACTTGCAAACTCCATTCCATACATTTATATGGGGAGGTACTAGCTCCAACTCGGTTTGACAGTGAAAACTGCAGGAACTTCAAACCGGCACTAGGAAACAGACTGAGAAAGCAGAGAAAAAGTGTCTCCTGCAACCCGTTCCCTTGGTGCTAGATGAACGAACGTCTCTCCACTTGCTCAGTTCTGAGAGATAAGTGTGTGTGAAAGCCGTCCTTCACCTAGCTTGTTGGGAACACAAAGTTTCTTTTCAGTTGCAAACTCCATTCCATACATTTATATGGGGAGGTACTAGCTCCAACTCGGTTTGACAGTGAAAACTGCAGGAACTTCAAACCGGCACTAGGAAACAGACTGAGAAAGCAGAGAAAAAGTGTCTCCTGCAACCCGTTCCCTTGGTGCTAGATGAACGAACGTCTCTCCACTTGCTTAGTTCTGAGAGATAATTGTGTGTGAAAGCCGTCCTTCACCTAGCTTGTTGGGAACACAAAGTTTCTTTTCAGTTGCAAACTCCATTCCATACATTTATATGGGGAGGTACTAGCTCCAACTCGGTTTGACAGTGAAAACTGCAGGAACTTCAAACCGGCACTAGGAAACAGACTGAGAAAGCAGAGAAAAAGTGTCTCCTGCAACCCGTTCCCTTGGTGCTAGATGAACGAACGTCTCTCCACTTGCTCAGTTCTGAGAGATAAGTGTGTGTGAAAGCCGTCCTTCACCTAGCTTGTTGGGAACACAAAGTTTCTTTTCAGTTGCAAACTCCATTCCATACATATATATGGGGAGGTACTAGCTCCAACTCGGTTTGACAGTGAAAACTTCAGGAACTTCAAACCGGCACTAGGAAACAGACTGAGAAAGCAGGAAAAAAGTGTCTCCTGCAACCCGTTCCCTTGGTGCTACATAAACGAAAGTCTCTCCACTTGCTCAGTTCGGAGAGGTATGTGTGTGTGAAAGCCGTCCTTCACCTAGCTTGTTGGGAACACAAAGTTTCTTTTCACTTGCAAACTCCATTCCATACATTTATATGGGGAGGTACTAGCTCCAACTCGGTTTGACAGTGAAAACTGCAGGAACTTCAAACCGGCACTAGGAAACAGACTGAGAAAGCAGAGAAAAAGTGTCTCCTGCAACCCGTTCCCTTGGTGCTAGATGAACGAACGTCTCTCCACTTGCTCAGTTCTGAGAGATAAGTGTGTGTGAAAGCCGTCCTTCACCTAGCTTGTTGGGAACACAAAGTTTCTTTTCAGTTGCAAACTCCATTCCATACATATATATGGGGAGGAACTAGCTCCAACTCGGTTTGACAGTGAAAACTGCAGGAACTTCAAACCGGCACTAGGAAACAGACTGAGGAAGCAGAGAAAAAGTGTCTCCTGCAACCTGTTCCCTTGGTGCTAGATGAACGAACGTCTCTCCACTTGCTCAGTTCTGAGAGATAAGTGTGTGTGAAAGCCGTCCTTCACCTAGCTTGTTGGGAACACAAAGTTTCTTTTCAGTTGCAAACTCCATTCCATACATATATATGGGGAGGTACTAGCTCCAACTCGGTTTTACAGTGAAAACTTCAGGAACTTCAAACCGGCACTAGGAAACAGACTGAGAAAGCAGGAAAAAAGTGTCTCCTGCAACCCGTTCCCTTGGTGCTACATAAACGAAAGTCTCTCCACTTGCTCAGTTCGGAGAGGTATGTGTGTGTGAAAGCCGTCCTTCACCTAGCTTGTTGGGAACACAAAGTTTCTTTTCAGTTGCAAACTCCATTCCATACATTTATATGGGGAGGTACTAGCTCCAACTCGGTTTGACAGTGAAAACTGCAGGAACTTCAAACCGGCACTAGGAAACAGACTGAGAAAGCAGAGAAAAAGTGTCTCCTGCAACCCGTTCCCTTGGTGCTAGATGAACGAACGTCTCTCCACTTGCTCAGTTCTGAGAGATAAGTGTGTGTGAAAGCCGTCCTTCACCTAGCTTGTTGGGAACACAAAGTTTCTTTTCAGTTGCAAACTCCATTCCATACATATATATGGGGAGGAACTAGCTCCAACTCGGTTTGACAGTGAAAACTGCAGGAACTTCAAACCGGCACTAGGTAAAAGACTGAGGAAGCAGAGAAAAAGTGTCTCCTGCCACCCGTTCCCTTGGTGCTAGATGAACGAACGTCTCTCCACTTGCTCAGTTCTGAGAGATAAGTGTGTGTGAAAGCCGTCCTTCACCTAGCTTGTTGGGAACACAAAGTTTCTTTTCAGTTGCAAACTCCATTCCATACATATATATGGGGAGGTACTAGCTCCAACTCGGTTTTACAGTGAAAACTGCAGGAACTTCAAACCGGCACTAGGAAACACACTGAGAAAGCAGAGAAAAAGTGTCTCCTGCAACCCGTTCCCTTGGTGCTAGATGAACGAAAGTCTCTCCACTTGCTAAGTTCTGAGAGATATGTGTGTGTGAAAGCCGTCTTTCACCTAGCTTGTTGGGAACACAAAGTTTCTTTTCAGTTGCAAACTCCATTCCATACATATATATGGGGAGGAACTAGCTCCAACTCGGTTTGACAGTGAAAACTGCAGGAACTTCAAACCGGCACTAGGAAACAGACTGAGAAAGCAGAGAAAAAGTGTCCCCTGCAACCCGTTCCCTTGGTGCTAGATGAACGAACGTCTCTCCACTTGCTCAGTTCTGAGAGATAAGTGTGTGTGAAAGCCGTCCTTCACCTAGCTTGTTGGGAACACAAAGTTTCTTTTCAGTTGCAAACTCCATTCCATACATTTATATGGGGAGGTACTAGCTCCAACTCGGTTTGACAGTGAAAACTGCAGGAACTTGAAACCGGCACTAGGAAACAGACTGAGAAAGCAGAGAAAAAGTGTCTCCTGCAACCCGTTCCCTTGGTGCTAGATGAACGAACGTCTCTCCACTTGCTCAGTTCTGAGAGATAAGTGTGTGTGAAAGCCGTCCTTCACCTAGCTTGTTGGGAACACAAAGTTTCTTTTCAGTTGCAAACTCCATTCCATACATTTATATGGGGAGGTACTAGCTCCAACTCGGTTTGACAGTGAAAACTGCAGGAACTTCAAACCGGCACTAGGAAACAGACTGAGAAAGCAGAGAAAAAGTGTCTCCTGCAACCCGTTCCCTTGGTGCTAGATGAACGAACGTCTCTCCACTTGCTCAGTTCTGAGAGATAAGTGTGTGTGAAAGCCGTCCTTCACCTAGCTTGTTGGGAACACAAAGTTTCTTTTCAGTTGCAAACTCCATTCCATACATATATATGGGGAGGGACTAGCTCCAACTCGGTTTGACAGTGAAAACTGCAGGAACTTCAAACCGGCACTAGGTAAAAGACTGAGGAAGCAGAGAAAAAGTGTCTCCTGCCACCCGTTCCCTTGGTGCTAGATGAACGAACGTCTCTCCACTTGCTCAGTTCTGAGAGATAAGTGTGTGTGAAAGCCGTCCTTCACCTAGCTTGTTGGGAACACAAAGTTTCTTTTCAGTTGCAAACTCCATTCCATACATATATATGGGGAGGTACTAGCTCCAAATCGGTTTTACAGTGAAAACTGCAGGAACTTCAAACCGGCACTAGGAAACACACTGAGAAAGCAGAGAAAAAGTGTCTCCTGCAACCCGTTCCCTTGGTGCTAGATGAACGAAAGTCTCTCCACTTGCTAAGTTCTGAGAGATAAGTGTGTGTGAAAGCCGTCTTTCACCTAGCTTGTTGGGAACACAAAGTTTCTTTTCAGTTGCAAACTCCATTCCATACATATATATGGGGAGGAACTAGCTCCAACTCGGTTTGACAGTGAAAACTGCAGGAACTTCAAACCGGCACTAGGAAACAGACTGAGAAAGCAGAGAAAAAGTGTCTCCTGCAACCCGTTCCCTTGGTGCTAGATGAACGAACGTCTCTCCACTTGCTCAGTTCTGAGAGATAAGTGTGTGTGAAAGCCGTCCTTCACCTAGCTTGTTGGGAACACAAAGTTTCTTTTCAGTTGCAAACTCCATTCCATACATTTATATGGGGAGGTACTAGCTCCAACTCGGTTTGACAGTGAAAACTGCAGGAACTTGAAACCGGCACTAGGAAACAGACTGAGAAAGCAGAGAAAAAGTGTCTCCTGCAACCCGTTCCCTTGGTGCTAGATGAACGAACGTCTCTCCACTTGCTCAGTTCTGAGAGATAAGTGTGTGTGAAAGCCGTCCTTCACCTAGCTTGTTGGGAACACAAAGTTTCTTTTCAGTTGCAAACTCCATTCCATACATTTATATGGGGAGGTACTAGCTCCAACTCGGTTTGACAGTGAAAACTGCAGGAACTTCAAACCGGCACTAGGAAACAGACTGAGAAAGCAGAGAAAAAGTGTCTCCTGCAACCCGTTCCCTTGGTGCTAGATGAACGAACGTCTCTCCACTTGCTCAGTTCTGAGAGATAAGTGTGTGTGAAAGCCGTCCTTCACCTAGCTTGTTGGGAACACAAAGTTTCTTTTCAGTTGCAAACTCCATTCCATACATATATATGGGGAGGAACTAGCTCCAACTCGGTTTTACAGTGAAAACTGCAGGAACTTCAAACCGGCACTAGGAAACAGACTGAGAAAGCAGAGAAAAAGTGTCTCCTGCAACCCGTTCCCTTGGTGCTAGATGAACGAACGTCTCTCCACTTGCTCAGTTCTGAGAGATATGTGTGTGTGAAAGCCGTCCTTCACCTAGCTTGTTGGGAACACAAAGTTTCTTTTCAGTTGCAAACTCCATTCCATACATTTATATGGGGAGGTACTAGCTCCAACTCGGTTTGACAGTGAAAACTGCAGGAACTTCAAACCGGCACTAGGAAACAGACTGAGAAAGCAGAGAAAAAGTGTCTCCTGCAACCCGTTCCCTTGGTGCTAGATGAACGAACGTCTCTCCACTTGCTCAGTTCTGAGAGATAAGTGTGTGTGAAAGCCGTCCTTCACCTAGCTTGTTGGGAACACAAAGTTTCTTTTCAGTTGCAAACTCCATTCCATACATTTATATGGGGAGGTACTAGTTCCAACTCGGTTTGACATTGAAAACTGCAGGAACTTCAAACCGGCACTAGGAAACAGACTGAGAAAGCAGAGAAAAAGTGTCTCCTGCAACCCGTTCCCTTGGTGCTAGATGAACGAACGTCTCTCCACTTGCTCAGTTCTGAGAGATAAGTGTGTGTGAAAGCCGTCCTTCACCTAGCTTGTTGGGAACACAAAGTTTCTTTTCAGTTGCAAACTCCATTCCATACATATATATGGGGAGGTACTAGCTCCAACTCGGTTTGACAGTGAAAACTGCAGGAACTTCAAACCGGCACTAGGAAACAGACTGAGAAAGCAGAGAAAAAGTGTCTCCTGCAACCCGTTCCCTTGGTGCTAGATGAACGAACGTCTCTCCTCTTGCTCAGTTCTGAGAGATAAGTGTGTGTGAAAGCCGTCCTTCACCTAGCTTGTTGGGAACACAAAGTTTCTTTTCAGTTGCAAACTCCATTCCATACATATATATGGGGAGGAACTAGCTCCAACTCGGTTTGACAGTGAAAACTGCAGGAACTTCAAACCGGCACTAGGTAACAGACTGAGAAAGCAGAGAAAAAGTGTCTCCTGCAACCCGTTCCCTTGGTGCTAGATGAACGAACGTCTCTCCACTTGCTCAGTTCTGAGAGATAAGTGTGTGTGAAAGCCGTCCTTCACCTAGCTTGTTGGGAACACAAAGTTTCTTTTCAGTTGCAAACTCCATTCCATACATATATATGGGGAGGTACTAGCTCCAAATCGGTTTTACAGTGAAAACTGCAGGAACTTCAAACCGGCACTAGGAAACAGACTGAGAAAGCAGAGAAAAAGTGTCTCCTGCAACCCGTTCCCTTGGTGCTAGATGAACGAACGTCTCTCCACTTGCTCAGTTTTGAGAGATAAGTGTGTGTGAAAGCCGTCCTTCACCTAGCTTGTTGGGAACAGAAAGTTTCTTTTCAGTTGCAAACTCCATTCCATACATATATATGGGGAGGAACTAGCTCCAACTCGGTTTGACAGTGAAAACTGCAGGAACTTCAAACCGGCACTAGGTAACAGACTGAGAAAGCAGAGAAAAAGTGTCTCCTGCAACCCGTTCCCTTGGTGCTAGATGAACGAACGTCTCTCCTCTTGCTCAGTTCTGAGAGATAAGTGTGTGTGAAAGCCGTCCTTCACCTAGCTTGTTGGGAACACAAAGTTTCTTTTCAGTTGCAAACTCCATTCCATACATATATATGGGGAGGAACTAGCTCCAACTCGGTTTGACAGTGAAAACTGCAGGAACTTCAAACCGGCACTAGGTAACAGACTGAGAAAGCAGAGAAAAAGTGTCTCCTGCAACCCGTTCCCTTGGTGCTAGATGAACGAACGTCTCTCCACTTGCTCAGTTCTGAGAGATAAGTGTGTGTGAAAGCCGTCCTTCACCTAGCTTGTTGGGAACACAAAGTTTCTTTTCAGTTGCAAACTCCATTCCATACATATATATGGGGAGGTACTAGCTCCAACTCGGTTTTACAGTGAAAACTGCAGGAACTTCAAACCGGCACTAGGAAACAGACTGAGAAAGCAGAGAAAAAGTGTCTCCTGCAACCCGTTCCCTTGGTGCTAGATGAACGAACGTCTCTCCACTTGCTCAGTTTTGAGAGATAAGTGTGTGTGAAAGCCGTCCTTCACCTAGCTTGTTGGGAACACAAAGTTTCTTTTCAGTTGCAAACTCCATTCCATACATATATATGGGGAGGAACTAGCTCCAACTCGGTTTGACAGTGAAAACTGCAGGAACTTCAAACCGGCACTAGGTAAAAGACTGAGAAAGCAGAGAAAAAGTGTCTCCTGCAACCCGTTCCCTTGGTGCTAGATGAACGAACGTCTCTCCACTTGCTCAGTTCTGAGAGATAAGTGTGTGTGAAAGCCGTCCTTCACCTAGCTTGTTGGGAACACAAAGTTTCTTTTCAGTTGCAAACCCCATTCCATACATATATATGGGGAGGTACTAGCTCCAACTCGGTTTGACAGTGAAAACTGCAGGAACTTCAAACCGGCACTAGGAAACAGACTGAGAAAGCAGAGAAAAAGTGTCTCCTGCAACCCGTTCCCTTGGTGCTAGATGAACGAACATCTCTCCACTTGCTCAGTTCTGAGAGATATGTGTGTGTGAAAGCCGTCCTTCACCTAGCTTGTTGGGAACACAAAGTTTCTTTTCAGTTGCAAAATCCATTCCATACATTTATATGGGGAGGTACTAGCTCCAACTCGGTTTGACAGTGAAAACTGCAGGAACTTCAAACCGGCAATAGGAAACAGACTGAGAAAGCAGAGAAAAAGTGTCTCCTGCAACCCGTTCCCTTGGTGCTAGATGAACGAACGTCTCTCCACTTGCTCAGTTCTGAGAGATAAGTGTGTGTGAAAGCCGTCCTTCACCTAGCTTGTTGGGAACACAAAGTTTCTTTTCAGTTGCAAACTCCATTCCATACATTTATATGGGGAGGTACTAGCTCCAACTCGGTTTGACAGTGAAAACTGCAGGAACTTCAAACCGGCACTAGGAAACAGACTGAGAAAGCAGAGAAAAAGTGTCT
Organism: Camelus dromedarius; assembly: GCF_036321535.1. Taxonomy (NCBI): domain Eukaryota; kingdom Metazoa; phylum Chordata; class Mammalia; order Artiodactyla; family Camelidae; genus Camelus; species Camelus dromedarius. Next base: position 2,184,571 of record NW_026989827.1, read on the forward strand.
CCTGCAACCCGTTCCCTTGGTGCTAGATGAACGAACGTCTCTCCACTTGCTCAGTTCTGAGAGATAAGTGTGTGTGAAAGCCGTCCTTCACCTAGCTTGTTGGGAACACAAAGTTTCTTTTCAGTTGCAAACTCCATTCCATACATATATATGGGGAGGTATTAGCTCCAACTCGGTTTGACAGTGAAAACTGCAGGAACTTCAAAACGGCACTAGGAAACAGACTGAGAAAGCAGGGAAAAAGTGTCTCCTGCAACCCGTTCCCTTGGTGCTAGATGAACGAACGTCTCTCCACTTGCTCAGTTCGGAGAGGTATGTGTGTGTGAAAGCCGTCCTTCACCTAGCTTGTTGGGAACACAAAGTTTCTTTTCAGTTGCAAACTCCATTCCATACATATATATGGGGAGGTACTAGCTCCAACTCGGTTTTACAGTGAAAACTGAAGGAACTTCAAACCGGCACTAGGAAACAGACTGAGAAAGCAGAGAAAAAGTGTCTCCTGCAACCCGTTCCCTTGGTGCTAGATGAACGAACGTCTCTCCACTTGCTCAGTTTTGAGAGATAAGTGTGTGTGAAAGCCGTCCTTCACCTAGCTTGTTGGGAACACAAAGTTTCTTTTCAGTTGCAAACTCCATTCCATACATTTATATGGGGAGGTACTAGCTCCAACTCGGTTTGACAGTGAAAACTGCAGGAACTTCAAACCGGCACTAGGAAACAGACTGAGAAAGCAGAGAAAAAGTGTCTCCTGCAACCCGTTCCCTTGGTGCTAGATGAACGAACGTCTCTCCACTTGCTCAGTTTTGAGAGATAAGTGTGTGTGAAAGCCGTCCTTCACCTAGCTTGTTGGGAACACAAAGTTTCTTTTCAGTTGCAAACTCCATTCCATACATATATATGGGGAGGAACTAGCTCCAACTCGGTTTGACAGTGAAAACTGCAGGAACTTCAAACCGGCACTAGGTAACAGACTGAGAAAGCAGAGAAAAAGTGTCTCCTGCAACCCGTTCCCTTGGTGCTAGATGAACGAACGTCTCTCCACTTGCTCAGTTCTGAGAGATAAGTGTGTGTGAAAGCCATCCTTCACCTAGCTTGTTGGGAACACAAAGTTTCTTTTCAGTTGCAAACTCCATTCCATACATATATATGGGGAGGAACTAGCTCCAACTCGGTTTGACAGTGAAAACTGCAGGAACTTCAAACCGGCACTAGGAAACAGACTGAGAAAGCAGAGAAAAAGTGTCTCCTGCAACCCGTTCCCTTGGTGCTAGATGAACGAACATCTCTCCACTTGCTCAGTTCTGAGAGATATGTGTGTGTGAAAGCCGTCCTTCACCTAGCTTGTTGGGAACACAAAGTTTCTTTTCAGTTGCAAACTCCATTCCATACATTTATATGGGGAGGTACTAGCTCCAACTCGGTTTGACAGTGAAAACTGCAGGAACTTCAAACCGGCACTAGGAAACAGACTGAGAAAGCAGAGAAAAAGTGTCTCCTGCAACCCGTTCCCTTGGTGCTAGATGAACGAACGTCTCTCCACTTGCTCAGTTCTGAGAGATAAGTGTGTGTGAAAGCCGTCCTTCACCTAGCTTGTTGGGAACACAAAGTTTCTTTTCAGTTGCAAACTCCATTCCATACATTTATATGGGGAGGTACTAGCTCCAACTCGGTTTGACAGTGAAAACTGCAGGAACTTCAAACCGGCACTAGGAAACAGACTGAGAAAGCAGAGAGAAAGTGTCTCCTGTAACCCGTTCCCTTGGTGCTAGATGAACGAACGTCTCTCCACTTGCTCAGTTTTGAGAGATAAGTGTGTGTGAAAGCCGTCCTTCACCTAGCTTGTTGGGAACACAAAGTTTCTTTTCAGTTGCAAACTCCAATCCATACATATATATGGGGAGGAACTAGCTCCAACTCGGTTTGACAGTGAAAACTGCAGGAACTTCAAACCGGCACTAGGAAACAGACTGAGAAAGCAGAGAAAAAGTGTCTCCTGCAACCCGTTCCCTTGGTGCTAGATGAACGAACATCTCTCCACTTGCTATGTTCTGAGAGATATGTGTGTGTGAAAGCCGTCCTTCACCTAGCTTGTTGGGAACACAAAGTTTCTTTTCAGTTGCAAACTCCATTCCATACATTTATATGGGGAGGTACTAGCTCCAACTCGGTTTGACAGTGAAAACTGCAGGAACTTCAAACCGGCACTAGGAAACAGACTGAGAAAGCAGAGAAAAAGTGTCTCCTGCAACCCGTTCCCTTGGTGCTAGATGAACGAACGTCTCTCCACTTGCTCAGTTTTGAGAGATAAGTGTGTGTGAAAGCCGTCCTTCACCTAGCTTGTTGGGAACACAAAGTTTCTTTTCAGTTGCAAACTCCATTCCATACATTTATATTGGGAGGTACTAGCTCCAACTCGGTTTGACAGTGAAAACTGCAGGAACTTCAAACCGGCACTATGAAACAGACTGAGAAAGCAGAGAAAAAGTGTCTCCTGCAAACCGTTCCCTTGGTGCTAGATGAACGAACGTCTCTCCACTTGCTCAGTTCTGAGAGATAAGTGTGTGTGAAAGCCGTCCTTCAACTAGCTTGTTGGGAACACAAAGTTTCTTTTCAGTTGCAAACTCCATTCCATACATTTATATGGGGGGGTACTAGCTCCAACTCGGTTTGACAGTGAAAACTGCAGGAACTTCAAACCGGCACTAGGAAAGAGACTGAGAAAGCAGAGAAAAAGTGTCTCCTGCAACCCGTTCCCTTGGTGCTAGATGAACGAACGTCTCTCCACTTGCTCAGTTTTGAGAGATAAGTGTGTGTGAAAGCCGTCCTTCACCTAGCTTGTTGGGAACACAAAGTTTCTTTTCAGTTGCAAACTCCATTCCATATATTTATATGGGGAGGTACTAGCTCCAACTCGGTTTGACAGTGAAAACTGAAGGAACTTCAAACCGGCACTATGAAACAGACTGAGAAAGCAGAGAAAAAGTGTCTCCTGGAACCCGTTCCCTTGGTGCTAGATGAACGAACGTCTCTCCACTTGCTCAGTTTTGAGAGATAAGTGTGTGTGAAAGCCGTCCTTCACCTAGCTTGTTGGGAACACAAAGTTTCTTTTCAGTTGCAAACTCCATTCCATACATTTATATGGGGAGGTACTAGCTCCAACTCGGTTTGACAGTGAAAACTGCAGGAACTTCAAACCGGCACTAGGAAACAGACTGAGAAAGCAGAGAAAAAGTGTCTCCTGCAAACCGTTCCCTTGGTGCTAGATGAACGAACGTCTCTCCACTTGCTCAGTTCTGAGAGATAAGTGTGTGTGAAAGCCGTCCTTCAACTAGCTTGTTGGGAACACAAAGTTTCTTTTCAGTTGCAAACTCCATTCCATACATTTATATGGGGAGGTACTAGCTCCAACTCGGTTTGACAGTGAAAACTGCAGGAACTTCAAACCGGCACTAGGAAACAGACTGAGAAAGCAGAGAAAAAGTGTCTCCTGCAACCCGTTCCCTTGGTGCTAGATGAACGAACGTCTCTCCACTTGCTCAGTTTGAGAGATAAGTGTGTTTGAAAGCCGCCCTTCAACTAGCTTGTTGGGAACACAAAGTTTCTTTTCAGTTGCAAACTCCATTCCATACATATATATGGGGAGGTACTAGCTCCAACTCGGTTTGACAGTGAAAACTGAAGGAACTTCAAACCGGCACTAGGAAACAGACTGAGAAAGCAGAGAAAAAGTGTCTCCTGCAACCCGTTCCCTTGGTGCTAGATGAACGAACGTCTCTCCACTTGCTCAGTTTTGAGAGATAAGTGTGTGTGAAAGCCGTCCTTCACCTAGCTTGTTGGGAACACAAAGTTTCTTTTCAGTTGCAAACTCCATTCCATACATTTATATGGGGAGGTACTAGCTCCAACTCGGTTTGACAGTGAAAAATGCAGGAACTTCAAACCGGCACTAGGAAACAGACTGAGAAAGCAGAGAAAAAGTGTCTCCTGCAACCCGTTCCCTTGGTGCTAGATGAACGAACGTCTCTCCACTTGCTCAGTTCTGAGAGATAAGTGTGTGTGAAAGCCGTCCTTCACCTAGCTTGTTGGGAACACAAACTTTCTTTTCAGTTGCAAACTCCATTCCATACATTTATATGGGGAGGTACTAGCTCCAACTCGGTTTGACAGTTAAAACTGCAGGAACTTCAAACCGGCACTAGGAAACAGACTGAGAAAGCAGAGAAAAAGTGTCTCCTGCAACCCGTTCCCTTGGTGCTAGATGAACGAACGTCTCTCCACTTGCTTAGTTCTGAGAGATAAATGTGTGTGAAAGCCGTCCTTCACCTAGCTTGTTGGGAACACAAAGTTTCTTTTCAGTTGCAAACTCCATTCCATACATATATATGGGGAGGTACTAGCTCCAACTCGGTTTTACAGTGAAAACTGCAGGAACTTCAAACCGGCACTAGGAAACAGACTGAGAAAGCAGAGAAAAAGTGTCTCCTGCAACCCGTTCCCTTGGTGCTAGATGAACGAACGTCTCTCCACTTGCTCAGTTTTGAGAGATAAGTGTGTGTGAAAGCCGTCCTTCACCTAGCTTGTTGGGAACACAAAGTTTCTTTTCAGTTGCAAACTCCATTCCATACATATATATGGGGAGGTACTAGCTCCAACTCGGTTTGACAGTGAAAACTTCAGGAACTTCAAACCGGCACTAGGAAACAGACTGAGAAAGCAGGAAAAAAGTGTCTCCTGCAACCCGTTCCCTTGGTGCTACATAAACGAAAGTCTCTCCACTTGCTCAGTTCGGAGAGGTATGTGTGTGTGAAAGCCGTCCTTCACCTAGCTTGTTGGGAACACAAAGTTTCTTTTCAGTTGCAAACTCCATTCCATACATTTATATGGGTAGGTACTAGCTCCAACTCGGTTTGACAGTGAAAACTGCAGGAACTTCAAACCGGCACTAGGAAACAGAATGAGAAAGCAGAGAAAAAGTGTCTCCTGCAACCCGTTCCCTTGGTGCTAGATGAACGAACGTCTCTCCACTTGCTCAGTTCTGAGAGATAAATGTGTGTGAAAGCCGTCCTTCACCTAGCTTGTTGGGAACACAAAGTTTCTTTTCAGTTGCAAACTCCATTCCATACATATATATGGGGAGGAACTAGCTCCAACTCGGTTTGACAGTGAAAACTGCAGGAACTTCAATCCGGCACTAGGTAAAAGACTGAGGAAGCAGAGAAAAAGTGTCTCCTGCAACCCGTTCCCTTGGTGCTAGATGAACGAACGTCTCTCCACTTGCTCAGTTCTGAGAGATAAGTGTGTGTGAAAGCCGTCCTTCACCTAGCTTGTTGGGAACACAAAGTTTCTTTTCAGTTGCAAACTCCATTCCATACATATATATGGGGAGGTACTAGCTCCAACTCGGTTTTACAGTGAAAACTGCAGGAACTTCAAACCGGCACTAGGAAACAGACTGAGAAAGCAGAGAAAAAGTGTCTCCTGCAACCCGTTCCCTTGGTGCTAGATGAACGAACGTCTCTCCACTTGCTAAGTTCTGAGAGATAAGTGTGTGTGAAAGCCGTCCTTCACCTAGCTTGTTGGGAACACAAAGTTTCTTTTCAGTTGCAAACTCCATTCCATACATATATATGGGGAGGTACTAGCTCCAACTCGGTTTTAAAGTGTAAACTGCAGGAACTTCAAACCGGCACTAGGTAACAGACTGTGAAAGCAGAGAAAAAGTGTCTCCTGCAATCCGTTCCCTTGGTGCTAGATGAACGAACGTCTCTCCACTTGCTCAGTTCTGAGAGATAAGTGTGTGTGAAAGCCGTCCTTCACCTAGCTTGTTGGGAACACAAAGTTTCTTTTCAGTTGCAAACTCCATTCCATACATATATATGGGGAGGTACTAGCTCCAACTCGGTTTGACAGTGAAAACTGCAGGAACTTCAAACCGGCACTAGGAAACAGACTGAGAAAGCAGAGAAAAAGTGTCTCCTGCAACCCGTTCCCTTGGTGCTAGATGAACGAACGTCTCTCCACTTGCTCAGTTCTGAGAGATAAGTGTGTGTGAAAGCCGTCCTTCACCTAGCTTGTTGGGAACACAAAGTTTCTTTTCAGTTGCAAACTCCATTCCATACATATATATGGGGAGGTACTAGCTCCAACTCGGTTTTAATGTGAAAACTGCAGGAACTTCAAACCGGCACTAGGTAACAGAGTGAGAAAGCAGAGAAAAAGTGTCTCCTGCAACCCGTTCCCTTGGTGCTAGATGAACGAACGTCTCTCCACTTGCTCAGTTCTGAGAGATAAGTGTGTGTGAAAGCCGTCCTTCACCTAGCTTGTTGGGAACACAAAGTTTCTTTTCAGTTGCAAACTCCATTCCATACATATATATGGGGAGGTACTAGCTCCAACTCGGTTTTACAGTGAAAACTGCAGGAACTTCAAACCGGCACTAGGAAACAGACTGAGAAAGCAGAGAAAAAGTGTCTCCTGCAACCCGTTCCCTTGGTGCTAGATGAACGAACGTCTCTCCACTTGCTCAGTTTTGAGAGATAAGTGTGTGTGAAAGCCGTCCTTCACCTAGCTTGTTGGGAACACAAAGTTTCTTTTCAGTTGCAAACTCCATTCCATACATATATATGGGGAGGTACTAGCTCCAACTCGGTTTGACAGTGAAAACTTCAGGAACTTCAAACCGGCACTAGGAAACAGACTGAGAAAGCAGGAAAAAAGTGTCTCCTGCAACCCGTTCCCTTGGTGCTACATAAACGAAAGTCTCTCCACTTGCTCAGTTCGGAGAGGTATGTGTGTGTGAAAGCCGTCCTTCACCTAGCTTGTTGGGAACACAAAGTTTCTTTTCAGTTGCAAACTCCATTCCATACATTTATATGGGTAGGTACTAGCTCCAACTCGGTTTGACAGTGAAAACTGCAGGAACTTCAAACCGGCACTAGGAAACAGACTGAGAAAGCAGAGAAAAAGTGTCTCCTGCAACCCGTTCCCTTGGTGCTAGATGAACGAACGTCTCTCCACTTGCTCAGTTCTGAGAGATAAATGTGTGTGAAAGCCGTCCTTCACCTAGCTTGTTGGGAACACAAAGTTTCTTTTCAGTTGCAAACTCCATTCCATACATATATATGGGGAGGAACTAGCTCCAACTCGGTTTGACAGTGAAAACTGCAGGAACTTCAATCCGGCACTAGGTAAAAGACTGAGGAAGCAGAGAAAAAGTGTCTCCTGCAACCCGTTCCCTTGGTGCTAGATGAACGAACGTCTCTCCACTTGCTCAGTTCTGAGAGATAAGTGTGTGTGAAAGCCGTCCTTCACCTAGCTTGTTGGGAACACAAAGTTTCTTTTCAGTTGCAAACTCCATTCCATACATATATATGGGGAGGTACTAGCTCCAACTCGGTTTTACAGTGAAAACTGCAGGAACTTCAAACCGGCACTAGGAAACAGACTGAGAAAGCAGAGAAAAAGTGTCTCCTGCAACCCGTTCCCTTGGTGCTAGATGAACGAACGTCTCTCCACTTGCTAAGTTCTGAGAGATAAGTGTGTGTGAAAGCCGTCCTTCACCTAGCTTGTTGGGAACACAAAGTTTCTTTTCAGTTGCAAACTCCATTCCATACATATATATGGGGAGGTACTAGCTCCAACTCGGTTTTAAAGTGTAAACTGCAGGAACTTCAAACCGGCACTAGGTAACAGACTGTGAAAGCAGAGAAAAAGTGTCTCCTGCAATCCGTTCCCTTGGTGCTAGATGAACGAACGTCTCTCCACTTGCTCAGTTCTGAGAGATAAGTGTGTGTGAAAGCCGTCCTTCACCTAGCTTGTTGGGAACACAAAGTTTCTTTTCAGTTGCAAACTCCATTCCATACATATATATGGGGAGGTACTAGCTCCAACTCGGTTTGACAGTGAAAACTGCAGGAACTTCAAACCGGCACTAGGAAACAGACTGAGAAAGCAGAGAAAAAGTGTCTCCTGCAACCCGTTCCCTTGGTGCTAGATGAACGAACGTCTCTCCACTTGCTCAGTTCTGAGAGATAAGTGTGTGTGAAAGCCGTCCTTCACCTAGCTTGTTGGGAACACAAAGTTTCTTTTCAGTTGCAAACTCCATTCCATACATATATATGGGGAGGTACTAGCTCCAACTCGGTTTTAATGTGAAAACTGCAGGAACTTCAAACCGGCACTAGGTAACAGAGTGAGAAAGCAGAGAAAAAGTGTCTCCTGCAACCCGTTCCCTTGGTGCTAGATGAACGAACGTCTCTCCACTTGCTCAGTTCTGAGAGATAAGTGTGTGTGAAAGCCGTCCTTCACCTAGCTTGTTGGGAACACAAAGTTTCTTTTCAGTTGCAAACTCCATTCCATACATATATATGGGGAGGTACTAGCTCCAACTCGGTTTGACAGTGAAAACTGCAGGAACTTCAAACCGGCACTAGGAAACAGACTGAGAAAGCAGGGAAAAAGTGTCTCCTGCAACCCGTTCCCTTGGTGCTACATAAACGAACGTCTCTCCACTTGCTCAGTTCGGAGAGGTATGTGTGTGTGAAAGCCGTCCTTCACCTAGCTTGTTGGGAACACAAAGTTTCTTTTCAGTTGCAAACTCCATTCCATACATATATATGGGGAGGTACTAGCTCCAACTCGGTTTGACAGTGAAAACTGAAGGAACTTCAAACCGGCACTAGGAAACAGACTGAGAAAGCAGAGAAAAAGTGTCTCCTGCAACCCGTTCCCTTGGTGCTAGATGAACGAACGTCTCTCCACTTGCTCAGTTTTGAGAGATAAGTGTGTGTGAAAGCCGTCCTTCACCTAGCTTGTTGGGAACACAAAGTTTCTTTTCAGTTGCAAACTCCATTCCATACATTTATATGGGGAGGTACTAGCTCCAACTCGGTTTGACAGTGAAAAATGCAGGAACTTCAAACCGGCACTAGGAAACAGACTGAGAAAGCAGAGAAAAAGTGTCTCCTGCAACCCGTTCCCTTGGTGCTAGATGAACGAACGTCTCTCCACTTGCTCAGTTCTGAGAGATAAGTGTGTGTGAAAGCCGTCCTTCACCTAGCTTGTTGGGAACACAAACTTTCTTTTCAGTTGCAAACTCCATTCCATACATTTATATGGGGAGGTACTAGCTCCAACTCGGTTTGACAGTTAAAACTGCAGGAACTTCAAACCAGCACTAGGAAACAGACTGAGAAAGCAGAGAAAAAGTGTCTCCTGCAACCCGTTCCCTTGGTGCTAGATGAACGAACGTCTCTCCACTTGCTTAGTTCTGAGAGATAAGTGTGTGTGAAAGCCGTCCTTCACCTAGCTTGTTGGGAACACAAAGTTTCTTTTCAGTTGCAAACTCCATTCCATACATATATATGGGGAGGTACTAGCTCCAACTCGGTTTTACAGTGAAAACTGCAGGAACTTCAAACCGGCACTAGGAAACAGACTGAGAAAGCAGAGAAAAAGTGTCTCCTGCAACCCGTTCCCTTGGTGCTAGATGAACGAACGTCTCTCCACTTGCTCAGTTTTGAGAGATAAGTGTGTGTGAAAGCCGTCCTTCAACTAGCTTGTTGGGAACACAAAGTTTCTTTTCAGTTGCAAACTCCATTCCATACATATATATGGGGAGGTACTAGCTCCAACTCGGTTTGACAGTGAAAACTTCAGGAACTTCAAACCGGCACTAGGAAACAGACTGAGAAAGCAGGAAAAAAGTGTCTCCTGCAACCCGTTCCCTTGGTGCTACATAAACGAAAGTCTCTCCACTTGCTCAGTTCGGAGAGGTATGTGTGTGTGAAAGCCGTCCTTCACCTAGCTTGTTGGGAACACAAAGTTTCTTTTCAGTTGCAAACTCCATTCCATACATTTATATGGGTAGGTACTAGCTCCAACTCGGTTTGACAGTGAAAACTGCAGGAACTTCAAACCGGCACTAGGAAACAGACTGAGAAAGCAGAGAAAAAGTGTCTCCTGCAACCCGTTCCCTTGGTGCTAGATGAACGAACGTCTCTCCACTTGCTCAGTTCTGAGAGATAAATGTGTGTGAAAGCCGTCCTTCACCTAGCTTGTTGGGAACACAAAGTTTCTTTTCAGTTGCAAACTCCATTCCATACATATATATGGGGAGGAACTAGCTCCAACTCGGTTTGACAGTGAAAACTGCAGGAACTTCAAACCGGCACTAGGTAAAAGACTGAGGAAGCAGAGAAAAAGTGTCTCCTGCAACCCGTTCCCTTGGTGCTAGATGAACGAACGTCTCTCCACTTGCTCAGTTCTGAGAGATAAGTGTGTGTGAAAGCCGTCCTTCACCTAGCTTGTTGGGAACACAAAGTTTCTTTTCAGTTGCAAACTCCATTCCATACATATATATGGGGAGGTACTAGCTCCAACTCGGTTTTACAGTGAAAACTGCAGGAACTTCAAACCGGCACTAGGAAACAGACTGAGAAAGCAGAGAAAAAGTGTCTCCTGCAACCCGTTCCCTTGGTGCTAGATGAACGAACGTCTCTCCACTTGCTAAGTTCTGAGAGATAAGTGTGTGTGAAAGCCGTCCTTCACCTAGCTTGTTGGGAACACAAAGTTTCTTTTCAGTTGCAAACTCCATTCCATACATATATATGGGGAGGTACTAGCTCCAACTCGGTTTTAAAGTGTAAACTGCAGGAACTTCAAACCGGCACTAGGTAACAGACTGTGAAAGCAGAGAAAAAGTGTCTCCTGCAATCCGTTCCCTTGGTGCTAGATGAACGAACGTCTCTCCACTTGCTCAGTTCTGAGAGATAAGTGTGTGTGAAAGCCGTCCTTCACCTAGCTTGTTGGGAACACAAAGTTTCTTTTCAGTTGCAAACTCCATTCCATACATATATATGGGGAGGTACTAGCTCCAACTCGGTTTGACAGTGAAAACTGCAGGAACTTCAAACCGGCACTAGGAAACAGACTGAGAAAGCAGAGAAAAAGTGTCTCCTGCAACCCGTTCCCTTGGTGCTAGATGAACGAACGTCTCTCCACTTGCTCAGTTCTGAGAGATAAGTGTGTGTGAAAGCCGTCCTTCACCTAGCTTGTTGGGAACACAAAGTTTCTTTTCAGTTGCAAACTCCATTCCATACATATATATGGGGAGGTACTAGCTCCAACTCGGTTTTAATGTGAAAACTGCAGGAACTTCAAACCGGCACTAGGTAACAGAGTGAGAAAGCAGAGAAAAAGTGTCTCCTGCAACCCGTTCCCTTGGTGCTAGATGAACGAACGTCTCTCCACTTGCTCAGTTCTGAGAGATAAGTGTGTGTGAAAGCCGTCCTTCACCTAGCTTGTTGGGAACACAAAGTTTCTTTTCAGTTGCAAACTCCATTCCATACATATATATGGGGAGGTACTAGCTCCAACTCGGTTTGACAGTGAAAACTGCAGGAACTTCAAACCGGCACTAGGAAACAGACTGAGAAAGCAGGGAAAAAGTGTCTCCTGCAACCCGTTCCCTTGGTGCTACATAAACGAACGTCTCTCCACTTGCTCAGTTCGGAGAGGTATGTGTGTGTGAAAGCCGTCCTTCACCTAGCTTGTTGGGAACACAAAGTTTCTTTTCAGTTGCAAACTCCATTCCATACATATATATGGGGAGGTACTAGCTCCAACTCGGTTTGACAGTGAAAACTGCAGGAACTTCAAACCGGCACTAGGAAACAGACTGAGAAAGCAGAGAAAAAGTGTCTACTGCAACCCGTTCCCTTGGTGCTAGATGAACGAACGTCTCTCCACTTGCTCAGTTCTGAGAGATAAGTGTGTGTGAAAGCCGTCCTTCACCTAGCTTGTTGGGAACACAAAGTTTCTTTTCAGTTGCAAACTCCATTCCATACATATATATGGGGAGGTACTAGCTCCAACTCGGTTTGACAGTGAAAACTGCAGGAACTTCAAACCGGCACTAGGAAACAGACTGAGAAAGCAGAGAAAAAGTGTCTCCTGCAAACCGTTCCCTTGGTGCTAGATGAACGAACGTCTCTCCACTTGCTCAGTTCTGAGAGATAAGTGTGTGTGAAAGCCGTCCTTCACCTAGCTTGTTGGGAACACAAAGTTTCTTTTCAGTTGCAAACTACATTCCATACATATATATGGGGATGTACTAGCTCCAACTCGGTTTGACAGTGAAAACTGCAGGAACTTCAAACCGGCACTAGGTAACAGACTGAGAAATCAGGGAAAAAGTTTCTCCTGCAACCCGTTCCCTTGGTGCTACATGAACGAACGTCTCTCCACTTGCTCAGTTCTGAGAGATAAGTGTGTGTGAAAGCCCTCCTTCACCTAGCTTGTTGGGAACACAAAGTTTCTTTTCAGTTGCAAACTCCATTCCATACATATATATGGGGAGGTACTAGCTCCAACTCGGTTTTAGAGTGAAAACTGCAGGAACTTCAAACCGGCACTAGGAAACAGACTGAGAAAGCAGAGAAAAAGTGTCTCCTGCAACCCGTTCCCTTGGTGCTAGATGAACGAACGTCTCTCCACTTGCTCAGTTTTGAGAGATAAGTGTGTGTGAAAGCCGTCCTTCACCTAGCTTGTTGGGAACACAAAGTTTCTTTTCAGTTGCAAACTCCATTCCATACATATATATGGGGAGGAACTAGCTCCAACTCGGTTTGACAGTGAAAACTGCAGGAACTTCAAACCGGCACTAGGAAACAGACTGAGAAAGCAGAGAAAAAGTGTCTCCTGCAACCCGTTCCCTTGGTGCTAGATGAACGAACGTCTCTCCACTTGCTCAGTTCTGAGAGATAAGTGTGTGTGAAAGCCGTCCTTCACCTAGCTTGTTGGGAACACAAAGTTTCTTTTCAGTTGCAAACTCCATTCCATACATATATATGGGGAGGAACTAGCTCAAACTCGGTTTGACAGTGAAAACTGCAGGAACTTCAAACCGGCACTAGGTAACAGACTGAGAAAGCAGAGAAAAAGTGTCTCCTGCAACCCGTTCCCTTGGTGCTAGATGAACGAACGTCTCTCCACTTGCTCAGTTCTGAGAGATAAGTGTGTGTGAAAGCCGTCCTTCACCTAGCTTGTTGGGAACACAAAGTTTCTTTTCAGTTGCAAACTCCATTCCATACATATATATGGGGAGGTACTAGCTCCAACTCGGTTTTACAGTGAAAACTGCAGGAACTTCAAACCGGCACTAGGTAACAGAGTGAGAAAGCAGAGAAAAAGTGTCTCCTGCAACCCGTTCCCTTGGTGCTAGATGAACGAACGTCTCTCCACTTGCTCAGTTCTGAGAGATAAGTGTGTGTGAAAGCCGTCCTTCACCTAGCTTGTTGGGAACACAAAGTTTCTTTTCAGTTGCAAACTCCATTCCATACATATATATGGGGAGGTACTAGCTCCAACTCGGTTTGACAGTGAAAACTGCAGGAACTTCAAACCGGCACTAGGAAACAGACTGAGAAAGCAGGGAAAAAGTGTCTCCTGCAACCCGTTCCCTTGGTGCTACATAAACGAACGTCTCTCCACTTGCTCAGTTCGGAGAGGTATGTGTGTGTGAAAGCCGTCCTTCACCTAGCTTGTTGGGAACACAAAGTTTATTTTCAGTTGCAAACTCCATTCCATACATATATATGGGGAGGTACTAGCTCCAACTCGGTTTGACAGTGAAAACTGCAGGAACTTCAAACCGGCACTAGGAAACAGACTGAGAAAGCAGAGAAAAAGTGTCTACTGCAACCCGTTCCCTTGGTGCTAGATGAACGAACGTCTCTCCACTTGCTCAGTTCTGAGAGATAAGTGTGTGTGAAAGCCGTCCTTCACCTAGCTTGTTGGGAACACAAAGTTTCTTTTCAGTTGCAAACTCCATTCCATACATATATATGGGGAGGTACTAGCTCCAACTCGGTTTGACAGTGAAAACTGCAGGAACTTCAAACCGGCACTAGGAAACAGACTGAGAAAGCAGAGAAAAAGTGTCTCCTGCAAACCGTTCCCTTGGTGCTAGATGAACGAACGTCTCTCCACTTGCTCAGTTCTGAGAGATAAGTGTGTGTGAAAGCCGTCCTTCACCTAGCTTGTTGGGAACACAAAGTTTCTTTTCAGTTGCAAACTACATTCCATACATATATATGGGGAGGTACTAGCTCCAACTCGGTTTGACAGTGAAAACTGCAGGAACTTCAAACCGGCACTAGGTAACAGACTGAGAAAGCAGGGAAAAAGTTTCTCCTGCAACCCGTTCCCTTGGTGCTACATGAACGAACGTCTCTCCACTTGCTCAGTTCTGAGAGATAAGTGTGTGTGAAAGCCCTCCTTCACCTAGCTTGTTGGGAACACAAAGTTTCTTTTCAGTTGCAAACTCCATTCCATACATATATATGGGGAGGTACTAGCTCCAACTCGGTTTTAGAGTGAAAACTGCAGGAACTTCAAACCGGCACTAGGAAACAGACTGAGAAAGCAGAGAAAAAGTGTCTCCTGCAACCCGTTCCCTTGGTGCTAGATGAACGAACGTCTCTCCACTTGCTCAGTTTTGAGAGATAAGTGTGTGTGAAAGCCGTCCTTCACCTAGCTTGTTGGGAACACAAAGTTTCTTTTCAGTTGCAAACTCCATTCCATACATATATATGGGGAGGAACTAGCTCCAACTCGGTTTGACAGTGAAAACTGCAGGAACTTCAAACCGGCACTAGGAAACAGACTGAGAAAGCAGAGAAAAAGTGTCTCCTGCAACCCGTTCCCTTGGTGCTAGATGAACGAACGTCTCTCCACTTGCTCAGTTCTGAGAGATAAGTGTGTGTGAAAGCCGTCCTTCACCTAGCTTGTTGGGAACACAAAGTTTCTTTTCAGTTGCAAACTCCATTCCATACATATATATGGGGAGGAACTAGCTCAAACTCGGTTTGACAGTGAAAACTGCAGGAACTTCAAACCGGCACTAGGTAACAGACTGAGAAAGCAGAGAAAAAGTGTCTCCTGCAACCCGTTCCCTTGGTGCTAGATGAACGAACGTCTCTCCACTTGCTCAGTTCTGAGAGATAAGTGTGTGTGAAAGCCCTCCTTCACCTAGCTTGTTGGGAACACAAAGTTTCTTTTCAGTTGCAAACTCCATTCCATACATATATATGGGGAGGTACTAGCTCCAACTCGGTTTTAGAGTGAAAACTGCAGGAACTTCAAACCGGCACTAGGAAACAGACTGAGAAAGCAGAGAAAAAGTGTCTCCTGCAACCCGTTCCCTTGGTGCTAGATGAACGAAAGTCTCTCCACTTGCTCAGTTTTGAGAGATAAGTGTGTGTGAAAGCCGTCCTTCACCTAGCTTGTTGGGAACACAAAGTTTCTTTTCAGTTGCAAACTCCATTCCATACATATATATGGGGAGGAACTAGCTCCAACTCGGTTTGACAGTGAAAACTGCAGGAACTTCAAACCGGCACTAGGAAACAGACTGAGAAAGCAGAGAAAAAGTGTCTCCTGCAACCCGTTCCCTTGGTGCTAGATGAACGAACGTCTCTCCACTTGCTCAGTTCTGAGAGATAAGTGTGTGTGAAAGCCGTCCTTCACCTAGCTTGTTGGGAACACAAAGTTTCTTTTCAGTTGCAAACTCCATTCCATACATTTATATGGGGAGGTACTAGCTCCAACTCGGTTTGACAGTGAAAACTGCAGGAACTTCAAACCGGCACTAGGTAACAGACTGAGAAAGCAGAGAAAAAGTGTCTCCTGCAACCCGTTCCCTTGGTGCTAGATGAACGAACGTCTCTCCACTTGCTCAGTTCTGAGAGATAAGTGTGTGTGAAAGCCCTCCTTCACCTAGCTTGTTGGGAACACAAAGTTTCTTTTCAGTTGCAAACTCCATTCCATACATATATATGGGGAGGTACTAGCTCCAACTCGGTTTTAGAGTGAAAACTGCAGGAACTTCAAACCGGCACTAGGAAACAGACTGAGAAAGCAGAGAAAAAGTGTCTCCTGCAACCCGTTCCCTTGGTGCTAGATGAACGAACGTCTCTCCACTTGCTCAGTTTTGAGAGATAAGTGTGTGTGAAAGCCGTCCTTCACCTAGCTTGTTGGGAACACAAAGTTTCTTTTCAGTTGCAAACTCCATTCCATACATATATATGGGGAGGAACTAGCTCCAACTCGGTTTGACAGTGAAAACTGCAGGAACTTCAAACCGGCACTAGGAAACAGACTGAGAAAGCAGAGAAAAAGTGTCTCATGCAACCCGTTCCCTTGGTGCTAGATGAACGAACGTCTCTCCACTTGCTCAGTTCTGAGAGATAAGTGTGTGTGAAAGCCGTCCTTCACCTAGCTTGTTGGGAACACAAAGTTTCTTTTCAGTTGCAAACTCCATTCCATACATATATATGGGGAGGAACTAGCTCAAACTCGGTTTGACAGTGAAAACTGCAGGAACTTCAAACCGGCACTAGGTAACAGACTGAGAAAGCAGAGAAAAAGTGTCTCCTGCAACCCGTTCCCTTGGTGCTAGATGAACGAACGTCTCTCCACTTGCTCAGTTCTGAGAGATAAGTGTGTGTGAAAGCCCTCCTTCACCTAGCTTGTTGGGAACACAAAGTTTCTTTTCAGTTGCAAACTCCATTCCATACATATATATGGGGAGGTACTAGCTCCAACTCGGTTTTAGAGTGAAAACTGCAGGAACTTCAAACCGGCACTAGGAAACAGACTGAGAAAGCAGAGAAAAAGTGTCTCCTGCAACCCGTTCCCTTGGTGCTAGATGAACGAAAGTCTCTCCACTTGCTCAGTTTTGAGAGATAAGTGTGTGTGAAAGCCGTCCTTCACCTAGCTTGTTGGGAACACAAAGTTTCTTTTCAGTTGCAAACTCCATTCCATACATATATATGGGGAGGAACTAGCTCCAACTCGGTTTGACAGTGAAAACTGCAGGAACTTCAAACCGGCACTAGGAAACAGACTGAGAAAGCAGAGAAAAAGTGTCTCCTGCAACCCGTTCCCTTGGTGCTAGATGAACGAACGTCTCTCCACTTGCTCAGTTCTGAGAGATAAGTGTGTGTGAAAGCCGTCCTTCACCTAGCTTGTTGGGAACACAAAGTTTCTTTTCAGTTGCAAACTCCATTCCATACATTTATATGGGGAGGTACTAGCTCCAACTCGGTTTGACAGTGAAAACTGCAGGAACTTCAAACCGGCACTAGGTAACAGACTGAGAAAGCAGAGAAAAAGTGTCTCCTGCAACCCGTTCCCTTGGTGCTAGATGAACGAACGTCTCTCCACTTGCTCAGTTCTGAGAGATAAGTGTGTGTGAAAGCCCTCCTTCACCTAGCTTGTTGGGAACACAAAGTTTCTTTTCAGTTGCAAACTCCATTCCATACATATATATGGGGAGGTACTAGCTCCAACTCGGTTTTAGAGTGAAAACTGCAGGAACTTCAAACCGGCACTAGGAAACAGACTGAGAAAGCAGAGAAAAAGTGTCTCCTGCAACCCGTTCCCTTGGTGCTAGATGAACGAACGTCTCTCCACTTGCTCAGTTCTGAGAGATAAATGTGTGTGAAAGCCGTCCTTCACCTAGCTTGTTGGGAACACAAAGTTTCTTTTCAGTTGCAAACTCCATTCCATACATATATATGGGGAGGTACTAGCTCCAAATCGGTTTTACAGTGAAAACTGCAGGAACTTCAAACCGGCACTAGGTAACAGACTGTGAAAGCAGAGAAAAAGTGTCTCCTGCAACCCGTTCCCTTGGTGCTAGATGAACGAACGTCTCTCCACTTGCTCAGTTCTGAGAGATAAGTGTGTGTGAAAGCCGTCCTTCACCTAGCTTGTTGGGAACACAAAGTTTCTTTTCAGTTGCAAACTCCATTTAATACATATATATGGGGAGGTACTAGCTCCAACTCGGTTTGACAGTGAAAACTGCAGGAACTTCAAACCGGCACTAGGAAACAGACTGAGAAAGCAGAGAAAAAGTGTCTCCTGCAACCCGTTCCCTTGGTGCTAGATGAACGAACGTCTCTCCACTTGCTCAGTTCTGAGAGATAAGTGTGTGTGAAAGCCGTCCTTCACCTAGCTTGTTGGGAACACAAAGTTTCTTTTCAGTTGCAAACTCCATTCCATACATATATATGGGGAGGTACTAGCTCCAACTCGGTTTTAATGTGAAAACTGCAGGAACTTCAAACCGGCACTAGGTAACAGAGTGAGAAAGCAGAGAAAAAGTGTCTCCTGCAACCCGTTCCCTTGGTGCTAGATGAACGAACGTCTCTCCACTTGCTCAGTTCTGAGAGATAAGTGTGTGTGAAAGCCGTCCTTCACCTAGCTTGTTGGGAACACAAAGTTTCTTTTCAGTTGCAAACTCCATTCCATACATATATATGGGGAGGTACTAGCTCCAACTCGGTTTGACAGTGAAAACTGCAGGAACTTCAAACCGGCACTAGGAAACAGACTGAGAAAGCAGGGAAAAAGTGTCTCCTGCAAACCGTTCCCTTGGTGCTACATAAACGAACGTCTCTCCACTTGCTCAGTTCGGAGAGGTATGTGTGTGTGAAAGCCGTCCTTCACCTAGCTTGTTGGGAACACAAAGTTTATTTTCAGTTGCAAACTCCATTCCATACATATATATGGGGAGGTACTAGCTCCAACTCGGTTTGACAGTGAAAACTGCAGGAACTTCAAACCGGCACTAGGAAACAGACTGAGAAAGCAGAGAAAAAGTGTCTACTGCAACCCGTTCCCTTGGTGCTAGATGAACGAACGTCTCTCCACTTGCTCAGTTCTGAGAGATAAGTGTGTGTGAAAGCCGTCCTTCACCTAGCTTGTTGGGAACACAAAGTTTCTTTTCAGTTGCAAACTCCATTCCATACATATATATGGGGAGGAACTAGCTCCAACTCGGTTTGACAGTGAAAACTGCAGGAACTTCAAACCGGCACTAGGAAACAGACTGAGAAAGCAGAGAAAAAGTGTCTCCTGCAACCCGTTCCCTTGGTGCTAGATGAACGAACGTCTCTCCACTTGCTCAGTTCTGAGAGATAAGTGTGTGTGAAAGCCGTCCTTCACCTAGCTTGTTGGGAACACAAAGTTTCTTTTCAGTTGCAAACTCCATTCCATACATATATATGGGGAGGAACTAGCTCAAACTCGGTTTGACAGTGAAAACTGCAGGAACTTCAAACCGGCACTAGGAAACAGACTGAGAAAGCAGAGAAAAAGTGTCTCCTGCAACCCGTTCCCTTGGTGCTAGATGAACGAACGTCTCTCCACTTGCTCAGTTTTGAGAGATAAGTGTGTGTGAAAGCCGTCCTTCACCTAGCTTGTTGGGAACACAAAGTTTCTTTTCAGTTGCAAACTCCATTCCATACATATATATGGGGAGGAACTAGCTCCAACTCGGTTTGACAGTGAAAACTGCAGGAACTTCAAACCGGCACTAGGAAACAGACTGAGAAAGCAGAGAAAAAGTGTCTCCTGCAACCCGTTCCCTTGGTGCTAGATGAACGAACGTCTCTCCACTTGCTCAGTTCTGAGAGATAAGTGTGTGTGAAAGCCGTCCTTCACCTAGCTTGTTGGGAACACAAAGTTTCTTTTCAGTTGCAAACTCCATTCCATACATATATATGGGGAGGAACTAGCTCAAACTCGGTTTGACAGTGAAAACTGCAGGAACTTCAAACCGGCACTAGGTAACAGACTGAGAAAGCAGAGAAAAAGTGTCTCCTGCAACCCGTTCCCTTGGTGCTAGATGAACGAACGTCTCTCCACTTGCTCAGTTCTGAGAGATAAGTGTGTGTGAAAGCCCTCCTTCACCTAGCTTGTTGGGAACACAAAGTTTCTTTTCAGTTGCAAACTCCATTCCATACATATATATGGGGAGGTACTAGCTCCAACTCGGTTTTAGAGTGAAAACTGCAGGAACTTCAAACCGGCACTAGGAAACAGACTGAGAAAGCAGAGAAAAAGTGTCTCCTGCAACCCGTTCCCTTGGTGCTAGATGAACGAAAGTCTCTCCACTTGCTCAGTTTTGAGAGATAAGTGTGTGTGAAAGCCGTCCTTCACCTAGCTTGTTGGGAACACAAAGTTTCTTTTCAGTTGCAAACTCCATTCCATACATATATATGGGGAGGAACTAGCTCCAACACGGTTTGACAGTGAAAACTGCAGGAACTTCAAAACGGCACTAGGTAACAGACTGAGAAAGCAGGGAAAAAGTTTCTCCTGCAACCCGTTCCCTTGGTGCTACATGAACGAACGTCTCTCCACTTGCTCAGTTCTGAGAGATAAGTGTGTGTGAAAGCCCTCCTTCACCTAGCTTGTTGGGAACACAAAGTTTCTTTTCAGTTGCAAACTCCATTCCATACATATATATGGGGAGGTACTAGCTCCAACTCGGTTTTAGAGTGAAAACTGCAGGAACTTCAAACCGGCACTAGGAAACAGACTGAGAAAGCAGAGAAAAAGTGTCTCCTGCAACCCGTTCCCTTGGTGCTAGATGAACGAACGTCTCTCCACTTGCTCAGTTTTGAGAGATAAGTGTGTGTGAAAGCCGTCCTTCACCTAGCTTGTTGGGAACACAAAGTTTCTTTTCAGTTGCAAACTCCATTCCATACATATATATGGGGAGGAACTAGCTCCAACTCGGTTTGACAGTGAAAACTGCAGGAACTTCAAACCGGCACTAGGAAACAGACTGAGAAAGCAGAGAAAAAGTGTCTCCTGCAACCCGTTCCCTTGGTGCTAGATGAACGAACGTCTCTCCACTTGCTCAGTTCTGAGAGATAAGTGTGTGTGAAAGCCGTCCTTCACCTAGCTTGTTGGGAACACAAAGTTTCTTTTCAGTTGCAAACTCCATTCCATACATATATATGGGGAGGAACTAGCTCAAACTCGGTTTGACAGTGAAAACTGCAGGAACTTCAAACCGGCACTAGGAAACAGACTGAGAAAGCAGAGAAAAAGTGTCTCCTGCAACCCGTTCCCTTGGTGCTAGATGAACGAACGTCTCTCCACTTGCTCAGTTTTGAGAGATAAGTGTGTGTGAAAGCCGTCCTTCACCTAGCTTGTTGGGAACACAAAGTTTCTTTTCAGTTGCAAACTCCATTCCATACATATATATGGGGAGGAACTAGCTCCAACTCGGTTTGACAGTGAAAACTGCAGGAACTTCAAACCGGCACTAGGAAACAGACTGAGAAAGCAGAGAAAAAGTGTCTCCTGCAACCCGTTCCCTTGGTGCTAGATGAACGAACGTCTCTCCACTTGCTCAGTTCTGAGAGATAAGTGTGTGTGAAAGCCCTCCTTCACCTAGCTTGTTGGGAACACAAAGTTTCTTTTCAGTTGCAAACTCCATTCCATACATATATATGGGGAGGTACTAGCTCCAACTCGGTTTTAGAGTGAAAACTGCAGGAACTTCAAACCGGCACTAGGAAACAGACTGAGAAAGCAGAGAAAAAGTGTCTCCTGCAACCCGTTCCCTTGGTGCTAGATGAACGAACGTCTCTCCACTTGCTCAGTTTTGAGAGATAAGTGTGTGTGAAAGCCGTCCTTCACCTAGCTTGTTGGGAACACAAAGATTCTTTTCAGTTGCAAACTCCATTCCATACATATATATGGGGAGGAACTAGCTCCAACTCGGTTTGACAGTGAAAACTGCAGGAACTTCAAACCGGCACTAGGAAACAGACTGAGAAAGCAGAGAAAAAGTGTCTCCTGCAACCCGTTCCCTTGGTGCTAGATGAACGAACGTCTCTCCACTTGCTCAGTTCTGAGAGATAAGTGTGTGTGAAAGCCGTCCTTCACCTAGCTTGTTGGGAACACAAAGTTTCTTTTCAGTTGCAAACTCCATTCCATACATATATATGGGGAGGAACTAGCTCAAACTCGGTTTGACAGTGAAAACTGCAGGAACTTCAAACCGGCACTAGGTAACAGACTGAGAAAGCAGAGAAAAAGTGTCTCCTGCAACCCGTTCCCTTGGTGCTAGATGAACGAACGTCTCTCCACTTGCTCAGTTCTGAGAGATAAGTGTGTGTGAAAGCCCTCCTTCACCTAGCTTGTTGGGAACACAAAGTTTCTTTTCAGTTGCAAACTCCATTCCATACATATATATGGGGAGGTACTAGCTCCAACTCGGTTTTAGAGTGAAAACTGCAGGAACTTCAAACCGGCACTAGGAAACAGACTGAGAAAGCAGAGAAAAAGTGTCTCCTGCAACCCGTTCCCTTGGTGCTAGATGAACGAAAGTCTCTCCACTTGCTCAGTTTTGAGAGATAAGTGTGTGTGAAAGCCGTCCTTCACCTAGCTTGTTGGGAACACAAAGTTTCTTTTCAGTTGCAAACTCCATTCCATACATATATATGGGGAGGAACTAGCTCCAACACGGTTTGACAGTGAAAACTGCAGGAACTTCAAAACGGCACTAGGTAACAGACTGAGAAAGCAGGGAAAAAGTTTCTCCTGCAACCCGTTCCCTTGGTGCTACATGAACGAACGTCTCTCCACTTGCTCAGTTCTGAGAGATAAGTGTGTGTGAAAGCCCTCCTTCACCTAGCTTGTTGGGAACACAAAGTTTCTTTTCAGTTGCAAACTCCATTCCATACATATATATGGGGAGGTACTAGCTCCAACTCGGTTTTAGAGTGAAAACTGCAGGAACTTCAAACCGGCACTAGGAAACAGACTGAGAAAGCAGAGAAAAAGTGTCTCCTGCAACCCGTTCCCTTGGTGCTAGATGAACGAACGTCTCTCCACTTGCTCAGTTTTGAGAGATAAGTGTGTGTGAAAGCCGTCCTTCACCTAGCTTGTTGGGAACACAAAGTTTCTTTTCAGTTGCAAACTCCATTCCATACATATATATGGGGAGGAACTAGCTCCAACTCGGTTTGACAGTGAAAACTGCAGGAACTTCAAACCGGCACTAGGAAACAGACTGAGAAAGCAGAGAAAAAGTGTCTCCTGCAACCCGTTCCCTTGGTGCTAGATGAACGAACGTCTCTCCACTTGCTCAGTTCTGAGAGATAAGTGTGTGTGAAAGCCGTCCTTCACCTAGCTTGTTGGGAACACAAAGTTTCTTTTCAGTTGCAAACTCCATTCCATACATATATATGGGGAGGAACTAGCTCAAACTCGGTTTGACAGTGAAAACTGCAGGAACTTCAAACCGGCACTAGGAAACAGACTGAGAAAGCAGAGAAAAAGTGTCTCCTGCAACCCGTTCCCTTGGTGCTAGATGAACGAACGTCTCTCCACTTGCTCAGTTTTGAGAGATAAGTGTGTGTGAAAGCCGTCCTTCACCTAGCTTGTTGGGAACACAAAGTTTCTTTTCAGTTGCAAACTCCATTCCATACATATATATGGGGAGGAACTAGCTCCAACTCGGTTTGACAGTGAAAACTGCAGGAACTTCAAACCGGCACTAGGAAACAGACTGAGAAAGCAGAGAAAAAGTGTCTCCTGCAACCCGTTCCCTTGGTGCTAGATGAACGAACGTCTCTCCACTTGCTCAGTTCTGAGAGATAAGTGTGTGTGAAAGCCGTCCTTCACCTAGCTTGTTGGGAACACAAAGTTTCTTTTCAGTTGCAAACTCCATTCCATACATATATATGGGGAGGAACTAGCTCAAACTCGGTTTGACAGTGAAAACTGCAGGAACTTCAAACCGGCACTAGGTAACAGACTGAGAAAGCAGAGAAAAAGTGTCTCCTGCAAACCGTTCCCTTGGTGCTAGATGAACGAACGTCTCTCCACTTGCTCAGTTCTGAGAGATAAGTGTGTGTGAAAGCCCTCCTTCACCTAGCTTGTTGGGAACACAAAGTTTCTTTTCAGTTGCAAACTCCATTCCATACATATATATGGGGAGGTACTAGCTCCAACTCGGTTTTAGAGTGAAAACTGCAGGAACTTCAAACCGGCACTAGGAAACAGACTGAGAAAGCAGAGAAAAAGTGTCTCCTGCAACCCGTTCCCTTGGTGCTAGATGAACGAAAGTCTCTCCACTTGCTCAGTTTTGAGAGATAAGTGTGTGTGAAAGCCGTCCTTCACCTAGCTTGTTGGGAACACAAAGTTTCTTTTCAGTTGCAAACTCCATTCCATACATATATATGGGGAGGAACTAGCTCCAACTCGGTTTGACAGTGAAAACTGCAGGAACTTCAAACCGGCACTAGGAAACAGACTGAGAAAGCAGAGAAAAAGTGTCTCCTGCAACCCGTTCCCTTGGTGCTAGATGAACGAACGTCTCTCCACTTGCTCAGTTCTGAGAGATAAGTGTGTGTGAAAGCTGTCCTTCACCTAGCTTGTTGGGAACACAAAGTTTCTTTTCAGTTGCAAACTCCTTTCCATACATTTATATGGGGAGGTACTAGCTCCAACTCGGTTTGACAGTGAAAACTGCAGGAACTTCAAACCGGCACTAGGTAACAGACTGAGAAAGCAGAGAAAAAGTGTCTCCTGCAACCCGTTCCCTTGGTGCTAGATGAACGAACGTCTCTCCACTTGCTCAGTTCTGAGAGATAAGTGTGTGTGAAAGCCCTCCTTCACCTAGCTTGTTGGGAACACAAAGTTTCTTTTCAGTTGCAAACTCCATTCCATACATATATATGGGGAGGTACTAGCTCCAACTCGGTTTTAGAGTGAAAACTGCAGGAACTTCAAACCGGCACTAGGAAACAGACTGAGAAAGCAGAGAAAAAGTGTCTCCTGCAACCCGTTCCCTTGGTGCTAGATGAACGAACGTCTCTCCACTTGCTCAGTTTTGAGAGATAAGTGTGTGTGAAAGCCGTCCTTCACCTAGCTTGTTGGGAACACAAAGTTTCTTTTCAGTTGCAAACTCCATTCCATACATATATATGGGGAGGAACTAGCTCCAACTCGGTTTGACAGTGAAAACTGCAGGAACTTCAAACCGGCACTAGGAAACAGACTGAGAAAGCAGAGAAAAAGTGTCTCCTGCAACCCGTTCCCTTGGTGCTAGATGAACGAACGTCTCTCCACTTGCTCAGTTCTGAGAGATAAGTGTGTGTGAAAGCCGTCCTTCACCTAGCTTGTTGGGAACACAAAGTTTCTTTTCAGTTGCAAACTCCATTCCATACATATATATGGGGAGGAACTAGCTCAAACTCGGTTTGACAGTGAAAACTGCAGGAACTTCAAACCGGCACTAGGAAACAGACTGAGAAAGCAGAGAAAAAGTGTCTCCTGCAACCCGTTCCCTTGGTGCTAGATGAACGAACGTCTCTCCACTTGCTCAGTTCTGAGAGATAATTGTGTGTGAAAGCCGTCCTTCACCTAGCTTGTTGGGAACACAAAGTTTCTTTTCAGTTGCAAACTCCATTCCATACATTTATATGGGGAGGTACTAGCTCCAACTCGGTTTGACAGTGAAAACTGCAGGAACTTCAAACCGGCACTAGGTAACAGACTGAGAAAGCAGAGAAAAAGTGTCTCCTGCAACCCGTTCCCTTGGTGCTAGATGAACGAACGTCTCTCCACTTGCTCAGTTCTGAGAGATAAGTGTGTGTGAAAGCCCTCCTTCACCTAGCTTGTTGGGAACACAAAGTTTCTTTTCAGTTGCAAACTCCATTCCATACATATATATGGGGAGGTACTAGCTCCAACTCGGTTTTAGAGTGAAAACTGCAGGAACTTCAAACCGGCACTAGGAAACAAACTGAGAAAGCAGAGAAAAAGTGTCTCCTGCAACCCGTTCCCTTGGTGCTAGATGAACGAACGTCTCTCCACTTGCTCAGTTTTGAGAGATAAGTGTGTGTGAAAGCCGTCCTTCACCTAGCTTGTTGGGAACACAAAGTTTCTTTTCAGTTGCAAACTCCATTCCATACATATATATGGGGAGGAACTAGCTCCAACTCGGTTTGACAGTGAAAACTGCAGGAACTTCAAACCGGCACTAGGAAACAGACTGAGAAAGCAGAGAAAAAGTGTCTCCTGCAACCCGTTCCCTTGGTGCTAGATGAACGAACGTCTCTCCACTTGCTCAGTTCTGAGAGATAAGTGTGTGTGAAAGCCGTCCTTCACCTAGCTTGTTGGGAACACAAAGTTTCTTTTCAGTTGCAAACTCCATTCCATACATATATATGGGGAGGAACTAGCTCAAACTCGGTTTGACAGTGAAAACTGCAGGAACTTCAAACCGGCACTAGGTAACAGACTGAGAAAGCAGAGAAAAAGTGTCTCCTGCAAACCGTTCCCTTGGTGCTAGATGAACGAACGTCTCTCCACTTGCTCAGTTCTGAGAGATAAGTGTGTGTGAAAGCCCTCCTTCACCTAGCTTGTTGGGAACACAAAGTTTCTTTTCAGTTGCAAACTCCATTCCATACATATATATGGGGAGGTACTAGCTCCAACTCGGTTTTAGAGTGAAAACTGCAGGAACTTCAAACCGGCACTAGGAAACAGACTGAGAAAGCAGAGAAAAAGTGTCTCCTGCAACCCGTTCCCTTGGTGCTAGATGAACGAAAGTCTCTCCACTTGCTCAGTTTTGAGAGATAAGTGTGTGTGAAAGCCGTCCTTCACCTAGCTTGTTGGGAACACAAAGTTTCTTTTCAGTTGCAAACTCCATTCCATACATATATATGGGGAGGAACTAGCTCCAACTCGGTTTGACAGTGAAAACTGCAGGAACTTCAAACCGGCACTAGGAAACAGACTGAGAAAGCAGAGAAAAAGTGTCTCCTGCAACCCGTTCCCTTGGTGCTAGATGAACGAACGTCTCTCCACTTGCTCAGTTCTGAGAGATAAGTGTGTGTGAAAGCCGTCCTTCACCTAGCTTGTTGGGAACACAAAGTTTCTTTTCAGTTGCAAACTCCTTTCCATACATTTATATGGGGAGGTACTAGCTCCAACTCGGTTTGACAGTGAAAACTGCAGGAACTTCAAACCGGCACTAGGTAACAGACTGAGAAAGCAGAGAAAAAGTGTCTCCTGCAACCCGTTCCCTTGGTGCTAGATGAACGAACGTCTCTCCACTTGCTCAGTTCTGAGAGATAAGTGTGTGTGAAAGCCCTCCTTCACCTAGCTTGTTGGGAACACAAAGTTTCTTTTCAGTTGCAAACTCCATTCCATACATATATATGGGGAGGTACTAGCTCCAACTCGGTTTTAGAGTGAAAACTGCAGGAACTTCAAACCGGCACTAGGAAACAGACTGAGAAAGCAGAGAAAAAGTGTCTCCTGCAACCCGTTCCCTTGGTGCTAGATGAACGAACGTCTCTCCACTTGCTCAGTTTTGAGAGATAAGTGTGTGTGAAAGCCGTCCTTCACCTAGCTTGTTGGGAACACAAAGTTTCTTTTCAGTTGCAAACTCCATTCCATACATATATATGGGGAGGAACTAGCTCCAACTCGGTTTGACAGTGAAAACTGCAGGAACTTCAAACCGGCACTAGGAAACAGACTGAGAAAGCAGAGAAAAAGTGTCTCCTGCAACCCGTTCCCTTGGTGCTAGATGAACGAACGTCTCTCCACTTGCTCAGTTCTGAGAGATAAGTGTGTGTGAAAGCCGTCCTTCACCTAGCTTGTTGGGAACACAAAGTTTCTTTTCAGTTGCAAACTCCATTCCATACATATATATGGGGAGGAACTAGCTCAAACTCGGTTTGACAGTGAAAACTGCAGGAACTTCAAACCGGCACTAGGTAACAGACTGAGAAAGCAGAGAAAAAGTGTCTCCTGCAACCCGTTCCCTTGGTGCTAGATGAACGAACGTCTCTCCACTTGCTCAGTTCTGAGAGATAAGTGTGTGTGAAAGCCCTCCTTCACCTAGCTTGTTGGGAACACAAAGTTTCTTTTCAGTTGCAAACTCCATTCCATACATATATATGGGGAGGTACTAGCTCCAACTCGGTTTTAGAGTGAAAACTGCAGGAACTTCAAACCGGCACTAGGAAACAGACTGAGAAAGCAGAGAAAAAGTGTCTCCTGCAACCCGTTCCCTTGGTGCTAGATGAACGAACGTCTCTCCACTTGCTCAGTTCTGAGAGATAAGTGTGTGTGAAAGCCGTCCTTCACCTAGCTTGTTGGGAACACAAAGTTTCTTTTCAGTTGCAAACTCCATTCCATACATATATATGGGGAGGTACTAGCTCCAACTCGGTTTGACAGTGAAAACTGCAGGAACTTCAAACCGGCACTAGGTAACAGACTGAGAAAGCAGAGAAAAAGTGTCTCCTGCAACCCGTTCCCTTGGTGCTAGATGAACGAACGTCTCTCCACTTGCTCAGTTCTGAGAGATAAGTGTGTGTGAAAGCCGTCCTTCACCTAGCTTGTTGGGAACACAAAGTTTCTTTTCAGTTGCAAACTCCATTCCATACATATATATGGGGAGGAACTAGCTCCAACTCGGTTTGACAGTGAAAACTGCAGGAACTTCAAACCGGCACTAGGAAACAGACTGAGAAAGCAGAGAAAAAGTGTCTCCTGCAACCCGTTCCCTTGGTGCTAGATGAACGAACGTCTCTCCTCTTGCTCAGTTCTGAGAGATAAGTGTGTGTGAAAGCCGTCCTTCACCTAGCTTGTTGGGAACACAAAGTTTCTTTTCAGTTGCAAACTCCATTCCGTACATATATATGGGGAGGTACTAGCTCCAACTCGGTTTGACAGTGAAAACTGCAGGAACTTCAAACCGGCACTAGGAAACAGACTGAGAAAGCAGAGAAAAAGTGTCTCCTGTAACCCGTTCCCTTGGTGCTACATAAACGAAAGTCTCTCCACTTGCTCAGTTCGGAGATGTATGTGTGTGTGAAAGCCGTCCTTCACCTAGCTTGTTGGGAACACAAAGTTTCTTTTCAGTTGCAAACTCCATTCCATACATTTATATGGGGAGGTACTAGCTCCAACTCGGTTTGACAGTGAAAACTGCAGGAACTTCAAACCGGCACTAGGAAACAGACTGAGAAAGCAGAGAAAAAGTGTCTCCTGCAACCCGTTCCCTTGGTGCTAGATGAACGAAAGTCTCTCCACTTGC
This sequence comes from Camelus dromedarius, assembly GCF_036321535.1. Classification (NCBI taxonomy): domain Eukaryota; kingdom Metazoa; phylum Chordata; class Mammalia; order Artiodactyla; family Camelidae; genus Camelus; species Camelus dromedarius. Next base: position 2,213,504 of record NW_026989827.1, read on the forward strand.
TCAGTTCTGAGAGATAAGTGTGTGTGAAAGCCGTCCTTCACCTAGCTTGTTGGGAACACAAAGTTTCTTTTCAGTTGCAAACTCCATTCCATACATATATATGGGGAGGAACTAGCTCCAACTCGGTTTGACAGTGAAAACTGCAGGAACTTCAAACCGGCACTAGGTAAAAGACTGAGGAAGCAGAGAAAAAGTGTCTCCTGCAACCCGTTCCCTTGGTGCTAGATGAACGAACGTCTCTCCACTTGCTCAGTTCTGAGAGATAAGTGTGTGTGAAAGCCGTCCTTCACCTAGCTTGTTGGGAACACAAAGTTTCTTTTCAGTTGCAAACTCCATTCCATACATATATATGGGGAGGTACTAGCTCCAACTCGGTTTTACAGTGAAAACTGCAGGAACTTCAAACCGGCACTAGGAAACAGACTGAGAAAGCAGAGAAAAAGTGTCTCCTGCAAAACGTTCCCTTGGTGCTAGATGAACGAACGTCTCTCCACTTGCTAAGTTCTGAGAGATAAGTGTGTGTGAAAGCCGTCCTTCACCTAGCTTGTTGGGAACACAAAGTTTCTTTTCAGTTGCAAACTCCATTCCATACATATATATGGGGAGGTACTAGCTCCAACTCGGTTTTAAAGTGTAAACTGCAGGAACTTCAAACCGGCACTAGGTAACAGACTGTGAAAGCAGAAAAAAGTGTCTCCTGCAACCCGTTCCCTTGGTGCTAGATGAACGAACGTCTCTCCACTTGCTCAGTTCTGAGAGATAAGTGTGTGTGAAAGCCGTCCTTCACCTAGCTTGTTGGGAACACAAAGTTTCTTTTCAGTTGCAAACTCCATTCCATACATATATATGGGGAGGTACTAACTCCAACTCGGTTTGACAGTGAAAACTGCAGGAACTTCAAACCGGCACTAGGAAACAGACTGAGAAAGCAGAGAAAAAGTGTCTCCTGCAACCCGTTCCCTTGGTGCTAGATGAACGAACGTCTCTCCACTTGCTCAGTTCTGAGAGATAAGTGTGTGTGAAAGCCGTCCTTCACCTAGCTTGTTGGGAACACAAAGTTTCTTTTCAGTTGCAAACTCCATTCCATACATATATATGGGGAGGTACTAGCTCCAACTCGGTTTTAATGTGAAAACTGCAGGAACTTCAAACCGGCACTAGGTAACAGAGTGAGAAAGCAGAGAAAAAGTGTCTCCTGCAACCCGTTCCCTTGGTGCTAGATGAACGAACGTCTCTCCACTTGCTCAGTTCTGAGAGATAAGGGTGTGTGAAAGCCGTCCTTCACCTAGCTTGTTGGGAACACAAAGTTTCTTTTCAGTTGCAAACTCCATTCCATACATATATATGGGGAGGTACTAGCTCCAACTCGGTTTGACAGTGAAAACTGCAGGAACTTCAAACCGGCACTAGGAAACAGACTGAGAAAGCAGGGAAAAAGTGTCTCCTGCAACCCGTTCCCTTGGTGCTACATAAACGAACGTCTCTCCACTTGCTCAGTTCGGAGAGGTATGTGTGTGTGAAAGCCGTCCTTCACCTAGCTTGTTGGGAACACAAAGTTTATTTTCAGTTGCAAACTCCATTCCATACATATATATGGGGAGGTACTAGCTCCAACTCGGTCAACTCGGTTTGACAGTGAAAACTGCAGGAACTTCAAACCGGCACTAGGAAACAGACTGAGAAAGCAGAGAAAAAGTGTCTCCTGCAACCCGTTCCCTTGGTGCTAGATGAACGAACGTCTCTCCACTTGCTCAGTTCTGAGAGATAAGTGTGTGTGAAAGCCGTCCTTCACCTAGCTTGTTGGGAACACAAAGTTTCTTTTCAGTTGCAAACTCCATTCCATACATATATATGGGGAGGTACTAGCTCCAACTCGGTTTGACAGTGAAAACTGCAGGAACTTCAAACCGGCACTAGGAAACAGACTGAGAAAGCAGAGAAAAAGTGTCTCCTGCAAACCGTTCCCTTGGTGCTAGATGAACGAACGTCTCTCCACTTGCTCAGTTCTGAGAGATAAGTGTGTGTGAAAGCCGTCATTCACCTAGCTTGTTGGGAACACAAAGTTTCTTTTCAGTTGCAAACTCCATTCCATACATATATATGGGGAGGTACTAGCTCCAACTCGGTTTTAAAGTGTAAACTGCAGGAACTTCAAACCGGCACTAGGTAACAGACTGTGAAAGCAGAAAAAAGTGTCTCCTGCAACCCGTTCCCTTGGTGCTAGATGAACGAACGTCTCTCCACTTGCTCAGTTCTGAGAGATAAGTGTGTGTGAAAGCCGTCCTTCACCTAGCTTGTTGGGAACACAAAGTTTCTTTTCAGTTGCAAACTCCATTCCATACATATATATGGGGAGGTACTAGCTCCAACTCGGTTTGACAGTGAAAACTGCAGGAACTTCAAACCGGCACTAGGAAACAGACTGAGAAAGCAGAGAAAAAGTGTCTCCTGCAACCCGTTCCCTTGGTGCTAGATGAACGAACGTCTCTCCACTTGCTCAGTTCTGAGAGATAAGTGTGTGTGAAAGCCGTCCTTCACCTAGCTTGTTGGGAACACAAAGTTTCTTTTCAGTTGCAAACTCCATTCCATACATATATATGGGGAGGTACTAGCTCCAACTCGGTTTTAATGTGAAAACTGCGGGAACTTCAAACCGGCACTAGGTAACAGAGTGAGAAAGCAGAGAAAAAGTGTCTCCTGCAACCCGTTCCCTTGGTGCTAGATGAACGAACGTCTCTCCACTTGCTCAGTTCTGAGAGATAAGGGTGTGTGAAAGCCGTCCTTCACCTAGCTTGTTGGGAACACAAAGTTTCTTTTCAGTTGCAAACTCCATTCCATACATATATATGGGGAGGTACTAGCTCCAACTCGGTTTGACAGTGAAAACTGCAGGAACTTCAAACCGGCACTAGGAAACAGACTGAGAAAGCAGGGAAAAAGTGTCTCCTGCAACCCGTTCCCTTGGTGCTACATAAACGAACGTCTCTCCACTTGCTCAGTTCGGAGAGGTATGTGTGTGTGAAAGCCGTCCTTCACCTAGCTTGTTGGGAACACAAAGTTTATTTTCAGTTGCAAACTCCATTCCATACATATATATGGGGAGGTACTAGCTCCAACTCGGTTTGACAGTGAAAACTGCAGGAACTTCAAACCGGCACTAGGAAACAGACTGAGAAAGCAGAGAAAAAGTGTCTACTGCAACCCGTTCCCTTGGTGCTAGATGAACGAACGTCTCTCCACTTGCTCAGTTCTGAGAGATAAGTGTGTGTGAAAGCCGTCCTTCACCTAGCTTGTTGGGAACACAAAGTTTCTTTTCAGTTGCAAACTCCATTCCATACATATATATGGGGAGGTACTAGCTCCAACTCGGTTTGACAGTGAAAACTGCAGGAACTTCAAACCGGCACTAGGAAACAGACTGAGAAAGCAGAGAAAAAGTGTCTCCTGCAAACCGTTCCCTTGGTGCTAGATGAACGAACGTCTCTCCACTTGCTCAGTTCTGAGAGATAAGTGTGTGTGAAAGCCGTCCTTCACCTAGCTTGTTGGGAACACAAAGTTTCTTTTCAGTTGCAAACTACATTCCATACATATATATGGGAAGGTACTAGCTCCAACTCGGTTTGACAGTGAAAACTGCAGGAACTTCAAACCGGCACTAGGTAACAGACTGAGAAAGCAGGGAAAAAGTTTCTCCTGCAACCCGTTCCCTTGGTGCTACATGAACGAACGTCTCTCCACTTGCTCAGTTCTGAGAGATAAGTGTGTGTGAAAGCCCTCCTTCACCTAGCTTGTTGGGAACACAAAGTTTCTTTTCAGTTGCAAACTCCATTCCATACATATATATGGGGAGGTACTAGCTCCAACTCGGTTTGACAGTGAAAACTGCAGGAACTTCAAACCGGCACTAGGAAACAGACTGAGAAAGCAGAGAAAAAGTGTCTCCTGCAACCCGTTCCCTTGGTGCTAGATGAACGAACGTCTCTCCACTTGCTCAGTTTTGAGAGATAAGTGTGTGTGAAAGCCGTCCTTCACCTAGCTTGTTGGGAACACAAAGTTTCTTTTCAGTTGCAAACTCCATTCCATACATATATATGGGGAGGAACTAGCTCCAACTCGGTTTGACAGTGAAAACTGCAGGAACTTCAAACCGGCACTAGGAAACAGACTGAGAAAGCAGAGAAAAAGTGTCTCCTGCAACCCGTTCCCTTGGTGCTAGATGAACGAACGTCTCTCCACTTGCTCAGTTCTGAGAGATAAGTGTGTGTGAAAGCCGTCCTTCACCTAGCTTGTTGGGAACACAAAGTTTCTTTTCAGTTGCAAACTCCATTCCATACATATATATGGGGAGGAACTAGCTCCAACTCGGTTTGACAGTGAAAACTGCAGGAACTTCAAACCGGCACTAGGTAACAGACTGAGAAAGCAGAGAAAAAGTGTCTCCCGCAACCCGTTCCCTTGGTGCTAGATGAACGAACGTCTCTCCACTTGCTCAGTTCTGAGAGATAAGTGTGTGTGAAAGCCCTCCTTCACCTAGCTTGTTGGGAACACAAAGTTTCTTTTCAGTTGCAAACTCCATTCCATACATATATATGGGGAGGTACTAGCTCCAACTCGGTTTTAGAGTGAAAACTGCAGGAACTTCAAACCGGCACTAGGAAACAGACTGAGAAAGCAGAGAAAAAGTGTCTCCTGCAACCCGTTCCCTTGGTGCTAGATGAACGAACGTCTCTCCTCTTGCTCAGTTCTGAAGATAAGTGTGTGTGAAAGCCGTCCTTCACCTATCTTGTTGGGAACACAAAGTTTCTTTTCAGTTGCAAACTCCATTCCATACATATATATGGGGAGGTACTAGCTCCAACTCGGTTTGACAGTGAAAACTGCAGGAACTTCAAACCGACACTAGGAAACAGACTGAGAAAGCAGAGAAAAAGTGTCTCCTGTAACCCGTTCCCTTGGTGCTAGATGAACGAACGTCTCTCCACTTGCTCAGTTCTGAGAGATAAGTGTGTGTGAAAGCCGTCCTTCACCTAGCTTGTTGGGAACACAAAGTTTCTTTTCAGTTGCAAACTCCATTCCATACATATATATGGGGAGGAACTAGCTCCAACTCGGTTTGACAGTGAAAACTGCAGGAACTTCAAACCGGCACTAGGAAACAGACTGAGAAAGCAGAGAAAAAGTGTCTCCTGCAAACCGTTCCCTTGGTGCTAGATGAACGAACGTCTCTCCACTTGCTCAGTTTTGAGAGATAAGTGTGTGTGAAAGCCGTCCTTCACCTAGCTTGTTGGGAACACAAAGTTTCTTTTCAGTTGCAAACTCCATTCCATACATATATATGGGGAGGAACTAGCTCCAACTCGGTTTGACAGTGAAAACTGCAGGAACTTCAAACCGGCACTAGGTAACAGACTGAGAAAGCAGAGAAAAAGTGTCTCCTGCAACCCGTTCCCTTGGTGCTAGATGAACGAACGTCTCTCCACTTGCTCAGTTCTGAGAGATAAGTGTGTGTGAAAGCCGTCCTTCACCTAGCTTGTTGGGAACACAAAGTTTCTTTTCAGTTGCAAACTCCATTCCATACATATATATGGGGAGGAACTAGCTCCAACTCGGTTTGACAGTGAAAACTGCAGGAACTTCAAACCGGCACTAGGAAAAAGACTGAGAAAGCAGAGAAAAAGTGTCTCCTGCAACCCGTTCCCTTGGTGCTAGATGAACGAACGTCTCTCCACTTGCTCAGTTCTGAGAGATAAGTGTGTGTGAAAGCCGTCCTTCACCTAGCTTGTTGGGAACACAAAGTTTCTTTTCAGTTGCAAACTCCATTCCATACATATATATGGGGAGGAACTAGCTCCAACTCGGTTTGACAGTGAAAACTGCAGGAACTTCAAACCGGCACTAGGTAACAGACTGAGAAAGCAGAGAAAAAGTGTCTCCCGCAACCCGTTCCCTTGGTGCTAGATGAACGAACGTCTCTCCACTTGCTCAGTTCTGAGAGATAAGTGTGTGTGAAAGCCCTCCTTCACCTAGCTTGTTGGGAACACAAAGTTTCTTTTCAGTTGCAAACTCCATTCCATACATATATATGGGGAGGTACTAGCTCCAACTCGGTTTTAGAGTGAAAACTGCAGGAACTTCAAACCGGCACTAGGAAACAGACTGAGAAAGCAGAGAAAAAGTGTCTCCTGCAACCCGTTCCCTTGGTGCTAGATGAACGAACGTCTCTCCTCTTGCTCAGTTCTTAAGATAAGTGTGTGTGAAAGCCGTCCTTCACCTATCTTGTTGGGAACACAAAGTTTCTTTTCAGTTGCAAACTCCATTCCATACATATATATGGGGAGGTACTAGCTCCAACTCGGTTTGACAGTGAAAACTGCAGGAACTTCAAACCGACACTAGGAAACAGACTGAGAAAGCAGAGAAAAAGTGTCTCCTGTAACCCGTTCCCTTGGTGCTAGATGAACGAACGTCTCTCCACTTGCTCAGTTCTGAGAGATAAGTGTGTGTGAAAGCCGTCCTTCACCTAGCTTGTTGGGAACACAAAGTTTCTTTTCAGTTGCAAACTCCATTCCATACATATATATGGGGAGGAACTAGCTCCAACTCGGTTTGACAGTGAAAACTGCAGGAACTTCAAACCGGCACTAGGAAACAGACTGAGAAAGCAGAGAAAAAGTGTCTCCTGCAAACCGTTCCCTTGGTGCTAGATGAACGAACGTCTCTCCACTTGCTCAGTTTTGAGAGATAAGTGTGTGTGAAAGCCGTCCTTCACCTAGCTTGTTGGGAACACAAAGTTTCTTTTCAGTTGCAAACTCCATTCCATACATATATATGGGGAGGAACTAGCTCCAACTCGGTTTGACAGTGAAAACTGCAGGAACTTCAAACCGGCACTAGGTAACAGACTGAGAAAGCAGAGAAAAAGTGTCTCCTGCAACCCGTTCCCTTGGTGCTAGATGAACGAACGTCTCTCCACTTGCTCAGTTCTGAGAGATAAGTGTGTGTGAAAGCCGTCCTTCACCTAGCTTGTTGGGAACACAAAGTTTCTTTTCAGTTGCAAACTCCATTCCATACATATATATGGGGAGGAACTAGCTCCAACTCGGTTTGACAGTGAAAACTGCAGGAACTTCAAACCGGCACTAGGTAACAGACTGAGAAAGCAGAGAAAAAGTGTCTCCTGCAACCCGTTCCCTTGGTGCTAGATGAACGAACGTCTCTCCACTTGCTCAGTTCTGAGAGATAAGTGTGTGTGAAAGCCGTCCTTCACATAGCTTGTTGGTAACACAAAGTTTCTTTTCAGTTGCAAACTCCATTCCATACATATATATGGGGAGGTACTAGCTCCAACTCGGTTTGACAGTGAAAACTGCAGGAACTTCAAACCGGCACTAGGAAACAGACTGAGAAAGCAGAGAAAAAGTGTCTCCTGCAACCCGTTCCCTTGGTGCTAGATGAACGAACGTCTCTCCACTTGCTCAGTTCTGAGAGATAAGTGTGTGTGAAAGCCGTCCTTCACCTAGCTTGTTGGGAACACAAAGTTTCTTTTCAGTTGCAAACTCCATTCCATACATTTATATGGGGAGGTACTAGCTCCAACTCGGTTTGACAGTGAAAACTGCAGGAACTTCAAACCGGCACTAGGAAAAATACTGAGAAAGCAGAGAAAAAGTGTCTCCTGCAACCCGTTCCCTTGGTGCTAGATGAACGAACGTCTCTCCACTTGCTCAGTTCTGAGAGATAAGTGTGTGTGAAATCCGTCCTTCACATAGCTTGTTGGGAACACAAAGTATCTTTTCAGTTGCAAACTCCATTCCATACATATATATGGGGAGGAACTAGCTCCAACTCGGTTTTACAGTGAAAACTGCAGGAACTTCAAACCGGCACTAGGAAACAGACTGAGAAAGCAGAGAAAAAGTGTCTCCTGCAACCCGTTCCCTTGGTGCTAGATGAACGAACGTCTCTCCACTTGCTCAGTTCTGAGAGATAAGTGTGTGTGAAAGCCGTCCTTCACCTAGCTTGTTGGGAACACAAAGTTTCTTTTCAGTTGCAAACTCCATTCCATACATATATATGGGGAGGAACTAGCTCCAACTCGGTTTGACAGTGAAAACTGCAGGAACTTCAAACCGGCACTAGGTAACAGACTGAGAAAGCAGAGAAAAAGTGTCTCCCGCAACCCTTTCCCTTGGTGCTAGATGAACGAACGTCTCTCCACTTGCTCATTTCTGAGAGATTTGTGTGTGTGAAAGCCGTCCTTCACCTAGCTTGTTGGGAACACAAAGTTTCTTTTCAGTTGCAAACTCCATTCCATACATATATATGGGGAGGTACTAGCTCCAACTCGGTTTTACAGTGAAAACTGCAGGAACTTCAAACCGGCACTAGGAAACAGACTGAGAAAGCAGAGAAAAAGTGTCTCCTGTAACCCGTTCCCTTGGTGCTAGATGAACGAACGTCTCTCCACTTGCTCAGTTCTGAGAGATAAGTGTGTGTGAAAGCCGTCCTTCACCTAGCTTGTTGGGAACACAAAGTTTCTTTTCAGTTGCAAACTCCATTCCATACATATATATGGGGAGGAACTAGCTCCAACTCGGTTTGACAGTGAAAACTGCAGGAACTTCAAACCGGCACTAGGAAACAGACTGAGAAAGCAGAGAAAAAGTGTCTCCTGCAACCCGTTCCCTTGGTGCTAGATGAACGAACGTCTCTCCACTTGCTCAGTTCTGAGAGATAAGTGTGTGTGAAAGCCGTCCTTCACCTAGCTTGTTGGGAACACAAAGTTTCTTTTCAGTTGCAAACTCCATTCCATACATATATATGGGGAGGTACTAGCTCCAACTCGGTTTGACAGTGAAAACTGCAGGAACTTCAAACCGGCACTAGGAAACAGACTGAGAAAGCAGAGAAAAAGTGTCTCCTGCAACCCGTTCCCTTGGTGCTAGATGAACGAACGTCTCTCTACTTTCTCAGTTCTGAGAGATAAGTGTGTGTGAAAGCCGTCCTTCACCTAGCTTGTTGGGAACACAAAGTTTCTTTTCAGTTGCAAACTCCATTCCATACATATATATGGGGAGGTACTAGCTCCAACTCGGTTTGACAGTGAAAACTGCAGGAACTTCAAACCGGCACTAGGAAACAGACTGAGAAAGCAGAGAAAAAGTGTCTCCTGCAACCCGTTCCCTTGGTGCTAGATGAACGAACGTCTCTCCACTTGCTCAGTTCTGAGAGATAAGTGTGTGTGAAAGCCGTCCTTCACCTAGCTTGTTGGGAACACAAAGTTTCTTTTCAGTTGCAAACTCCATTCCATACATATATATGGGGAGGTACTAGCTCCAACTCGGTTTGACAGTGAAAACTGCAGGAACTTCAAACCGGCACTAGGAAACAGACTGAGAAAGCAGAGAAAAAGTGTCTCCTGCAACCCGTTCCCTTGGTGCTAGATGAACGAACGTCTCTCCACTTGCTCAGTTCTGAGAGATAAGTGTGTGTGAAAGCCGTCCTTCAATTAGCTTGTTGGGAACACAAAGTTTCTTTTCAGTTGCAAAAACCATTCCATACATTTATATGGGGAGGTACTAGCTCCAACTCTGTTTGACAGTGAAAACTGCAGGAACTTCAAACCGGCACTAGGAAACAGACTGAGAAAGCAGAGAAAAAGTGTCTCCTGCAACCCGTTCCCTTGGTGCTAGATGAACGAACGTCTCTCCACTTGCTCAGTTCTGAGAGATAAGTGTGTGTGAAAGCCGTCCTTCACCTAGCTTGTTGGGAACACAAAGTTTCTTTTCAGTTGCAAACTCCATTCCATACATTTATATGGGGAGTTACTAGCTACAACTCGGTTTGACAGTGAAAACTGCAGGAACTTCAAACCGGCACTAGGAAACAGACTGAGAAAGCAGAGAAAAAGTGTCTCCTGCAACCCGTTCCCTTGGTGCTAGATGAACGAACGTCTCTCCACTTGCTCAGTTCTGAGAGATAAGTGTGTGTCTAAGCCGTCCTTCACCTAGCTTGTTGGGAACACAAAGTTTCTTTTCAGTTGCAAACTCCATTCCATACATATATATGGGGAGGAACTAGCTCCAACTCGGTTTGACAGTGAAAACTGCAGGAACTTCAAACCGGCACTAGGTAACAGACTGAGAAAGCAGAGAAAAAGTGTCTCCTGCAACCCGTTCCCTTGGTGCTAGATGAACGAACGTCTCTCCACTTGCTCAGTTCTGAGAGATAAGTGTGTGTGAAAGCCGTCCTTCACCTAGCTTGTTGGGAACACAAAGTTTCTTTTAAGTTGCAAACTCCATTCCATACATATATATGGGGAGGTACTAGCTCCAACTCGGTTTGACAGTGAAAACTGCAGGAACTTCAAACCGGCACTAGGAAACAGACTGAGAAAGCAGAGAAAAAGTGTCTCCTGCAACCCGTTCCCTTGGTGCTAGATGAACGAACGTCTCTCCACTTGCTCAGTTCTGAGAGATAAGTGTGTGTGAAAGCCGTCCTTCACCTAGCTTGTTGGGAACACAAAGTTTCTTTTCAGTTGCAAACTCCATTCCATACATATATATGGGGAGGTACTAGCTCCAACTCGGTTTGACAGTGAAAACTGCAGGAACTTCAAACCGGCACTAGGTAACAGACTGAGAAAGCAGAGAAAAAGTGTCTCCTGCAACCCGTTCCTTTGGTGCTAGATGAACGAACGTCTCTCCACTTGCTCAGTTCTGAGAGATAAGTGTGTGTGAAAGCCGTCCTTCACCTAGCTTGTTGGGAACACAAAGTTTCTTTTCAGTTGCAAACTCCATTCCATACATATATATGGGGAGGAACTAGCTCCAACTCGGTTTGACAGTGAAAACTGCAGGAACTTCAAACCGGCACTAGGAAACAGACTGAGAAAGCAGAGAAAAAGTGTCTCCTGCAACCCGTTCCCTTGGTGCTAGATGAACGAACGTCTCTCCACTTGCTCAGTTCTGAGAGATAAGTGTGTGTGAAAGCCGTCCTTCACCTAGCTTGTTGGGAACACAAAGTTTCTTTTCAGTTGCAAACTCCATTCCATACATTTATATGGGGAGGAACTAGCTCCAACTCGGTTTGACAGTGAAAACTGCAGGAACTTCAAACCGGCACTAGGAAACAGACTGAGAAAGCAGAGAAAAAGTGTCTCCTGCAACCCGTTCCCTTGGTGCTAGATGAACGAACGTCTCTCCACTTGCTCAGTTCTGAGAGATAAGTGTGTGTGAAAGCCGTCCTTCACCTAGCTTGTTGGGAACACAAAGTTTCTTTTCAGTTGCAAACTCCATTCCATACATTTATATGGGGAGGTACTAGCTCCAACTCGGTTTGACAGTGAAAACTGCAGGAACTTCAAACCGGCACTAGGAAACAGACTGAGAAAGCAGGGAAAAAGTGTCTCCTGCAACCCGTTCCTTTGGTGCTACATAAACGAACGTCTCTCCACTTGCTCAGTTCGGAGAGGTATGTGTGTGTGAAAGCCGTCCTTCACCTAGCTTGTTGGGAACACAAAGTTTATTTTCAGTTGCAAACTCCATTCCATACATATATATGGGGAGGTACTAGCTCCAACTCGGTTTGACAGTGAAAACTGCAGGAACTTCAAACCGGCACTAGGAAACAGACTGAGAAAGCAGAGAAAAAGTGTCTCCTGCAACCCGTTCCCTTGGTGCTAGATGAACGAACGTCTCTCCACTTGCTCAGTTCTGAGAGATATGTGTGTGTGAAAGCCGTCCTTCACCTAGCTTGTTGGGAACACAAAGTTTCTTTTCAGTTGCAAACTCCATTCCATACATATATATGGGGAGGTACTAGCTCCAACTCGGTTTGACAGTGAAAACTGCAGGAACTTCAAACCGGCACTAGGAAACAGACTGAGAAAGCAGAGAAAAAGTGTCTCCTGCAACCCGTTCCCTTGGTGCTAGATGAACGAACGTCTCTCCACTTGCTCAGTGCTGAGAGATAAGTGTGTGTGAAAGCCGTCCTTCACCTAGCTTGTTGGGAACACAAAGTTTCTTTTCAGTTGCAAACTCCATTCCATACATATATATGGGGAGGAACTAGCTCCAACTCGGTTTGACAGTGAAAACTGCAGGAACTTCAAACCGGCACTAGGTAACAGACTGAGAAAGCAGAGGAAAAGTGTCTCCTGCAACCCGTTCCCTTGGTGCTAGATGAACGAACGTCTCTCAACTTGCTCAGTTCTGAGAGATAAGTGTGTGTGAAAGCCGTCCTTCACCTAGCTTGTTGGGAACACAAAGTTTCTTTTCAGTTGCAAACTCCATTCCATACATATATATGGGGAGGTACTAGCTCCAACTCGGTTTTACAGTGAAAACTGCAGGAACTTCAAACCGGCACTAGGAAACAGACTGAGAAAGCAGAGAAAAAGTGTCTCCTGCAACCCGTTCCCTTGGTGCTAGATGAACGAACGTCTCTCCACTTGCTCAGTTCTGAGAGATAAGTGTGTGTGAAAGCCGTCCTTCACCTAGCTTGTTGGGAACACAAAGTTTCTTTTCAGTTGCAAACTCCATTCCATACATATATATGGGGAGCTACCAGCTCCAACTCGGTTTTACAGTGAAAACTGCAGGAACTTCAAACCGTCACTAGGAAACAGACTGAGAAAGCAGAGAAAAAGTGTCTCCTGCAACCCGTTCCCTTGGTGCTAGATGAACGAACGTCTCTCCACTTGCTCAGTTCTGAGAGATAAGTGTGTGTGAAAGCCGTCCTTCACCTAGCTTGTTGGGAACACAAAGTTTCTTTTCAGTTGCAAACTCCATTCCATACATATATATGGGGAGGTACTAGCTCCAACTCGGTTTGACAGTGAAAACTGCAGGAACTTCAAACCGGCACTAGGAAACAGACTGAGAAAGCAGAGAAAAAGTGTCTCCTGCAACCCGTTCCCTTGGTGCTAGATGAACGAACGTCTCTCCACTTGCTCAGTTCTGAGAGATAAGTGTGTGTGAAAGCCGTCCTTCACCTAGCTTGTTGGGAACACAAAGTTTCTTTTCAGTTGCAAACTCCATTCCATACATATATATGGGGAGGTACTAGCTCCAACTCGGTTTTACAGTGAAAACTGCAGGAACTTCAAACCGGCACTAGGAAACAGACTGAGAAAGCAGAGAAAAAGTGTCTCCTGCAACCCGTTCCCTTGGTGCTAGATGAACGAACGTCTCTCCACTTGCTCAGTTCTGAGAGATAAGTGTGTGTGAAAGCCGTCCTTCACCTAGCTTGTTGGGAACACAAAGTTTCTTTTCAGTTGCAAACTCCATTCCATACATATATATGGGGAGCTACCAGCTCCAACTCGGTTTTACAGTGAAAACTGCAGGAACTTCACACCGGCACTAGGAAACAGACTGACAAAGCAGAGAAAAAGTGTCTCCTGCAACCCGTTCCCTTGGTGCTAGATGAACGAACGTCTCTCCACTTGCTCAGTTCTGAGAGATAAGTGTGTGTGAAAGCCGTCCTTCACCTAGCTTGTTGGGAACACAAAGTTTCTTTTCAGTTGCAAACTCCATTCCATACGTATATATTTGGAGGTACTAGCTCCAACTCGGTTTGACAGTGAAAACTGCAGGAACTTCAAACCGGCACTAGGAAACAGACTGAGAAAGCAGAGAAAAAGTGTCTCCTGCAACCCGTTCCCTTGGTGCTAGATGAACGAACGTCTCTCCACTTGCTCAGTTCTGAGAGATAAGTGTGTGTGAAAGCCGTCCTTCACCTAGCTTGTTGGGAACACAAAGTTTCTTTTCAGTTGAAAACTCCATTCCATACATATATATGGGGAGGTACTAGCTCCAACTCGGTTTGACAGTGAAAACTGCAGGAACTTCAAACCGGCACTAGGAAACAGACTGAGAAAGCAGAGAAAAAGTGTCTCCTGCAACCCGTTCCCTTGGTGCTAGATGAACGAACGTCTCTCCACTTGCTCAGTTCTGAGAGATAAGTGTGTGTGAAAGCCGTCCTTCACCTAGCTTGTTGGGAACACAAAGTTTCTTTTCAGTTGCAAACTCCATTCCATACATATATATGGGGAGGTACTAGCTCCAACTCGGTTTGACAGTGAAAACTGCAGGAACTTCAAACCGGCACTAGGAAACAGACTGAGAAAGCAGAGAAAAAGAGTCTCCTGCAACCCGTTCCCTTGGTGCTAGATGAACGAACGTCTCTCCACTTGCTCACTTCTGAGAGATAAGTGTGTGTGAAAGCCGTCCTTCACCTAGCTTGTTGGGAACACAAAGTTTCTTTTCAGTTGCAAACTCCATTCCATACATTTATATGGGGAGGTACTAGCTCCAACTCGGTTTGACAGTGAAAACTGCAGGAACTTCAAACGGGCACTAGGAAACAGACTGAGAAAGCAGAGAAAAAGTGTCTCCTGCAACCCGTTCCCTTGGTGCTAGATGAACGAACGTCTCTCCACTTGCTCAGTTCTGAGAGATAAGTGTGTGTGAAAGCCGTCCTTCACCTAGCTTGTTGGGAACACAAAGTTTCTTTTCAGTTGCAAACTCCATTCCATACATATATATGGGGAGGTACTAGCTCCAACTCGGTTTGACAGTGAAAACTGCAGGAACATCAAACAGGCACTAGGAAACAGACTGAGAAAGCAGGGAAAATGTGTCTCCTGCAACCCGTTCCTTTGGTGCTACATAAACGAACGTCTCTCCACTTGCTCAGTTCGGAGAGGTATGTGTGTGTGAAAGCCGTCCTTCACCTAGCTTGTTGGGAACACAAAGTTTATTTTCAGTTGCAAACTCCATTCCATACATATATATGGGGAGGTACTAGCTCCAACTCGGTTTGACAGTGAAAACTGCAGGAACTTCAAACCGGCACTAGGAAACAGACTGAGAAAGCAGAGAAAAAGTGTCTCCTGCAACCCGTTCCCTTGGTGCTAGATGAACGAACGTCTCTCCACTTGCTCAGTTCTGAGAGATATGTGTGTGTGAAAGCCGTCCTTCACCTAGCTTGTTGGGAACACAAAGTTTCTTTTCAGTTGCAAACTCCATTCCATACATATATATGGGGAGGTACTAGCTCCAACTCGGTTTGACAGTGAAAACTGCAGGAACTTCAAACCGGCACTAGGAAACAGACTGAGAAAGCAGAGAAAAGTGTCTCCTGCAACCCGTTCTCTTGGTGCTAGATGAACGAACGTCTCTCCACTTGCTCAGTTCTGAGAGATAATTGTGTGTGAAAGCCGTCCTTCACCTAGCTTGTTGGGAACACAAAGTTTCTTTTCAGTTGCAAACTCCATTCCATACATATATATGGGGAGGTACTAGCTCCAACTCGGTTTGACAGTGAAAACTGCAGGAACTTCAAACCGGCACTAGGTAACAGACTAAGAAAGCAGAGGAAAAGTGTCTCCTGCAACCCGTTCCCTTGGTGCTAGATGAACGAACGTCTCTCCACTTGCTCAGTTCTGAGAGATAAGTGTGTGTGAAAGCCGTCCTTCACATAGCTTGTTGGGAACACAAAGTTTCTTTTCAGTTGCAAACTCCATTCCATACATATATATGGGGAGGTACTAGCTCCAACTCGGTTTGACAGTGAAAACTGCAGGAACTTCAAACCGGCACTAGGAAACAGACTGAGAAAGCAGAGGAAAAGTGTCTCCTGCAACCCATTCCCTTGGTGCTAGATGAACGAACGTCTCTCCACTTGCTCAGTTCTGAGAGATATGTGTGTGTGAAAGCCGTCCTTCACCTAGCTTGTTGGGAACACAAAGTTTCTTTTCAGTTGCAAACTCCATTCCATACATATATATGGGGAGGTACTAGCTCCAACTCGGTTTGACAGTGAAAACTGCAGGAACTTCAAACCGGCACTAGGAAACAGACTGAGAAAGCAGAGAAAACGTGTCTCCTGCATCCCTTTCCCTTGGTGCTAGATGAACGAACGTCTCTCCACTTGCTCAGTTCTGAGAGATAATTGTGTGTGAAAGCCGTCCTTCACCTAGCTTGTTGGGAACACAAAGTTTCTTTTCAGTTGCAAACTCCATTCCATACATATATATGGGGAGCTACCAGCTCCAACTCGGTTTTACAGTGAAAACTGCAGGAACTTCAAACGGGCACTAGGAAACAGACTGAGAAAGCAGAGAAAAAGTGTCTCCTGCAACCCGTTCCCTTGGTGCTAGATGAACGAACGTCTCTCCACTTGCTCAGTTCTGAGAGATAAGTGTGTGTGAAAGCCGTCCTTCACCTAGCTTGTTGGGAACACAAAGTTTCTTTTCAGTTGCAAACTCCATTCCATACATATATATGGGGAGGTACTAGCTCCAACTCGGTTTGACAGTGAAAACTGCAGGAACATCAAACAGGCACTAGGAAACAGACTGAGAAAGCAGGGAAAATGTGTCTCCTGCAACCCGTTCCTTTGGTGCTACATAAACGAACGTCTCTCCACTTGCTCAGTTCGGAGAGGTATGTGTGTGTGAAAGCCGTCCTTCACCTAGCTTGTTGGGAACACAAAGTTTATTTTCAGTTGCAAACTCCATTCCATACATATATATGGGGAGGTACTAGCTCCAACTCGGTTTGACAGTGAAAACTGCAGGAACTTCAAACCGGCACTAGGAAACAGACTGAGAAAGCAGAGAAAAAGTGTCTCCTGCAACCCGTTCCCTTGGTGCTAGATGAACGAACGTCTCTCCACTTGCTCAGTTCTGAGAGATATGTGTGTGTGAAAGCCGTCCTTCACCTAGCTTGTTGGGAACACAAAGTTTCTTTTCAGTTGCAAACTCCATTCCATACATATATATGGGGAGGTACTAGCTCCAACTCGGTTTGACAGTGAAAACTGCAGGAACTTCAAACCGGCACTAGGAAACAGACTGAGAAAGCAGAGAAAAAGTGTCTCCTGCAACCCGTTCCCTTGGTGCTAGATGAACGAACGTCTCTCCACTTGCTCAGTTCTGAGAGATAATTGTGTGTGAAAGCCGTCCTTCACCTAGCTTGTTGGGAACACAAAGTTTCTTTTCAGTTGCAAACTCCATTCCATACATATATATGGGGAGGTACTAGCTCCAACTCGGTTTGACAGTGAAAACTGCAGGAACTTCAAACCGGCACTAGGTAACAGACTAAGAAAGCAGAGGAAAAGTGTCTCCTGCAACCCGTTCCCTTGGTGCTAGATGAACGAACGTCTCTCCACTTGCTCAGTTCTGAGAGATAAGTGTGTGTGAAAGCCGTCCTTCACATAGCTTGTTGGGAACACAAAGTTTCTTTTCAGTTGCAAACTCCATTCCATACATATATATGGGGAGGTACTAGCTCCAACTCGGTTTGACAGTGAAAACTGCAGGAACTTCAAACCGGCACTAGGAAACAGACTGAGAAAGCAGAGGAAAAGTGTCTCCTGCAACCCATTCCCTTGGTGCTAGATGAACGAACGTCTCTCCACTTGCTCAGTTCTGAGAGATATGTGTGTGTGAAAGCCGTCCTTCACCTAGCTTGTTGGGAACACAAAGTTTCTTTTCAGTTGCAAACTCCATTCCATACATATATATGGGGAGGTACTAGCTCCAACTCGGTTTGACAGTGAAAACTGCAGGAACTTCAAACCGGCACTAGGAAACAGACTGAGAAAGCAGAGAAAACGTGTCTCCTGCATCCCTTTCCCTTGGTGCTAGATGAACGAACGTCTCTCCACTTGCTCAGTTCTGAGAGATAATTGTGTGTGAAAGCCGTCCTTCACCTAGCTTGTTGGGAACACAAAGTTTCTTTTCAGTTGCAAACTCCATTCCATACATATATATGGGGAGCTACCAGCTCCAACTCGGTTTTACAGTGAAAACTGCAGGAACTTCAAACCGGCACTAGGTAACAGACTGAGAAAGCAGAGGAAAAGTGTCTCCTGCAACCCGTTCCCTTGGTGCTAGATGAACGAACGTCTCTCCACTTGCTCAGTTCTGAGAGATAAGTGTGTGTGAAAGCCGTCCTTCACCTAGCTTGTTGGGAACACAAAGTTTCTTTTCAGTTGCAAACTCCATTCCATACATATATATGGGGAGGAACTAGCTCCAACTCGGTTTGACAGTGAAAACTGCAGGAACTTCAAACCGGCACTAGGTAACAGACTGAGAAAGCAGAGAAAAAGTGTCTCCTGCAACCCGTTCCCTTGGTGCTAGATGAACGAACGTCTCTCCACTTGCTCAGTTCTGAGAGATAAGTGTGTGTGAAAGCCGTCCTTCACATAGCTTGTTGGGAACACAAAGTTTCTTTTCAGTTGCAAACTCCATTCCATACATATATATGGGGAGGTACCAGCTCCAACTCGGTTTTACAGTGAAAACTGCAGGAACTTCAAACCGGCACTAGGAAACAGACTGAGAAAGCAGAGAAAAAGTGTCTCCTGCAACCCGTTCCCTTGGTGCTAGATGAACGAACGTCTCTCCACTTGCTCAGTTCTGAGAGATAAGTCTGTGTGAAAGCCGTCCTTCACCTAGCTTGTTGGGAACACAAAGTTTCTTTTCAGTTGCAAACTCCATTCCATACATATATATGGGGAGGAACTAGCTCCAACTCGGTTTGACAGTGAAAACTGCAGGAACTTCAAACCGGCACTAGGAAACAGACTGAGAAAGCAGAGAAAAAGTGTCTCCTGCAACCCGTTCCCTTGGTGCTAGATGAACGAACGTCTCTCCACTTGCTCAGTTCTGAGAGATAAGTGTGTGTGAAAGCCGTCCTTCACCTAGCTTGTTGGGAACACAAAGTTTCTTTTCAGTTGCAAACTCCATTCCATACATATATATGGGGAGGTACTAGCTCCAACTCGGTTTGACAGTGAAAACTGCAGGAACTTCAAACCGGCACTAGGAAACAGACTGAGAAAGCAGAGAAAAAGTGTCTCCTGCAACCCGTTCCCTTGGTGCTAGATGAACGAACGTCTCTCCACTTGCTCAGTTCTGAGAGATAAGTGTGTGTGAAAGCCGTCCTTCACCTAGCTTGTTGGGAACACAAAGTTTCTTTTCAGTTGCAAACTCCATTCCATACATATATATGGGGAGGAACTAGCTCCAACTCGGTTTGACAGTGAAAACTGCAGGAACTTCAAACCGGCACTAGGAAACAGACTGAGAAAGCAGAGAAAAAGTGTCTCCTGCAACCCGTTCCCTTGGTGCTAGATGAACGAACGTCTCTCCACTTGCTCACTTCTGAGAGATAATTGTGTGTGAAAGCCGTCCTTCACCTAGCTTGTTGGGAACACAAAGTTTCTTTTCAGTTGCAAACTCCATTCCATACATTTATATGGGGAGGTACTAGCTCCAACTCGGTTTGACAGTGAAAACTGCAGGAACTTCAAACCGGCACTAGGAAACAGACTGAGAAAGCAGAGAAAAAGTGTCCCCTGCAACCCGTTCCCTTGGTGCTAGATGAACGAACGTCTCTCCACTTGCTCAGTTCTGAGAGATAAGTGTGTGTGAAAGCCGTCCTTCACCTAGCTTGTTGGGAACACAAAGTTTCTTTTCAGTTGCAAACCCCATTCCATACATATATATGGGGAGGAACTAGCTCCAACTCGGTTTGACAGTGAAAACTGCAGGAACTTCAAACCGGCACTAGGAAACAGACTGAGAATGCAGAGAAAAAGTGTCTCCTGCAACCCGTTCCCTTGGTGCTAGATGAACGAACGTCTCTCCACTTGCTCAGTTCTGAGAGATAAGTGTGCGTGAAAGCCGTCCTTCACCTAGCTTGTTGGGAACACAAAGTTTCTTTTCAGTTGCAAACTCCATTCCATACATATATATGGGGAGGAACTAGCTCCAACTCGGTTTGACAGTGAAAACTGCAGGAACTTCAAACCGGCACTAGGAAACAGACTGAGAAAGCAGAGAAAAAGTGTCTCCTGCAACCCGTTCCCTTGGTGCTAGATGAACGAACGTCTCTCCACTTGCTCACTTCTGAGAGATAAGTGTGTGTGAAAGCCGTCCTTCACCTAGCTTGTTGGGAACACAAAGTTTCTTTTCAGTTGCAAACTCCATTCCATACATTTATATGGGGAGGTACTAGCTCCAACTCGGTTTGACAGTGAAAACTGCAGGAACTTCAAACCGGCACTAGGAAACAGACTGAGAAAGCAGAGAAAAAGTGTCTCCTGCAACCCGTTCCCTTGGTGCTAGATGAACGAACGTCTCTCCACTTGCTCAGTTCTGAGAGATAAGTGTGTGTGAAAGCCGTCCTTCACCTAGCTTGTTGGGAACACAAAGTTTCTTTTCAGTTGCAAACCCCATTCCATACATATATATGGGGAGGAACTAGCTCCAACTCGGTTTGACAGTGAAAACTGCAGGAACTTCAAACCGGCACTAGGAAACAGACTGAGAAAGCAGAGAAAAAGTGTCTCCTGCAACCCGTTCCCTTGGTGCTAGATGAACGAACGTCTCTCCACTTGCTCAGTTCTGAGAGATATGTGTGTGTGAAAGCCGTCCTTCACCTAGCTTGTTGGGAACACAAAGTTTCTTTTCAGTTGCAAACTCCATTCCATACATATATATGGGGAGGTACTAGCTCCAACTCGGTTTGACAGTGAAAACTGCAGGAACTTCAAACCGGCACTAGGAAACAGACTGAGAAAGCAGGGAAAAAGTGTCTCCTGCAACCCGTTCCCTTGGTGCTACATAAACGAACGTCTCTCCAATTGCTCAGTTCGGAGAGGTATGTGTGTGTGAAAGCCGTCCTTCACCTAGCTTGTTGGGAACACAAAGTTTCTTTTCAGTTGCAAACTCCATTCCATACATTTATATGGGGAGGTACTAGCTCCAACTCGGTTTGACAGTGAAAACTGCAGGAACTTCAAACGGGCACTAGGAAACAGACTGAGAAAGCAGAGAAAAAGTGTCTCCTGCAACCCGTTCCCTTGGTGCTAGATGAACGAACGTCTCTCCACTTGCTCAGTTCTGAGAGATAAGTGTGTGTGAAAGCCGTCCTTCACCTAGCTTGTTGGGAACACAAAGTTTCTTTTCAGTTGCAAACTCCATTCCATACATTTATATGGGGAGGTACTAGCTCCAACTCGGTTTGACAGTGAAAACTGCAGGAACTTCAAACCGGCACTAGGAAACAGACTGAGAAAGCAGAGAAAAAGTGTCTCCTGCAACCCGTTCCCTTGGTGCTAGATGAACGAACGTCTCTCCACTTGCTCAGTTCTGAGAGATAAGTGTGTGTGAAAGCCGTCTTTCACCTAGCTTGTTGGGAACACAAAGTTTCTTTTCAGTTGCAAACTCCATTCCATACATTTATATGGGGAGGTACTAGCTCCAACTC
Source organism: Camelus dromedarius (assembly GCF_036321535.1). Taxonomy (NCBI): domain Eukaryota; kingdom Metazoa; phylum Chordata; class Mammalia; order Artiodactyla; family Camelidae; genus Camelus; species Camelus dromedarius. Next base: position 2,234,797 of record NW_026989827.1, read on the forward strand.
GGTTTGACAGTGAAAACTGCAGGAACTTCAAACCGGCACTAGGAAACAGACTGAGAAAGCAGAGAAAAAGTGTCTCCTGCAACCCGTTCCCTTGGTGCTAGATGAACGAACGTCTCTCCACTTGCTCAGTTCTGAGAGATAAGTGTGTGTGAAAGCCGTCCTTCACCTAGCTTGTTGGGAACACAAAGTTTCTTTTCAGTTGCAAACTCCATTCCATACATATATATGGGGAGGTACAAGCTCCAACTCGGTTTGACAGTGAAAACTGCAGGAACTTCAAACCGGCACTAGGAAACAGACTGAGAAAGCAGAGAAAAAGTGTCTCCTGCAACCCGTTCCCTTGGTGCTAGATGAACGAACGTCTCTCCACTTGCTCAGTTCTGAGAGATAAGTGTGTGTGAAAGCCGTCCTTCACCTAGCTTGTTGGGAACACAAAGTTTCTTTTCAGTTGCAAACTCCATTCCATACATATATATGGGGAGGTACTAGCTCCAACTCGGTTTGACAGTGAAAACTGCAGGAACTTCAAACCGGCACTAGGAAACAGACTGAGAAAGCAGGGAAAAAGTGTCTCCTGCAACCCGTTCCCTTGGTGCTAGATGAACGAACGTCTCTCCACTTGCTCAGTTCTGAGAGATAAGTGTGTGTGAAAGCCGTCCTTCACCTAGCTTGTTGGGAACACAAAGTTTCTTTTCAGTTGCAAACTCCATTCCATACATATATATGAGGAGGTACTAGCTCCAAATCGGTTTTACAGTGAAAACTGCAGGAACTTCAAACCGGCATTAGGAAACAGACTGAGAAAGCAGAGAAAAAGTGTCTCCTGCAACCCGTTCCCTTGGTGCTAGATGAACGAACGTCTCTCCACTTGCTCAGTTCTGAGAGATAATTGTGTGTGAAAGCCGTCCTTCACCTAGCTTGTTGGTAACACAAAGTTTCTTTTCAGTTGCAAACTCCATTCCATACATATATATGGGGAGGTACTAGCTCCAACTCGGTTTGACAGTGAAAACTGCAGGAACTACAAACCGGCACTAGGTAACAGACTGAGAAAGCAGGGAAAAAGTGTCTCCTGCAACCCGTTCCCTTGGTGCTACATAAACGAACGTCTCTCCACTTGCTCAGTTCGGAGAGGTATGTGTGTGTGAAAGCCGTCCTTCACCTAGCTTGTTGGGAACACAAAGTTTCTTTTCAGTTGCAAACTCCGTTCCATACATTTATATGGGGAGGTACTAGCTCCAACTCGGTTTGACAGTGAAAACTGCAGGAACTTCAAACCGGCACTAGGAAAGAGACTGAGAAAGCAGAGAAAAAGTGTCTCCTGCAACCCGTTCCCTTGGTGCTAGATGAACGAACGTCTCTCAACTTGCTCAGTTCTGAGAGATAAGTGTGTGTGAAAGCCGTCCTTCACCTAGCTTGTTGGGAACACAAAGATTCTTTTCAGTTGCAAACTCCATTCCATACATATATATGGGGAGGTACTAGCTCCAACTCGGTTTTAATGTGAAAACTGCAGGAACGTCAAACCGGCACTAGGTAAAAGACTGAGAAAGCAGAGAAAAAGTGTCTCCTGCAACCCGTTCCCTTGGTGCTAGATGAACGAACGTCTCTCCACTTGCTCAGTTCTGAGAGATAAGTGTGTGTGAAAGCCGTCCTTCACCTAGCTTGTTGGGAACACAAAGTTTCTTTTCAGTTGCAAACTCCATTCCATACATATATATGAGGAGGTACTAGCTCCAAATCGGTTTTACAGTGAAAACTGCAGGAACTTCAAACCGGCACTAGGAAACAGACTGAGAAAGCAGAGAAAAAGTGTCTCCTGCAACCCGTTCCCTTGGTGCTAGATGAACGAACGTCTCTCCACTTGCTCAGTTCTGAGAGATAAGTGTGTGTGAAAGCCGTCCTTCACCTAGCTTGTTGGGAACACAAAGTTTCTTTTCAGTTGCAAACTCCATTCCATACATATATATGGGGAGGTACTAGCTCCAACTCGGTTTGACAGTGAAAACTGCAGGAACTACAAACCGGCACTAGGTAACAGACTGAGAAAGCAGGGAAAAAGTGTCTCCTGCAACCCGTTCCCTTGGTGCTAGATGAACGAACGTCTCTCCACTTGCTCAGTTCGGAGAGGTATGTGTGTGTGAAAGCCGTCCTTCACCTAGCTTTTTGGGAACACAAAGTTTCTTTTCAGTTGCAAACTCCATTCCATACATATATATGGGGAGGTACAAGCTCCAACACAGTTTGACAGTGAAAACTGCAGGAACTTCAAACTGGCACTAGGAAACAGACTGAGAAAGCAGAGAAAAAGTGTCTCCTGCAACCCGTTCCCTTGGTGCTAGATGAACGAACGTCTCTCCACTTGCTCAGTTCTGAGAGATAAGTGTGTGTGAAAGCCGTCCTTCACCTAGCTTGTTGGGAACACAAAGTTTCTTTTCAGTTGCAAACTCCATTCCATACATATATATGGGGAGGTACTAGCTCCAACTCAGTTTTAAAGTGAAAACTGCAGGAACTTCAAACCGGCACTAGGTAACAGAGTGAGAAAGCAGAGAAAAAGTGTCTCCTGCAACCCGTTCCCTTGGTGCTAGATGAACGAACGTCTCTCCACTTGCTCAGTTCTGAGAGATAAGTGTGTGTGAAAGCCGTCCTTCACCTAGTTTGTTGGGAACACAAAGTTTCTTTTCAGTTGCAAACTCCATTCCATACATATATATGGGGAGGTACTAGCTCCAACTCGGTTTGACAGTGAAAACTGCAGGAACTACAAACCGGCACGAGGAAACAGACTGAGAAAGCAGGGAAAAAGTGTCTCCTGCAACCCGTTCCCTTGGTGCTACATAAACGAACGTCTCTCCACTTGCTCAGTTCGGAGAGGTATGTGTGTGTGAAAGCCGTCCTTCACCTAGCTTGTTGGGAACACAAAGTTTATTTTCAGTTGCAAACTCCATTCCATACATATATATGGGGAGGAACTAGCTCCAACTCGGTTTGACAGTGAAAACTGCAGGAACTTCAAACCGGCACTAGGAAACAGACTGAGAAAGCAGAGAAAAAGTGTCTCCTGCAACCCGTTCCCTTGGTGCTAGATGAACGAACGTCTCTCAACTTGCTCAGTTCTGAGAGATAAGTGTGTGTGAAAGCCGTCCTTCACCTAGCTTGTTGGGAACACAAAGATTCTTTTCAGTTGCAAACTCCATTCCATACATATATATGGGGAGGTACTAGCTCCAACTCGGTTTGACAGTGAAAACTGCAGGAACTTCAAACCGGCACTAGGTAAAAGACTGAGAAAGCAGAGAAAAAGTGTCTCCTGCAACCCGTTCCCTTGGTGCTAGATGAACCAACGTCTCTCCACTTGCTCAGTTCTGAGAGATAAGTGTGTGTGAAAGCCGTCCTTCACCTAGCTTGTTGGGAACACAAAGTTTCTTTTCAGTTGCAAACTCCATTCCATACATATATATGAGGAGGTACTAGCTCCAAATCGGTTTTACAGTGAAAACTGCAGGAACTTCAAACCGGCATTAGGAAACAGACTGAGAAAGCAGAGAAAAAGTGTCTCCTGCAACCCGTTCCCTTGGTGCTAGATGAACGAACGTCTCTCCACTTGCTCAGTTCTGAGAGAAAAGTGTGTGTGAAAGCCGTCCTTCACCTAGCTTGTTGGGAACACAAAGTTTCTTTTCAGTTGCAAACTCCATTCCATACATATATATGGGGAGGTACTAGCTCCAACTCGGTTTGACAGTGAAAACTGCAGGAACTACAAACCGGCACTAGGTAACAGACTGAGAAAGCAGGGAAAAAGTGTCTCCTGCAACCCGTTCCCTTGGTGCTAGATGAACGAACGTCTCTCCACTTGCTCAGTTCGGAGAGATAAGTGTGTGTGAAAGCCGTCCTTCACCTAGCTTGTTGGGAACACAAAGTTTCTTTTCAGTTGCAAACTCCATTCCATACATTTATATGGGGAGGTACTAGCTCCAACTCGGTTTGACAGTGAAAACTGCAGGAACTTCAAACCGGCACTAGGAAACAGACTGAGAAAGCAGAGAAAAAGTGTCTCCTGCAACCCGTTCCCTTGGTGCTAGATGAACGAACGTCTCTCCACTTGCTCAGTTCTGAGAGATAAGTGTGTGTGAAAGCCGTCTTTCACCTAGCTTGTTGGGAACACAAAGTTTCTTTTCAGTTGCAAACTCCATTCCATACATTTATATGGGGAGGTACTAGCTCCAACTCGGTTTGACAGTGAAAACTGCAGGAACTTCAAACCGGCACTAGGAAACAGACTGAGAAAGCAGAGAAAAAGTGTCTCCTGCAACCCGTTCCCTTGGTGCTAGATGAACGAACGTCTCTCCACTTGCTCAGTTCTGAGAGATAAGTGTGTGTGAAAGCCGTCCTTCACCTAGCTTGTTGGGAACACAAAGTTTCTTTTCAGTTGCAAACTCCATTCCATACATATATATGGGGAGGTACTAGCTCCAACTCGGTTTGACAGTGAAAACTGCAGGAACTTCAAACCGGCACTAGGAAACAGACTGAGAAAGCAGAGAAAAAGTGTCTCCTGCAACCCGTTCCCTTGGTGCTAGATGAACGAACGTCTCTCCACTTGCTCAGTTCTGAGAGATAAGTGTGTGTGAAAGCCGTCCTTCACCTAGCTTGTTGGGAACACAAAGTTTCTTTTCAGTTGCAAACTCCATTCCATACATATATATGGGGAGGTACTAGCTCCAACTCGGTTTGACAGTGAAAACTGCAGGAACTTCAAACCGGCACTAGGAAACAGACTGAGAAAGCAGGGAAAAAGTGTCTCCTGCAACCCGTTCCCTTGGTGCTAGATGAACGAACGTCTCTCCACTTGCTCAGTTCTGAGAGATAAGTGTGTGTGAAAGCCGTCCTTCACCTAGCTTGTTGGGAACACAAAGTTTCTTTTCAGTTGCAAACTCCATTCCATACATATATATGAGGAGGTACTAGCTCCAAATCGGTTTTACAGTGAAAACTGCAGGAACTTCAAACCGGCATTAGGAAACAGACTGAGAAAGCAGAGAAAAAGTGTCTCCTGCAACCCGTTCCCTTGGTGCTAGATGAACGAACGTCTCTCCACTTGCTCAGTTCTGAGAGATAAGTGTGTGTGAAAGCCGTCCTTCACCTAGCTTGTTGGTAACACAAAGTTTCTTTTCAGTTGCAAACTCCATTCCATACATATATATGGGGAGGTACTAGCTCCAACTCGGTTTGACAGTGAAAACTGCAGGAACTACAAACCGGCACTAGGTAACAGACTGAGAAAGCAGGGAAAAAGTGTCTCCTGCAACCCGTTCCCTTGGTGCTACATAAACGAACGTCTCTCCACTTGCTCAGTTCGGAGAGGTATGTGTGTGTGAAAGCCGTCCTTCACCTAGCTTGTTGGGAACACAAAGTTTCTTTTCAGTTGCAAACTCCGTTCCATACATTTATATGGGGAGGTACTAGCTCCAACTCGGTTTGACAGTGAAAACTGCAGGAACTTCAAACCGGCACTAGGAAAGAGACTGAGAAAGCAGAGAAAAAGTGTCTCCTGCAACTCGTTCCCTTGGTGCTAGATGAACGAACGTCTCTCCACTTGCTCAGTTCTGAGAGATAAGTGTGTGTGAAAGCCGTCCTTCACCTAGCTTGTTGGGAACACAAAGATTCTTTTCAGTTGCAAACTCCATTCCATACATATATATGGGGAGGTACTAGCTCCAACTCGGTTTTAATGTGAAAACTGCAGGAACGTCAAACCGGCACTAGGTAAAAGACTGAGAAAGCAGAGAAAAAGTGTCTCCTGCAACCCGTTCCCTTGGTGCTAGATGAACGAACGTCTCTCCACTTGCTCAGTTCTGAGAGATAAGTGTGTGTGAAAGCCGTCCTTCACCTAGCTTGTTGGGAACACAAAGTTTCTTTTCAGTTGCAAACTCCATTCCATACATATATATGAGGAGGTACTAGCTCCAAATCGGTTTTACAGTGAAAACTGCAGGAACTTCAAACCGGCATTAGGAAACAGACTGAGAAAGCAGAGAAAAAGTGTCTCCTGCAACCCGTTCCCTTGGTGCTAGATGAACGAACGTCTCTCCACTTGCTCAGTTCTGAGAGATAAGTGTGTGTGAAAGCCGTCCTTCACCTAGCTTGTTGGTAACACAAAGTTTCTTTTCAGTTGCAAACTCCATTCCATACATATATATGGGGAGGTACTAGCTCCAACTCGGTTTGACAGTGAAAACTGCAGGAACTACAAACCGGCACTAGGTAACAGACTGAGAAAGCAGGGAAAAAGTGTCTCCTGCAACCCGTTCCCTTGGTGCTAGATGAACGAACGTCTCTCCACTTGCTCAGTTCGGAGAGGTATGTGTGTGTGAAAGCCGTCCTTCACCTAGCTTTTTGGGAACACAAAGTTTCTTTTCAGTTGCAAACTCCATTCCATACATATATATGGGGAGGTACAAGCTCCAACACAGTTTGACAGTGAAAACTGCAGGAACTTCAAACTGGCACTAGGAAACAGACTGAGAAAGCAGAGAAAAAGTGTCTCCTGCAACCCGTTCCCTTGGTGCTAGATGAACGAACGTCTCTCCACTTGCTCAGTTCTGAGAGATAAGTGTGTGTGAAAGCCGTCCTTCACCTAGCTTGTTGGGAACACAAAGTTTCTTTTCAGTTGCAAACTCCATTCCATACATATATATGGGGAGGTACTAGCTCCAACTCAGTTTTAAAGTGAAAACTGCAGGAACTTCAAACCGGCACTAGGTAACAGAGTGAGAAAGCAGAGAAAAAGTGTCTCCTGCAACCCGTTCCCTTGGTGCTAGATGAACGAACGTCTCTCCACTTGCTCAGTTCTGAGAGATAAGTGTGTGTGAAAGCCGTCCTTCACCTAGTTTGTTGGGAACACAAAGTTTCTTTTCAGTTGCAAACTCCATTCCATACATATATATGGGGAGGTACTAGCTCCAACTCGGTTTGACAGTGAAAACTGCAGGAACTACAAACCGGCACTAGGAAACAGACTGAGAAAGCAGGGAAAAAGTGTCTCCTGCAACCCGTTCCCTTGGTGCTACATAAACGAACGTCTCTCCACTTGCTCAGTTCGGAGAGGTATTTGTGTGTGAAAGCCGTCCTTCACCTAGCTTGTTGGGAACACAAAGTTTATTTTCAGTTGCAAACTCCATTCCATACATATATATGGGGAGGTACTAGCTCCAACTCGGTTTGACAGTGAAAACTGCAGGAACTTCAAACCGGCACTAGGAAACAGACTGAGAAAGCAGAGAAAAAGTGTCTCCTGCAACCCGTTCCCTTGGTGCTAGATGAACGAACGTCTCTCAACTTGCTCAGTTCTGAGAGATAAGTGTGTGTGAAAGCCGTCCTTCACCTAGCTTGTTGGGAACACAAAGATTCTTTTCAGTTGCAAACTCCATTCCATACATATATATGGGGAGGTACTAGCTCCAACTCGGTTTGACAGTGAAAACTGCAGGAACTTCAAACCGGCACTAGGTAAAAGACTGAGAAAGCAGAGAAAAAGTGTCTCCTGCAACCCGTTCCCTTGGTGCTAGATGAACGAACGTCTCTCCACTTGCTCAGTTCTGAGAGATAAGTGTGTGTGAAAGCCGTCCTTCACCTAGCTTGTTGGGAACACAAAGTTTCTTTTCAGTTGCAAACTCCATTCCATACATATATATGAGGAGGTACTAGCTCCAAATCGGTTTTACAGTGAAAACTGCAGGAACTTCAAACCGGCATTAGGAAACAGACTGAGAAAGCAGAGAAAAAGTGTCTCCTGCAACCCGTTCCCTTGGTGCTAGATGAACGAACGTCTCTCCACTTGCTCAGTTCTGAGAGAAAAGTGTGTGTGAAAGCCGTCCTTCACCTAGCTTGTTGGGAACACAAAGTTTCTTTTCAGTTGCAAACTCCATTCCATACATATATATGGGGAGGTACTAGCTCCAACTCGGTTTGACAGTGAAAACTGCAGGAACTACAAACCGGCACTAGGTAACAGACTGAGAAAGCAGGGAAAAAGTGTCTCCTGCAACCCGTTCCCTTGGTGCTAGATGAACGAACGTCTCTCCACTTGCTCAGTTCTGAGAGATAAGTGTGTGTGAAAGCCGTCCTTCACCTAGCTTGTTGGTAACACAAAGTTTCTTTTCAGTTGCAAACTCCATTCCATACATATATATGGGGAGGTACTAGCTCCAACTCGGTTTGACAGTGAAAACTGCAGGAACTACAAACCGGCACTAGGTAACAGACTGAGAAAGCAGGGAAAAAGTGTCTCCTGCAACCCGTTCCCTTGGTGCTACATAAACGAACGTCTCTCCACTTGCTCAGTTCGGAGAGGTATGTGTGTGTGAAAGCCGTCCTTCACCTAGCTTGTTGGGAACACAAAGTTTCTTTTCAGTTGCAAACTCCGTTCCATACATTTATATGGGGAGGTACTAGCTCCAACTCGGTTTGACAGTGAAAACTGCAGGAACTTCAAACCGGCACTAGGAAAGAGACTGAGAAAGCAGAGAAAAAGTGTCTCCTGCAACCCGTTCCCTTGGTGCTAGATGAACGAACGTCTCTCAACTTGCTCAGTTCTGAGAGATAAGTGTGTGTGAAAGCCGTCCTTCACCTAGCTTGTTGGGAACACAAAGATTCTTTTCAGTTGCAAACTCCATTCCATACATATATATGGGGAGGTACTAGCTCCAACTCGGTTTTAATGTGAAAACTGCAGGAACGTCAAACCGGCACTAGGTAAAAGACTGAGAAAGCAGAGAAAAAGTGACTCCTGCAACCCGTTCCCTTGGTGCTAGATGAACGAACGTCTCTCCACTTGCTCAGTTCTGAGAGATAAGTGTGTGTGAAAGCCGTCCTTCACCTAGCTTGTTGGGAACACAAAGTTTCTTTTCAGTTGCAAACTCCATTCCATACATATATATGAGGAGGTACTAGCTCCAAATCGGTTTTACAGTGAAAACTGCAGGAACTTCAAACCGGCATTAGGAAACAGACTGAGAAAGCAGAGAAAAAGTGTCTCCTGCAACCCGTTCCCTTGGTGCTAGATGAACGAACGTCTCTCCACTTGCTCAGTTCTGAGAGATAAGTGTGTGTGAAAGCCGTCCTTCACCTAGCTTGTTGGTAACACAAAGTTTCTTTTCAGTTGCAAACTCCATTCCATACATATATATGGGGAGGTACTAGCTCCAACTCGGTTTGACAGTGAAAACTGCAGGAACTACAAACCGGCACTAGGTAACAGACTGATAAAGCAGGGAAAAAGTGTCTCCTGCAACCCGTTCCCTTGGTGCTAGATGAACGAACGTCTCTCCACTTGCTCAGTTCGGAGAGGTATGTGTGTGTGAAAGCCGTCCTTCACCTAGCTTTTTGGGAACACAAAGTTTCTTTTCAGTTGCAAACTCCATTCCATACATATATATGGGGAGGTACAAGCTCCAACACAGTTTGACAGTGAAAACTGCAGGAACTTCAAACTGGCACTAGGAAACAGACTGAGAAAGCAGAGAAAAAGTGTCTCCTGCAACCCGTTCCCTTGGTGCTAGATGAACGAACGTCTCTCCACTTGCTCAGTTCTGAGAGATAAGTGTGTGTGAAAGCCGTCCTTCACCTAGCTTGTTGGGAACACAAAGTTTCTTTTCAGTTGCAAACTCCATTCCATACATATATATGGGGAGGTACTAGCTCCAACTCAGTTTTAAAGTGAAAACTGCAGGAACTTCAAACCGGCACTAGGTAACAGAGTGAGAAAGCAGAGAAAAAGTGTCTCCTGCAACCCGTTCCCTTGGTGCTAGATGAACGAACGTCTCTCCACTTGCTCAGTTCTGAGAGATAAGTGTGTGTGAAAGCCGTCCTTCACCTAGTTTGTTGGGAACACAAAGTTTCTTTTCAGTTGCAAACTCCATTCCATACATATATATGGGGAGGTACTAGCTCCAACTCGGTTTGACAGTGAAAACTGCAGGAACTACAAACCGGCACTAGGAAACAGACTGAGAAAGCAGGGAAAAAGTGTCTCCTGCAACCCGTTCCCTTGGTGCTACATAAACGAACGTCTCTCCACTTGCTCAGTTCGGAGAGGTATTTGTGTGTGAAAGCCATCCTTCACCTAGCTTGTTGGGAACACAAAGTTTATTTTCAGTTGCAAACTCCATTCCATACATATATATGGGGAGGTACTAGCTCCAACTCGGTTTGACAGTGAAAACTGCAGGAACTTCAAACCGGCACTAGGAAACAGACTGAGAAAGCAGAGAAAAAGTGTCTCCTGCAACCCGTTCCCTTGGTGCTAGATGAACGAACGTCTCTCAACTTGCTCAGTTCTGAGAGATAAGTGTGTGTGAAAGCCGTCCTTCACCTAGCTTGTTGGGAACACAAAGATTCTTTTCAGTTGCAAACTCCATTCCATACATATATATGGGGAGGTACTAGCTCCAACTCGGTTTGACAGTGAAAACTGCAGGAACTTCAAACCGGCACTAGGTAAAAGACTGAGAAAGCAGAGAAAAAGTGTCTCCTGCAACCCGTTCCCTTGGTGCTAGATGAACCAACGTCTCTCCACTTGCTCAGTTCTGAGAGATAAGTGTGTGTGAAAGCCGTCCTTCACCTAGCTTGTTGGGAACACAAAGTTTCTTTTCAGTTGCAAACTCCATTCCATACATATATATGAGGAGGTACTAGCTCCAAATCGGTTTTACAGTGAAAACTGCAGGAACTTCAAACCGGCATTAGGAAACAGACTGAGAAAGCAGAGAAAAAGTGTCTCCTGCAACCCGTTCCCTTGGTGCTAGATGAACGAACGTCTCTCCACTTGCTCAGTTCTGAGAGAAAAGTGTGTGTGAAAGCCGTCCTTCACCTAGCTTGTTGGGAACACAAAGTTTCTTTTCAGTTGCAAACTCCATTCCATACATATATATGGGGAGGTACTAGCTCCAACTCGGTTTGACAGTGAAAACTGCAGGAACTACAAACCGGCACTAGGTAACAGACTGAGAAAGCAGGGAAAAAGTGTCTCCTGCAACCCGTTCCCTTGGTGCTAGATGAACGAACGTCTCTCCACTTGCTCAGTTCGGAGAGGTATGTGTGTGTGAAAGCCGTCCTTCACCTAGCTTTTTGGGAACACAAAGTTTCTTTTCAGTTGCAAACTCCATTCCATACATATATATGGGGAGGTACAAGCTCCAACTCAGTTTGACAGTGAAAACTGCAGGAACTTCAAACCGGCACTAGGAAACAGACTGAGAAAGCAGAGAAAAAGTGTCTCCTGCAACCCGTTCCCTTGGTGCTAGATGAACGAACGTCTCTCCACTTGCTCAGTTCTGAGAGATAAGTGTGTGTGAAAGCCGTCCTTCACCTAGCTTGTTGGGAACACAAAGTTTCTTTTCAGTTGCAAACTCCATTCCATACATATATATGGGGAGGTACTAGCTCCAACTCAGTTTTAAAGTGAAAACTGCAGGAACTTCAAACCGGCACTAGGTAACAGAGTGAGAAAGCAGAGAAAAAGTGTCTCCTGCAACCCGTTCCCTTGGTGCTAGATGAACGAACGTCTCTCCACTTGCTCAGTTCTGAGAGATAAGTGTGTGTGAAAGCCGTCCTTCACCTAGTTTGTTGGGAACACAAAGTTTCTTTTCAGTTGCAAACTCCATTCCATACATATATATGGGGAGGTACTAGCTCCAACTCGGTTTGACAGTGAAAACTGCAGGAACTACAAACCGGCACTAGGAAACAGACTGAGAAAGCAGGGAAAAAGTGTCTCCAGCAACCCGTTCCCTTGGTGCTACATAAACGAACGTCTCTCCACTTGCTCAGTTCGGAGAGGTATGTGTGTGTGAAAGCCGTCCTTCACCTAGCTTGTTGGGAACACAAAGTTTATTTTCAGTTGCAAACTCCATTCCATACATATATATGGGGAGGTACTAGCTCCAACTCGGTTTGACAGTGAAAACTGCAGGAACTTCAAACCGGCACTAGGAAACAGACTGAGAAAGCAGAGAAAAAGTGTCTCCTGCAACCCGTTCCCTTGGTGCTAGATGAACGAACGTCTCTCCACTTGCTCAGTTCTGAGAGATAAGTGTGTGTGAAAGCCGTCCTTCACCTAGCTTGTTGGGAACACAAAGTTTCTTTTCAGTTGCAAACTCCATTCCATACATATATATGGGGAGGTACTAGCTCCAACTCGGTTTGACAGTGAAAACTGCAGGAACTTCAAACCGGCACTAGGAAACAGACTGAGAAAGCAGAGAAAAAGTGTCTCCTGCAACCCGTTCCCTTGGTGCTAGATGAACGAACGTCTCTCCACTTGCTCAGTTCTGAGAGATAAGTGTGTGTGAAAGCCGTCCTTCACCTAGCTTGTTGGGAACACAAAGTTTCTTTTCAGTTGCAAACTCCATTCCATACATTTATATGGGGAGGTACTAGCTCCAACTCGGTTTGACAGTGAAAACTGCAGGAACTTCAAACCGGCACTAGGAAACAGACTGAGAAAGCAGAGAAAAAGTGTCTCCTGCAACCCGTTCATTTGGTGCTAAATGAACGAACGTCTCTCCACTTGCTCAGTTCTGAGAGATAATTGTGTGTGAAAGCCGTCCTTCACCTAGCTTGTTGGGAACACAAAGTTTCTTTTCAGTTGCAAACTCCATTCCATACATTTATATGGGGAGGTACTAGCTCCAACTCGGTTTGACAGTGAAAACTGCAGGAACTTCCAACCGGCACTAGGTAACAGACTGAGAAAGCAGAGAAAAAGTGTCTCCTGCAACCCGTTCCCTTGGTGCTAGATGAACGAACGTCTCTCCACTTGCTCAGTTCTGAGAGATAAGTGTGTGTGAAAGCCGTCCTTCAACTAGCTTGTTGGGAACACAAAGTTTCTTTTCAGTTGCAAACTCCATTCCATACATATATATGGGGAGGAACTAGCTCCAACTCGGTTTGACAGTGAAAACTGCAGGAACTTCAAACCGGCACTAGGAAACAGACTGAGAAAGCAGAGAAAAAGTGTCTCCTGCAACCCGTTCCCTTGGTGCTAGATGAACGAACGTCTCTCCACTTGCTCAATTCTGAGAGATAAGTGTGTGTGAAAGCCGTCCTTCACCTAGCTTGTTGGGAACACAAAGTTTCTTTTCAGTTGCAAACTCCATTCCATACATATATATGGGTAGGAACTAGCTCCAACTCGGTTTGACAGTGAAAACTGCAGGAACTTCAAACCGGCACTAGGAAACAGACTGAGAAAGCAGAGAAAAAGTGTCTCCTGCAACCCGTTCCCTTGGTGCTAGATGAACGAACGTCTCTCCACTTGCTCAGTTCTGAGAGATAAGTGTGTGTGAAAGCCGTCCTTCACCTAGCTTGTTGGGAACACAAAGTTTCTTTTCAGTTGCAAACTCCATTCCATACATTTATATGGGGAGGTACTAGCTCCAACTCGGTTTGACAGTGAAAACTGCAGGAACTTCAAACCGGCACTAGGAAACAGACTGAGAAAGCAGAGAAAAAGTGTCTCCTGCAACCCGTTCCCTTGGTGCTAGATGAACGAACGTCTCTCCACTTGCTCAGTTCTGAGAGATAAGTGTGTGTGAAAGCCGTCCTTCAACTAGCTTGTTGGGAACACAAAGTTTCTTTTCAGTTGCAAACTCCATTCCATACATATATATGGGGAGGTACTAGCTCCAACTCGGTTTGACAGTGAAAACTGCAGGAACTTCAAACCGGCACTAGGAAACAGACTGAGAAAGCAGGGAAAAAGTGTCTCCTGCAACCCGTTCCCTTGGTGCTACATGAACGAACGTCTCTCCACTTGCTCAGTTCGGAGAGGTATGTGTGTGTGAAAGCCGTCCTTCACCTAGCTTGTTGGGAACACAAAGTTTCTTTTCAGTTGCAAACTCCGTTCCATACATTTATATGGTTAGGTACTAGCTCCAACTCGGTTTGACAGTGAAAACTGCAGGAACTTCAAACCGGCACTAGGAAACAGACTGAGAAAGCAGAGAAAAAGTGTCTCCTGCAACCCGTTCCCTTGGTGCTAGATGAACGAACGTCTCTCAACTTGCTCAGTTCTGAGAGATAAGTGTGTGTGAAAGCCGTCCTTCACCTAGCTTGTTGGGAACACAAAGATTCTTTTCAGTTGCAAACTCCATTCCATACATATATATGGGGAGGTACTAGCTCCAACTCGGTTTGACAGTGAAAACTGCAGGAACTTCAAACCGGCACTAGGTAAAAGACTGAGAAAGCAGAGAAAAAGTGTCTCCTGCAACCCGTTCCCTTGGTGCTAGATGAACGAACGTCTCTTCACTTGCTCAGTTCTGAGAGATAAGTGTGTGTGAAAGCCGTCCTTCACCTAGCTTGTTGGGAACACAAAGTTTCTTTTCAGTTGCAAACTCCATTCCATACATATATATGAGGAGGTACTAGCTCCAAATCGGTTTTACAGTGAAAACTGCAGGAACTTCAAACCGGCATTAGGAAACAGACTGAGAAAGCAGAGAAAAAGTGTCTCCTGCAACCCGTTCCCTTGGTGCTAGATGAACGAACGTCTCTCCACTTGCTCAGTTCTGAGAGATAAGTGTGTGTGAAAGCCGTCCTTCACCTAGCTTGTTGGGAACACAAAGTTTCTTTTCAGTTGCAATCTCCATTCCATACATATATATGGGGAGGTACTAGCTCCAACTCGGTTTGACAGTGAAAACTGCAGGAACTGCAAACCGGCACTAGGTAACAGACTGAGAAAGCAGGGAAAAAGTGTCTCCTGCAACCCGTTCCCTTGGTGCTAGATGAACGAACGTCTCTCCACTTGCTCAGTTCGGAGAGGTATGTGTGTGTGAAAGCCGTCCTTCACCTAGCTTTTTGGGAACACAAAGTTTCTTTTCAGTTGCAAACTCCATTCCATACATATATATGGGGAGGTACAAGCTCCAACTCAGTTTGACAGTGAAAACTGCAGGAACTTCAAACCGGCACTAGGAAACAGACTGAGAAAGCAGAGAAAAACTGTCTCCTGCAACCCGTTCCCTTGGTGCTAGATGAACGAACGTCTCTCCACTTGCTCAGTTCTGAGAGATAAGTGTGTGTGAAAGCCGTCCTTCACCTAGCTTGTTGGGAACACAAAGTTTCTTTTCAGTTGCAAACTCCATTCCATACATATATATGGGGAGGTACTAGCTCCAACTCGGTTTGACAGTGAAAACTGCAGGAACTTCAAACCGGCACTAGGAAACAGACTGAGAAAGCAGGGAAAAAGTGTCTCCTGCAACCCGTTCCCTTGGTGCTACATGAACGAACGTCTCTCCACTTGCTCAGTTCGGAGAGGTATGTGTGTGTGAAAGCCGTCCTTCACCTAGCTTGTTGGGAACACAAAGTTTCTTTTCAGTTGCAAACTCCGTTCCATACATTTATATGGGGAGGTACTAGCTCCAACTCGGTTTGACAGTGAAAACTGCAGGAACTTCAAACCGGCACTAGGAAACAGACTGAGAAAGCAGAGAAAAAGTGTCTCCTGCAACCCGTTCCCTTGGTGCTAGATGAACGAACGTCTCTCAACTTGCTCAGTTCTGAGAGATAAGTGTGTGTGAAAGCCGTCCTTCACCTAGCTTGTTGGGAACACAAAGATTCTTTTCAGTTGCAAACTCCATTCCATACATATATATGGGGAGGTACTAGCTCCAACTCGGTTTGACAGTGAAAACTGCAGGAACTTCAAACCGGCACTAGGTAAAAGACTGAGAAAGCAGAGAAAAAGTGTCTCCTGCAACCCGTTCCCTTGGTGCTAGATGAACGAACGTCTCTCCACTTGCTCAGTTCTGAGAGATAAGTGTGTGTGAAAGCCGTCCTTCACCTAGCTTGTTGGGAACACAAAGTTTCTTTTCAGTTGCAAACTCCATTCCATACATATATATGAGGAGGTACTAGCTCCAAATCGGTTTTACAGTGAAAACTGCAGGAACTTCAAACCGGCATTAGGAAACAGACTGAGAAAGCAGAGAAAAAGTGTCTCCTGCAACCCGTTCCCTTGGTGCTAGATGACCGAACGTCTCTCCACTTGCTCAGTTCTGAGAGATAAGTGTGTGTGAAAGCCGTCCTTCACCTAGCTTGTTGGGAACACAAAGTTTCTTTTCAGTTGCAAACTCCATTCCATACATATATATGGGGAGGTACTAGCTCCAACTCGGTTTGACAGTGAAAACTGCAGGAACTACAAACCGGCACTAGGTAACAGACTGAGAAAGCAGGGAAAAAGTGTCTCCTGCAACCCGTTCCCTTGGTGCTAGATGAACGAACGTCTCTCCACTTGCTCAGTTCGGAGAGGAATGTGTGTGTGAAAGCCTTCCTTCACCTAGCTTTTTGGGAACACAAAGTTTCTTTTCAGTTGCAAACTCCATTCCATACATATATATGGGGAGGTACAAGCTCCAACTCAGTTTGACAGTGAAAACTGCAGGAACTTCAAACCGGCACTAGGAAACAGACTGAGAAAGCAGAGAAAAAGTGTCTCCTGCAACCCGTTCATTTGGTGCTAGATGAACGAACGTCTCTCCACTTGCTCAGTTCTGAGAGATAAGTGTGTGTGAAAGCCGTCCTTCACCTAGCTTGTTGGGAACACAAAGTTTCTTTTCAGTTGCAAACTCCATTCCATACATATATATGGGGAGGTACTAGCTCCAACTCAGTTTTAAAGTGAAAACTGCAGGAACTTCAAACCGGCACTAGGTAACAGAGTGAGAAAGCAGAGAAAAAGTGTCTCCTGCAACCCGTTCCCTTAGTGCTAGATGAACGAACGTCTCTCCACTTGCTCAGTTCTGAGAGATAAGTGTGTGTGAAAGCCGTCCTTCACCTAGTTTGTTGGGAACACAAAGTTTCTTTTCAGTTGCAAACTCCATTCCATAGATATATATGGGGAGGTACTAGCTCCAACTCGGTTTGACAGTGAAAACTGCAGGAACTACAAACCGGCACTAGGAAACAGACTGAGAAAGCAGGGAAAAATTGTCACCTGCAACCCGTTCCCTTGGTGCTACATAAACGAACGTCTCTCCACTTGCTCAGTTCGGAGAGGTATGTGTGTGTGAAACCCGTCCTTCACCTAGCTTGTTGGGAACACAAAGTTTATTTTCAGTTGCAAACTCCATTCCATACATATATATGGGGAGGTACTAGCTCCAACTCGGTTTGACAGTGAAAACTGCAGGAACTTCAAACCGGCACTAGGAAACAGACTGAGAAAGCAGAGAAAAAGTGTCTACTGCAACCCGTTCCCTTGGTGCTAGATGAACGAACGTCTCTCCACTTGCTCAGTTCTGAGAGATAAGTGTGTGTGAAAGCCGTCCTTCACCTAGCTTGTTGGGAACACAAAGTTTCTTTTCAGTTGCAAACTCCATTCCATACATATATATGGGGAGGTACTAGCTCCAACTCGGTTTGACAGTGAAAACTGCAGGAACTTCAAACCGGCACTAGGAAACAGACTGAGACAGCAGAGAAAAAGTGTCTCCTGCAACCCGTTCCCTTGGTGCTAGATGAACGAACGTCTCTCCACTTGCTCAGTTCTGAGAGATAAGTGTGTGTGAAAGCCGTCCTTCACCTAGCTTGTTGGGAACACAAAGTTTCTTTTCAGTTGCAAACTCCATTCCATACATTTATATGGGGAGGTACTAGCTCCAACTCGGTTTGACAGTGAAAACTGCAGGAACTTCAAACCGGCACTAGGAAACAGACTGAGAAAGCAGAGAAAAAGTGTCTCCTGCAACCCGTTCATTTGGTGCTAAATGAACGAACGTCTCTCCACTTGCTCAGTTCTGAGAGATAAGTGTGTGTGAAAGCCGTCCTTCACCTAGCTTGTTGGGAACACAAAGTTTCTTTTCAGTTGCAAACTCCATTCCATACATTTATATGGGGAGGTACTAGCTCCAACTCGGTTTGACAGTGAAAACTGCAGGAACTTCCAACCGGCACTAGGAAACAGACTGAGAAAGCAGAGAAAAAGTGTCTCCTGCAACCCGTTCCCTTGGTGCTAGATGAACGAACGTCTCTCCACTTGCTCAGTTCTGAGAGATAAGTGTGTGTGAAAGCCGTCCTTCACCTAGCTTGTTGGGAACACAAAGTTTCTTTTCAGTTGCAAACTCCATTCCATACATATATATGGGGAGGAACTAGCTCCAACTCGGTTTGACAGTGAAAACTGCAGGAACTTCAAACCGGCACTAGGAAACAGACTGAGAAAGCAGAGAAAAAGTGTCTCCTGCAACCCGTTCCCTTGGTGCTAGATGAACGAACGTCTCTCCACTTGCTCAGTTCTGAGAGATAAGTGTGTGTGAAAGCCGTCCTTCACCTAGCTTGTTGGGAACACAAAGTTTCTTTTCAGTTGCAAACTCCATTCCATACATATATATGGGTAGGAACTAGCTCCAACTCGGTTTGACAGTGAAAACTGCAGGAACTTCAAACCGGCACTAGGAAACAGACTGAGAAAGCAGAGAAAAAGTGTCTCCTGCAACCCGTTCCCTTGGTGCTAGATGAACGAACGTCTCTCCACTTGCTCAGTTCTGAGAGATAAGTGTGTGTGAAAGCCGTCCTTCACCTAGCTTGTTGGGAACACAAAGTTTCTTTTCAGTTGCAAACTCCATTCCATACATTTATATGGGGAGGTACTAGCTCCAACTCGGTTTGACAGTGAAAACTGCAGGAAATTCAAACCGGCACTTGGAAACAGACTGAGAAAGCAGAGAAAAAGTGTCTCCTGCAACCCGTTCCCTTGGTGCTAGATGAACGAACGTCTCTCCACTTGCTCAGTTCTGAGAGATAAGTGTGTGTGAAAGCCGTCCTTCACCTAGCTTGTTGGGAACACAAAGTTTCTTTTCAGTTGCAAACTCCATTCCATACATATATATGGGGAGGTACTAGCTCCAACTCGGTTTGACAGTGAAAACTGCAGGAACTTCAAACCGGCACTAGGAAACAGACTGAGAAAGCAGGGAAAAAGTGTCTCCTGCAACCCGTTCCCTTGGTGCTAGATGAACGAACGTCTCTCCACTTGCTCAGTTCTGAGAGATAAGTGTGTGTGAAAGCCGTCCTTCACCTAGCTTGTTGGGAACACAAAGTTTCTTTTCAGTTGCAAACTCCATTCCATACATTTATATGGGGAGGTACTAGCTCCAACTCGGTTTGACAGTGAAAGCTGCAGGAACTTCAAACCGGCACTAGGAAACAGACTGAGAAAGCAGAGAAAAAGTGTCTCCTGCAACCCGTTCATTTGGTGCTAGATGAACGAACGTCTCTCCACTTGCTCAATTCTGAGAGATAAGTGTGTGTGAAAGCCGTCCTTCACCTAGCTTGTTGGGAACACAAAGTTTCTTTTCAGTTGCAAACTCCATTCCATACATATATATGGGGAGGAACAAGCTCCAACTCGGTTTGACAGTGAAAATGCAGGAACTTCAAACCGGCACTAGGAAACAGACTGAGAAAGCAGAGAAAAAGTGTCTCCTGCAACCCGTTCCCTTGGTGCTAGATGAACGAACGTCTCTCCACTTGCTCAGTTCTGAGAGATAAGTGTGTGTGAAAGCCGTCCTTCACCTAGCTTGTTGGGAACACAAAGTTTCTTTTCAGTTGCAAACTCCATTCCATACATATATATGGGGAGGTACTAGCTCCAACTCGGTTTGACAGTGAAAACGGCAGGAACTTCAAACCGGCACTAGGAAACAGACTGAGAAAGCAGAGAAAAATTGTCTCCTGCAACCCGTTCCCTTGGTGCTAGATGAACGAACGTCTCTCCACTTGCTCAGTTCTGAGAGATAAGTGTGTGTGAAAGCCGTCCTTCACCTAGCTTGTTGGGAACACAAAGTTTCTTTTTAGTTGCAAACTCCATTCCATACATATATATGGGTAGGAACTAGCTCCAACTCGGTTTGACAGTGAAAACTGCAGGAACTTCAAACCGGCACTAGGAAACAGACTGAGAAAGCAGAGAAAAAGTGTCTCCTGCAACCCGTTCCCTTGGTGCTAGATGAACGAACGTCTCTCCACTTGCTCAGTTCTGAGAGATAAGTGTGTGTGAAAGCCGTCCTTCACCTAGCTTGTTGGGAACACAAAGTTTCTTTTCAGTTGCAAACTCCATTCCATACATATATATGGGGAGGTACTAGCTCCAACTCGGTTTGACAGTGAAAACTGCAGGAACTTCAAACCGGCACTAGGAAACAGACTGAGAAAGCAGAGAAAAAGTGTCTCCTGCAACCCGTTCCCTTGGTGCTAGATGAACGAACGTCTCTCCACTTGCTCAGTTCTGAGAGATAAGTGTGTGTGAAAGCCGTCCTTCACCTAGCTTGTTGGGAACACAAAGTTTCTTTTCAGTTGCAAACTCCATTCCATACATTTATATGGGGAGGTACTAGCTCCAACTCGGTTTGACAGTGAAAACTGCAGGAACTTCAAACCGGCACTAGGAAACAGACTGAGAAAGCAGAGAAAAAGTGTCTCCTGCAACCCGTTCATTTGGTGCTAAATGAACGAACGTCTCTCCACTTGCTCAGTTCTGAGAGATAATTGTGTGTGAAAGCCGTCCTTCACCTAGCTTGTTGGGAACACAAAGTTTCTTTTCAGTTGCAAACTCCATTCCATACATTTATATGGGGAGGTACTAGCTCCAACTCGGTTTGACAGTGAAAACTGCAGGAACTTCCAACCGGCACTAGGTAACAGACTGAGAAAGCAGAGAAAAAGTGTCTCCTGCAACCCGTTCCCTTGGTGCTAGATGAACGAACGTCTCTCCACTTGCTCAGTTCTGAGAGATAAGTGTGTGTGAAAGCCGTCCTTCACCTAGCTTGTTGGGAACACAAAGTTTCTTTTCAGTTGCAAACTCCATTCCATACATATATATGGGGAGGAACTAGCTCCAACTCGGTTTGACAGTGAAAACTGCAGGAACTTCAAACCGGCACTAGGAAACAGACTGAGAAAGCAGAGAAAAAGTGTCTCCTGCAACCCGTTCCCTTGGTGCTAGATGAATGAACGTCTCTCCACTTGCTCAATTCTGAGAGATAAGTGTGTGTGAAAGCCGTCCTTCACCTAGCTTGTTGGGAACACAAAGTTTCTTTTCAGTTGCAAACTCCATTCCATACATATATATGGGTAGGAACTAGCTCCAACTCGGTTTGACAGTGAAAACTGCAGGAACTTCAAACCGGCACTAGGAAACAGACTGAGAAAGCAGAGAAAAAGTGTCTCCTGCAACCCGTTCCCTTGGTGCTAGATGAACGAACGTCTCTCCACTTGCTCAGTTCTGAGAGATAAGTGTGTGTGAAAGCCGTCCTTCACCTAGCTTGTTGGGAACACAAAGTTTCTTTTCAGTTGCAAACTCCATTCCATACATTTATATGGGGAGGTACTAGCTCCAACTCGGTTTGACAGTGAAAACTGCAGGAACTTCAAACCGGCACTAGGAAACAGACTGAGAAAGCAGAGAAAAAGTGTCTCCTGCAACCCGTTCCCTTGGTGCTAGATGAACGAACGTCTCTCCACTTGCTCAGTTCTGAGAGATAAGTGTGTGTGAAAGCCGTCCTTCAACTAGCTTGTTGGGAACACAAAGTTTCTTTTCAGTTGCAAACTCCATTCCATACATATATATGGGGAGGTACTAGCTCCAACTCGGTTTGACAGTGAAAACTGCAGGAACTTCAAACCGGCACTAGGAAACAGACTGAGAAAGCAGGGAAAAAGTGTCTCCTGCAACCCGTTCCCTTGGTGCTACATGAACGAACGTCTCTCCACTTGCTCAGTTCGGAGAGGTATGTGTGTGTGAAAGCCGTCCTTCACCTAGCTTGTTGGGAACACAAAGTTTCTTTTCAGTTGCAAACTCCGTTCCATACATTTATATGGTTAGGTACTAGCTCCAACTCGGTTTGACAGTGAAAACTGCAGGAACTTCAAACCGGCACTAGGAAACAGACTGAGAAAGCAGAGAAAAAGTGTCTCCTGCAACCCGTTCCCTTGGTGCTAGATGAACGAACGTCTCTCAACTTGCTCAGTTCTGAGAGATAAGTGTGTGTGAAAGCCGTCCTTCACCTAGCTTGTTGGGAACACAAAGATTCTTTTCAGTTGCAAACTCCATTCCATACATATATATGGGGAGGTACTAGCTCCAACTCGGTTTGACAGTGAAAACTGCAGGAACTTCAAACCGGCACTAGGTAAAAGACTGAGAAAGCAGAGAAAAAGTGTCTCCTGCAACCCGTTCCCTTGGTGCTAGATGAACGAACGTCTCTTCACTTGCTCAGTTCTGAGAGATAAGTGTGTGTGAAAGCCGTCCTTCACCTAGCTTGTTGGGAACACAAAGTTTCTTTTCAGTTGCAAACTCCATTCCATACATATATATGAGGAGGTACTAGCTCCAAATCGGTTTTACAGTGAAAACTGCAGGAACTTCAAACCGGCATTAGGAAACAGACTGAGAAAGCAGAGAAAAAGTGTCTCCTGCAACCCGTTCCCTTGGTGCTAGATGAACGAACGTCTCTCCACTTGCTCAGTTCTGAGAGATAAGTGTGTGTGAAAGCCGTCCTTCACCTAGCTTGTTGGGAACACAAAGTTTCTTTTCAGTTGCAAACTCCATTCCATACATATATATGGGGAGGTACTAGCTCCAACTCGGTTTGACAGTGAAAACTGCAGGAACTGCAAACCGGCACTAGGTAACAGACTGAGAAAGCAGGGAAAAAGTGTCTCCTGCAACCCGTTCCCTTGGTGCTAGATGAACGAACGTCTCTCCACTTGCTCAGTTCGGAGAGGTATGTGTGTGTGAAAGCCGTCCTTCACCTAGCTTTTTGGGAACACAAAGTTTCTTTTCAGTTGCAAACTCCATTCCATACATATATATGGGGAGGTACAAGCTCCAACTCAGTTTGACAGTGAAAACTGCAGGAACTTCAAACCGGCACTAGGAAACAGACTGAGAAAGCAGAGAAAAACTGTCTCCTGCAACCCGTTCCCTTGGTGCTAGATGAACGAACGTCTCTCCACTTGCTCAGTTCTGAGAGATAAGTGTGTGTGAAAGCCGTCCTTCACCTAGCTTGTTGGGAACACAAAGTTTCTTTTCAGTTGCAAACTCCATTCCATACATATATATGGGGAGGTACTAGCTCCAACTCGGTTTGACAGTGAAAACTGCAGGAACTTCAAACCGGCACTAGGAAACAGACTGAGAAAGCAGGGAAAAAGTGTCTCCTGCAACCCGTTCCCTTGGTGCTACATGAACGAACGTCTCTCCACTTGCTCAGTTCGGAGAGGTATGTGTGTGTGAAAGCCGTCCTTCACCTAGCTTGTTGGGAACACAAAGTTTCTTTTCAGTTGCAAACTCCGTTCCATACATTTATATGGGGAGGTACTAGCTCCAACTCGGTTTGACAGTGAAAACTGCAGGAACTTCAAACCGGCACTAGGAAACAGACTGAGAAAGCAGAGAAAAAGTGTCTCCTGCAACCCGTTCCCTTGGTGCTAGATGAACGAACGTCTCTCAACTTGCTCAGTTCTGAGAGATAAGTGTGTGTGAAAGCCGTCCTTCACCTAGCTTGTTGGGAACACAAAGATTCTTTTCAGTTGCAAACTCCATTCCATACATATATATGGGGAGGTACTAGCTCCAACTCGGTTTGACAGTGAAAACTGCAGGAACTTCAAACCGGCACTAGGTAAAAGACTGAGAAAGCAGAGAAAAAGTGTCTCCTGCAACCCGTTCCCTTGGTGCTAGATGAACGAACGTCTCTCCACTTGCTCAGTTCTGAGAGATAAGTGTGTGTGAAAGCCGTCCTTCACCTAGCTTGTTGGGAACACAAAGTTTCTTTTCAGTTGCAAACTCCATTCCATACATATATATGAGGAGGTACTAGCTCCAAATCGGTTTTACAGTGAAAACTGCAGGAACTTCAAACCGGCATTAGGAAACAGACTGAGAAAGCAGAGAAAAAGTGTCTCCTGCAACCCGTTCCCTTGGTGCTAGATGACCGAACGTCTCTCCACTTGCTCAGTTCTGAGAGATAAGTGTGTGTGAAAGCCGTCCTTCACCTAGCTTGTTGGGAACACAAAGTTTCTTTTCAGTTGCAAACTCCATTCCATACATATATATGGGGAGGTACTAGCTCCAACTCGGTTTGACAGTGAAAACTGCAGGAACTACAAACCGGCACTAGGTAACAGACTGAGAAAGCAGGGAAAAAGTGTCTCCTGCAACCCGTTCCCTTGGTGCTAGATGAACGAACGTCTCTCCACTTGCTCAGTTCGGAGAGGAATGTGTGTGTGAAAGCCGTCCTTCACCTAGCTTTTTGGGAACACAAAGTTTCTTTTCAGTTGCAAACTCCATTCCATACATATATATGGGGAGGTACAAGCTCCAACTCAGTTTGACAGTGAAAACTGCAGGAACTTCAAACCGGCACTAGGAAACAGACTGAGAAAGCAGAGAAAAAGTGTCTCCTGCAACCCGTTCATTTGGTGCTAGATGAACGAACGTCTCTCCACTTGCTCAGTTCTGAGAGATAAGTGTGTGTGAAAGCCGTCCTTCACCTAGCTTGTTGGGAACACAAAGTTTCTTTTCAGTTGCAAACTCCATTCCATACATATATATGGGGAGGTACTAGCTCCAACTCAGTTTTAAAGTGAAAACTGCAGGAACTTCAAACCGGCACTAGGTAACAGAGTGAGAAAGCAGAGAAAAAGTGTCTCCTGCAACCCGTTCCCTTGGTGCTAGATGAACGAACGTCTCTCCACTTGCTCAGTTCTGAGAGATAAGTGTGTGTGAAAGCCGTCCTTCACCTAGTTTGTTGGGAACACAAAGTTTCTTTTCAGTTGCAAACTCCATTCCATAGATATATATGGGGAGGTACTAGCTCCAACTCGGTTTGACAGTGAAAACTGCAGGAACTACAAACCGGCACTAGGAAACAGACTGAGAAAGCAGGGAAAAATTGTCACCTGCAACCCGTTCCCTTGGTGCTACATAAACGAACGTCTCTCCACTTGCTCAGTTCGGAGAGGTATGTGTGTGTGAAACCCGTCCTTCACCTAGCTTGTTGGGAACACAAAGTTTATTTTCAGTTGCAAACTCCATTCCATACATATATATGGGGAGGTACTAGCTCCAACTCGGTTTGACAGTGAAAACTGCAGGAACTTCAAACCGGCACTAGGAAACAGACTGAGAAAGCAGAGAAAAAGTGTCTACTGCAACCCGTTCCCTTGGTGCTAGATGAACGAACGTCTCTCCACTTGCTCAGTTCTGAGAGATAAGTGTGTGTGAAAGCCGTCCTTCACCTAGCTTGTTGGGAACACAAAGTTTCTTTTCAGTTGCAAACTCCATTCCATACATATATATGGGGAGGTACTAGCTCCAACTCGGTTTGACAGTGAAAACTGCACGAACTTCAAACCGGCACTAGGAAACAGACTGAGACAGCAGAGAAAAAGTGTCTCCTGCAACCCGTTCCCTTGGTGCTAGATGAACGAACGTCTCTCCACTTGCTCAGTTCTGAGAGATAAGTGTGTGTGAAAGCCGTCCTTCACCTAGCTTGTTGGGAACACAAAGTTTCTTTTCAGTTGCAAACTCCATTCCATACATTTATATGGGGAGGTACTAGCTCCAACTCGGTTTGACAGTGAAAACTGCAGGAACTTCAAACCGGCACTAGGAAACAGACTGAGAAAGCAGAGAAAAAGTGTCTCCTGCAACCCGTTCATTTGGTGCTAAATGAACGAACGTCTCTCCACTTGCTCAGTTCTGAGAGATAAGTGTGTGTGAAAGCCGTCCTTCACCTAGCTTGTTGGGAACACAAAGTTTCTTTTCAGTTGCAAACTCCATTCCATACATTTATATGGGGAGGTACTAGCTCCAACTCGGTTTGACAGTAAAAACTGCAGGAACTTCCAACCGGCACTAGGAAACAGACTGAGAAAGCAGAGAAAAAGTGTCTCCTGCAACCCGTTCCCTTGGTGCTAGATGAACGAACGTCTCTCCACTTGCTCAGTTCTGAGAGATAAGTGTGTGTGAAAGCCGTCCTTCACCTAGCTTGTTGGGAACACAAAGTTTCTTTTCAGTTGCAAACTCCATTCCATACATATATATGGGGAGGAACTAGCTCCAACTCGGTTTGACAGTGAAAACTGCAGGAACTTCAAACCGGCACTAGGAAACAGACTGAGAAAGCAGAGAAAAAGTGTCTCCTGCAACCCGTTCCCTTGGTGCTAGATGAACGAACGTCTCTCCACTTGCTCAGTTCTGAGAGATAAGTGTGTGTGAAAGCCGTCCTTCACCTAGCTTGTTGGGAACACAAAGTTTCTTTTCAGTTGCAAACTCCATTCCATACATATATATGGGTAGGAACTAGCTCCAACTCGGTTTGACAGTGAAAACTGCAGGAACTTCAAACCGGCACTAGGAAACAGACTGAGAAAGCAGAGAAAAAGTGTCTCCTGCAACCCGTTCCCTTGGTGCTAGATGAACGAACGTCTCTCCACTTGCTCAGTTCTGAGAGATAAGTGTGTGTGAAAGCCGTCCTTCACCTAGCTTGTTGGGAACACAAAGTTTCTTTTCAGTTGCAAACTCCATTCCATACATTTATATGGGGAGGTACTAGCTCCAACTCGGTTTGACAGTGAAAACTGCAGGAACTTCAAACCGGCACTTGGAAACAGACTGAGAAAGCAGAGAAAAAGTGTCTCCTGCAACCCGTTCCCTTGGTGCTAGATGAACGAACGTCTCTCCACTTGCTCAGTTCTGAGAGATAAGTGTGTGTGAAAGCCGTCCTTCACCTAGCTTGTTGGGAACACAAAGTTTCTTTTCAGTTGCAAACTCCATTCCATACATATATATGGGGAGGTACTAGCTCCAACTCGGTTTGACAGTGAAAACTGCAGGAACTTCAAACCGGCACTAGGAAACAGACTGAGAAAGCAGGGAAAAAGTGTCTCCTGCAACCCGTTCCCTTGGTGCTAGATGAACGAACGTCTCTCCACTTGCTCAGTTCTGAGAGATAAGTGTGTGTGAAAGCCGTCCTTCACCTAGCTTGTTGGGAACACAAAGTTTCTTTTCAGTTGCAAACTCCATTCCATACATTTATATGGGGAGGTACTAGCTCCAACTCGGTTTGACAGTGAAAGCTGCAGGAACTTCAAACCGGCACTAGGAAACAGACTGAGAAAGCAGAGAAAAAGTGTCTCCTGCAACCCGTTCCCTTGGTGCTAGATGAACGAACGTCTCTCCACTTGCTCAATTCTGAGAGATAAGTGTGTGTGAAAGCCGTCCTTCACCTAGCTTGTTGGGAACACAAAGTTTCTTTTCAGTTGCAAACTCCATTCCATACATATATATGGGGAGGAACTAGCTCCAACTCGGTTTGACAGTGAAAATGCAGGAACTTCAAACCGGCACTAGGAAACAGACTGAGAAAGCAGAGAAAAAGTGTCTCCTGCAACCCGTTCCCTTGGTGCTAGATGAACGAACGTCTCTCCACTTGCTCAGTTCTGAGAGATAAGTGTGTGTGAAAGCCGTCCTTCACCTAGCTTGTTGGGAACACAAAGTTTCTTTTCAGTTGCAAACTCCATTCCATACATATATATGGGGAGGTACTAGCTCCAACTCGGTTTGACAGTGAAAACGGCAGGAACTTCAAACCGGCACTAGGAAACAGACTGAGAAAGCAGAGAAAAAGTGTCTCCTGCAACCCGTTCCCTTGGTGCTAGATGAACGAACGTCTCTCCACTTGCTCAGTTCTGAGAGATAAGTGTGTGTGAAAGCCGTCCTTCACCTAGCTTGTTGGGAACACAAAGTTTCTTTTTAGTTGCAAACTCCATTCCATACATATATATGGGTAGGAACTAGCTCCAACTCGGTTTGACAGTGAAAACTGCAGGAACTTCAAACCGGCACTAGGAAACAGACTGAGAAAGCAGAGAAAAAGTGTCTCCTGCAACCCGTTCCCTTGGTGCTAGATGAACGAACGTCTCTCCACTTGCTCAGTTCTGAGAGATAAGTGTGTGTGAAAGCCGTCCTTCACCTAGCTTGTTGGGAACACAAAGTTTCTTTTCAGTTGCAAACTCCATTCCATACATTTATATGGGGAGGTACTAGCTCCAACTCGGTTTGACAGTGAAAACTGCAGGAACTTCAAACCGGCACTAGGAAACAGACTGAGAAAGCAGAGAAAAAGTGTCTCCTGCAACCCGTTCCCTTGGTGCTAGATGAACGAACGTCTCTCCACTTGCTCAGTTCTGAGAGATAAGTGTGTGTGAAAGCCGTCCTTCACCTAGCTTGTTGGGAACACAAAGTTTCTTTTCAGTTGCAAACTCCATTCCATACATATATATGGGGAGGTACTAGCTCCAACTCGGTTTGACAGTGAAAACTGCAGGAACTTCAAACCGGCACTAGGAAACAGACTGAGAAAGCAGGGAAAAAGTGTCTCCTGCAACCCGTTCCCTTGGTGCTAGATGAACGAACGTCTCTCCACTTGCTCAGTTCTGAGAGATAAGTGTGTGTGAAAGCCGTCCTTCACCTAGCTTGTTGGGAACACAAAGTTTCTTTTCAGTTGCAAACTCCATTCCATACATTTATATGGGGAGGTACTAGCTCCAACTCGGTTTGACAGTGAAAACTGCAGGAACTTCAAACCGGCACTAGGAAACAGACTGAGAAAGCAGAGA
This sequence comes from Camelus dromedarius, assembly GCF_036321535.1. Classification (NCBI taxonomy): domain Eukaryota; kingdom Metazoa; phylum Chordata; class Mammalia; order Artiodactyla; family Camelidae; genus Camelus; species Camelus dromedarius. The sequence continues at coordinate 2,263,495 of NW_026989827.1, forward strand.
AAAAGTGTCTCCTGCAACCCGTTCCCTTGGTGCTAGATGAACGAACGTCTCTCCACTTGCTCAATTCTGAGAGATAAGTGTGTGTGAAAGCCGTCCTTCACCTAGCTTGTTGGGAACACAAAGTTTCTTTTCAGTTGCAAACTCCATTCCATACATATATATGGGGAGGAACTAGCTCCAACTCGGTTTGACAGTGAAAATGCAGGAACTTCAAACCGGCACTAGGAAACACACTGAGAAAGCAGAGAAAAAGTGTCTCCTGCAACCCGTTCCCTTGGTGCTAGATGAACGAACGTCTCTCCACTTGCTCAGTTCTGAGAGATAAGTGTGTGTGAAAGCCGTCCTTCACCTAGCTTGTTGGGAACACAAAGTTTCTTTTCAGTTGCAAACTCCATTCCATACATATATATGGGGAGGTACTAGCTCCAACTCGGTTTGACAGTGAAAACGGCAGGAACTTCAAACCGGCACTAGGAAACAGACTGAGAAAGCAGAGAAAAAGTGTCTCCTGCAACCCGTTCCCTTGGTGCTAGATGAACGAACGTCTCTCCACTTGCTCAGTTCTGAGAGATAAGTGTGTGTGAAAGCCGTCCTTCACCTAGCTTGTTGGGAACACAAAGTTTCTTTTTAGTTGCAAACTCCATTCCATACATATATATGGGTAGGAACTAGCTCCAACTCGGTTTGACAGTGAAAACTGCAGGAACTTCAAACCGGCACTAGGAAACAGACTGAGAAAGCAGAGAAAAAGTGTCTCCTGCAACCCGTTCCCTTGGTGCTAGATGAACGAACGTCTCTCCACTTGCTCAGTTCTGAGAGATAAGTGTGTGTGAAAGCCGTCCTTCACCTAGCTTGTTGGGAACACAAAGTTTCTTTTCAGTTGCAAACTCCATTCCATACATTTATATGGGGAGGTACTAGCTCCAACTCGGTTTGACAGTGAAAACTGCAGGAACTTCAAACCGGCACTAGGAAACAGACTGAGAAAGCAGAGAAAAAGTGTCTCCTGCAACCCGTTCCCTTGGTGCTAGATGAACGAACGTCTCTCCACTTGCTCAGTTCTGAGAGATAAGTGTGTGTGAAAGCCGTCCTTCACCTAGCTTGTTGGGAACACAAAGTTTCTTTTCAGTTGCAAACTCCATTCCATACATATATATGGGGAGGTACTAGCTCCAACTCGGTTTGACAGTGAAAACTGCAGGAACTTCAAACCGGCACTAGGAAACAGACTGAGAAAGCAGAGAAAAAGTGTCTCCTGCAACCCGTTCCCTTGGTGCTAGATGAACGAACGTCTCTCCACTTGCTCAGTTCTGAGAGATAAGTGTGTGTGAAAGCCGTCCTTCACCTAGCTTGTTGGGAACACAAAGTTTCTTTTCAGTTGCAAACTCCATTCCATACATATATATGAGGAGGTACTAGCTCCAACTCGGTTTGACAGTGAAAACTGCAGGAACTTCAAACCGGCACTAGGTAACAGACTGAGAAAGCAGAGAAAAAGTGTCTCCTGCAACCCGTTCCCTTGGTGCTAGATGAAAGAACGTCTCTCCACTTGCTCAGTTCTGAGAGATAAGTGTGTGTGAAAGCCGTCCTTCACATAGCTTGTTGGGAACACAAAGTTTCTTTTCAGTTGCAAACTCCATTCCATACATATATATGGGGAGGAACTAGCTCCAACTCGGTTTGACAGTGAAAACTGCAGGAACTTCAAACCGGCACTAGGAAACAGACTGAGAAAGCAGAGAAAAAGTGTCTCCTGCAACCCGTTCCCTTGGTGCTAGATGAACGAACGTCTCTCCACTTGCTCAGTTCTGAGAGATAAGTGTGTGTGAAAGCCGTCCTTCACCTAGCTTGTTGGGAACACAAAGTTTCTTTTCAGTTGCAAACTCCATTCCATACATTTATATGGGGAGGTACTAGCTCCAACTCGTTTTGACAGTGAAAACTGCAGGAACTTCAAACCGGCACTAGGAAACAGACTGAGAAAGCAGAGAAAAAGTGTCTCCTGCAACCCGTTCCCTTGGTGCTAGATGAACGAACGTCTCTCCACTTGCTCAGTTCTGAGAGATAAGTGTGTGTGAAAGCCGTCCTTCACCTAGCTTGTTGGGAACACAAAGTTTCTTTTCAGTTGCAAACTCCATTCCATACATATATATGGGGAGGTACTAGCTCCAACTCGGTTTGACAGTGAAAACTGCAGGAACTTCAAACCGGCACTAGCAAACAGACTGAGAAAGCAGAGAAAAAGTGTCTCCTGCAACCCGTTCCCTTGGTGCTAGATGAACGAACGTCTCTCCACTTGCTCAGTTCTGAGAGATAAGTGTGTGTGAAAGCCGTACTTCACCTAGCTTGTTGGGAACACAAAGTTTCTTTTCAGTTGCAAACTCCATTCCATACATATATATGGGGAGGTACAAGCTCCAACTCGGTTTGACAGTGAAAAATGCAGGAACTTCAAACCGGCACTAGGAAACAGACTGAGAAAGCAGGGAAAAATTGTCTCCTTCAACCCGTTCCCTTGTTGCTACATAAACGAACGTCTCTCCACTTGCTCAGTTCGGAGAGGTATGTGTGTGTGAAAGCCGTCCTTCACCTAGCTTGTTGGGAACACAAAGTTTCTTTTCAGTTGCAAACTCCATTCCATACATTTATATGGGGAGGTAATAGCTCCAACTCGTTTTGACAGTGAAAACTGCAGGAACTTCAAACCGGCACTAGGAAACAGACTGAGAAAGCAGAGAAAAAGTGTCTCCTGCAACCCGTTCCCTTGGTGCTAGATGAACGAACGTCTCTCCACTTGCTCAGTTCTGAGAGATAAGTGTGTGTGAAACCCGTCCTTCACCTAGCTTGTTGGGAACACAAAGTTTCTTTTCAGTTGCAAACTCCATTCCATACATATATATGGGGAGGTACTAGCTCCAACTCGGTTTGACAGTGAAAACGGCAGGAACTTCAAACCGGCACTAGGTAACAGAGTGAGAAAGCAGAGAAAAAGTGTCTCCTGCAACCCGTTCCCTTGGTGCTAGATGAACGAACGTCTCTCCACTTGCTCAGTTCTGAGAGATAAGTGTGTGTGAAAGCCGTCCTTCACCTAGCTTGTTGGGAACACAAAGTTTCTTTTCAGTTGCAAACTCCATTCCATACATATATATGGGGAGGTACTAGCTCCAAATCGGTTTTACAGTGAAAACTGCAGGAACTTCAAACCGGCACTAGGAAACAGACTGAGAAAGCAGAGAAAAAGTGTCTCCTGCAACCCGTTCCCTTGGTGCTAGATGAACGAACGTTTCTCCACTTGCTCAGTTCTGAGAGATAAGTGTGTGTGAAAGCCGTCCTTCACCTAGCTTTTTGGGAACACAAAGTTTCTTTTCAGTTGCAAACTCCATTCCATACATATATATGGGGAGGTACAAGCTCCAACTCAGTTTGACAGTGAAAACTGCAGGAACTTCAAACCGGCACTAGGAAACAGACTGAGAAAGCAGAGAAAAAGTGTCTCCTGCAACCCGTTCATTTGGTGCTAGATGAACGAACGTCTCTCCACTTGCTCAGTTCTGAGAGATAAGTGTGTGTGAAAGCCGTCCTTCACCTAGCTTGTTGGGAACACAAAGTTTCTTTTCAGTTGCAAACTCCATTCCATACATATATATGGGGAGGTACTAGCTCCAACTCAGTTTTAAAGTGAAAACTGCAGGAACTTCAAACCGGCACTAGGTAACAGAGTGAGAAAGCAGAGAAAAAGTGTCTCCTGCAACCCGTTCCCTTGGTGCTAGATGAACGAACGTCTCTCCACTTGCTCAGTTCTGAGAGATAAGTGTGTGTGAAAGCCGTCCTTCACCTAGTTTGTTGGGAACACAAAGTTTCTTTTCAGTTGCAAACTCCATTCCATAGATATATATGGGGAGGTACTAGCTCCAACTCGGTTTGACAGTGAAAACTGCAGGAACTACAAACCGGCACTAGGAAACAGACTGAGAAAGCAGGGAAAAATTGTCACCTGCAACCCGTTCCCTTGGTGCTACATAAACGAACGTCTCTCCACTTGCTCAGTTCGGAGAGGTATGTGTGTGTGAAACCCGTCCTTCACCTAGCTTGTTGGGAACACAAAGTTTATTTTCAGTTGCAAACTCCATTCCATACATATATATGGGGAGGTACTAGCTCCAACTCGGTTTGACAGTGAAAACTGCAGGAACTTCAAACCGGCACTAGGAAACAGACTGAGAAAGCAGAGAAAAAGTGTCTACTGCAACCCGTTCCCTTGGTGCTAGATGAACGAACGTCTCTCCACTTGCTCAGTTCTGAGAGATAAGTGTGTGTGAAAGCCGTCCTTCACCTAGCTTGTTGGGAACACAAAGTTTCTTTTCAGTTGCAAACTCCATTCCATACATATATATGGGGAGGTACTAGCTCCAACTCGGTTTGACAGTGAAAACTGCACGAACTTCAAACCGGCACTAGGAAACAGACTGAGACAGCAGAGAAAAAGTGTCTCCTGCAACCCGTTCCCTTGGTGCTAGATGAACGAACGTCTCTCCACTTGCTCAGTTCTGAGAGATAAGTGTGTGTGAAAGCCGTCCTTCACCTAGCTTGTTGGGAACACAAAGTTTCTTTTCAGTTGCAAACTCCATTCCATACATTTATATGGGGAGGTACTAGCTCCAACTCGGTTTGACAGTGAAAACTGCAGGAACTTCAAACCGGCACTAGGAAACAGACTGAGAAAGCAGAGAAAAAGTGTCTCCTGCAACCCGTTCCCTTGGTGCTAGATGAACGAACGTCTCTCCACTTGCTCAGTTCTGAGAGATAAGTGTGTGTGAAAGCCGTCCTTCACCTAGCTTGTTGGGAACACAAAGTTTCTTTTCAGTTGCAAACTCCATTCCATACATTTATATGGGGAGGTACTAGCTCCAACTCGGTTTGACAGTGAAAACTGCAGGAACTTCAAACCGGCACTAGGAAACAGACTGAGAAAGCAGAGAAAAAGTGTCTCCTGCAACCCGTTCCCTTGGTGCTAGATGAACGAACGTCTCTCCACTTGCTCAGTTCTGAGAGATAAGTGTGTGTGAAAGCCGTCCTTCACCTAGCTTGTTGGGAACACAAAGTTTCTTTTCAGTTGCAAACTCCATTCCATACATATATATGGGGAGGTACTAGCTCCAACTCGGTTTGACAGTGAAAACTGCAGGAACTTCAAACCGGCACTAGGAAACAGACTGAGAAAGCAGGGAAAAAGTGTCTCCTGCAACCCGTTCCCTTGGTGCTAGATGAACGAACGTCTCTCCACTTGCTCAGTTCTGAGAGATAAGTGTGTGTGAAAGCCGTCCTTCACCTAGCTTGTTGGGAACACAAAGTTTCTTTTCAGTTGCAAACTCCATTCCATACATTTATATGGGGAGGTACTAGCTCCAACTCGGTTTGACAGTGAAAACTGCAGGAACTTCAAACCGGCACTAGGAAACAGACTGAGAAAGCAGAGAAAAAGTGTCTCCTGCAACCCGTTCCCTTGGTGCTAGATGAACGAACGTCTCTCCACTTGCTCAATTCTGAGAGATAAGTGTGTGTGAAAGCCGTCCTTCACCTAGCTTGTTGGGAACACAAAGTTTCTTTTCAGTTGCAAACTCCATTCCATACATATATATGGGGAGGAACTAGCTCCAACTCGGTTTGACAGTGAAAATGCAGGAACTTCAAACCGGCACTAGGAAACACACTGAGAAAGCAGAGAAAAAGTGTCTCCTGCAACCCGTTCCCTTGGTGCTAGATGAACGAACGTCTCTCCACTTGCTCAGTTCTGAGAGATAAGTGTGTGTGAAAGCCGTCCTTCACCTAGCTTGTTGGGAACACAAAGTTTCTTTTCAGTTGCAAACTCCATTCCATACATATATATGGGGAGGTACTAGCTCCAACTCGGTTTGACAGTGAAAACGGCAGGAACTTCAAACCGGCACTAGGAAACAGACTGAGAAAGCAGAGAAAAAGTGTCTCCTGCAACCCGTTCCCTTGGTGCTAGATGAACGAACGTCTCTCCACTTGCTCAGTTCTGAGAGATAAGTGTGTGTGAAAGCCGTCCTTCACCTAGCTTGTTGGGAACACAAAGTTTCTTTTTAGTTGCAAACTCCATTCCATACATATATATGGGTAGGAACTAGCTCCAACTCGGTTTGACAGTGAAAACTGCAGGAACTTCAAACCGGCACTAGGAAACAGACTGAGAAAGCAGAGAAAAAGTGTCTCCTGCAACCCGTTCCCTTGGTGCTAGATGAACGAACGTCTCTCCACTTGCTCAGTTCTGAGAGATAAGTGTGTGTGAAAGCCGTCCTTCACCTAGCTTGTTGGGAACACAAAGTTTCTTTTCAGTTGCAAACTCCATTCCATACATTTATATGGGGAGGTACTAGCTCCAACTCGGTTTGACAGTGAAAACTGCAGGAACTTCAAACCGGCACTAGGAAACAGACTGAGAAAGCAGAGAAAAAGTGTCTCCTGCAACCCGTTCCCTTGGTGCTAGATGAACGAACGTCTCTCCACTTGCTCAGTTCTGAGAGATAAGTGTGTGTGAAAGCCGTCCTTCACCTAGCTTGTTGGGAACACAAAGTTTCTTTTCAGTTGCAAACTCCATTCCATACATATATATGGGGAGGTACTAGCTCCAACTCGGTTTGACAGTGAAAACTGCAGGAACTTCAAACCGGCACTAGGAAACAGACTGAGAAAGCAGAGAAAAAGTGTCTCCTGCAACCCGTTCCCTTGGTGCTAGATGAACGAACGTCTCTCCACTTGCTCAGTTCTGAGAGATAAGTGTGTGTGAAAGCCGTCCTTCACCTAGCTTGTTGGGAACACAAAGTTTCTTTTCAGTTGCAAACTCCATTCCATACATATATATGAGGAGGTACTAGCTCCAACTCGGTTTGACAGTGAAAACTGCAGGAACTTCAAACCGGCACTAGGTAACAGACTGAGAAAGCAGAGAAAAAGTGTCTCCTGCAACCCGTTCCCTTGGTGCTAGATGAAAGAACGTCTCTCCACTTGCTCAGTTCTGAGAGATAAGTGTGTGTGAAAGCCGTCCTTCACATAGCTTGTTGGGAACACAAAGTTTCTTTTCAGTTGCAAACTCCATTCCATACATATATATGGGGAGGAACTAGCTCCAACTCGGTTTGACAGTGAAAACTGCAGGAACTTCAAACCGGCACTAGGAAACAGACTGAGAAAGCAGAGAAAAAGTGTCTCCTGCAACCCGTTCCCTTGGTGCTAGATGAACGAACGTCTCTCCACTTGCTCAGTTCTGAGAGATAAGTGTGTGTGAAAGCCGTCCTTCACCTAGCTTGTTGGGAACACAAAGTTTCTTTTCAGTTGCAAACTCCATTCCATACATTTATATGGGGAGGTACTAGCTCCAACTCGTTTTGACAGTGAAAACTGCAGGAACTTCAAACCGGCACTAGGAAACAGACTGAGAAAGCAGAGAAAAAGTGTCTCCTGCAACCCGTTCCCTTGGTGCTAGATGAACGAACGTCTCTCCACTTGCTCAGTTCTGAGAGATAAGTGTGTGTGAAAGCCGTCCTTCACCTAGCTTGTTGGGAACACAAAGTTTCTTTTCAGTTGCAAACTCCATTCCATACATATATATGGGGAGGTACTAGCTCCAACTCGGTTTGACAGTGAAAACTGCAGGAACTTCAAACCGGCACTAGCAAACAGACTGAGAAAGCAGAGAAAAAGTGTCTCCTGCAACCCGTTCCCTTGGTGCTAGATGAACGAACGTCTCTCCACTTGCTCAGTTCTGAGAGATAAGTGTGTGTGAAAGCCGTACTTCACCTAGCTTGTTGGGAACACAAAGTTTCTTTTCAGTTGCAAACTCCATTCCATACATATATATGGGGAGGTACAAGCTCCAACTCGGTTTGACAGTGAAAAATGCAGGAACTTCAAACCGGCACTAGGAAACAGACTGAGAAAGCAGGGAAAAATTGTCTCCTTCAACCCGTTCCCTTGTTGCTACATAAACGAACGTCTCTCCACTTGCTCAGTTCGGAGAGGTATGTGTGTGTGAAAGCCGTCCTTCACCTAGCTTGTTGGGAACACAAAGTTTCTTTTCAGTTGCAAACTCCATTCCATACATTTATATGGGGAGGTAATAGCTCCAACTCGTTTTGACAGTGAAAACTGCAGGAACTTCAAACCGGCACTAGGAAACAGACTGAGAAAGCAGAGAAAAAGTGTCTCCTGCAACCCGTTCCCTTGGTGCTAGATGAACGAACGTCTCTCCACTTGCTCAGTTCTGAGAGATAAGTGTGTGTGAAACCCGTCCTTCACCTAGCTTGTTGGGAACACAAAGTTTCTTTTCAGTTGCAAACTCCATTCCATACATATATATGGGGAGGTACTAGCTCCAACTCGGTTTGACAGTGAAAACGGCAGGAACTTCAAACCGGCACTAGGTAACAGAGTGAGAAAGCAGAGAAAAAGTGTCTCCTGCAACCCGTTCCCTTGGTGCTAGATGAACGAACGTCTCTCCACTTGCTCAGTTCTGAGAGATAAGTGTGTGTGAAAGCCGTCCTTCACCTAGCTTGTTGGGAACACAAAGTTTCTTTTCAGTTGCAAACTCCATTCCATACATATATATGGGGAGGTACTAGCTCCAAATCGGTTTTACAGTGAAAACTGCAGGAACTTCAAACCGGCACTAGGAAACAGACTGAGAAAGCAGAGAAAAAGTGTCTCCTGCAACCCGTTCCCTTGGTGCTAGATGAACGAACGTTTCTCCACTTGCTCAGTTCTGAGAGATAAGTGTGTGTGAAAGCCGTCCTTCACCTAGCTTTTTGGGAACACAAAGTTTCTTTTCAGTTGCAAACTCCATTCCATACATATATATGGGGAGGTACAAGCTCCAACTCAGTTTGACAGTGAAAACTGCAGGAACTTCAAACCGGCACTAGGAAACAGACTGAGAAAGCAGAGAAAAAGTGTCTCCTGCAACCCGTTCATTTGGTGCTAGATGAACGAACGTCTCTCCACTTGCTCAGTTCTGAGAGATAAGTGTGTGTGAAAGCCGTCCTTCACCTAGCTTGTTGGGAACACAAAGTTTATTTCAGTTGCAAACTCCATTCCATACATATATATGGGGAGGTACTAGCTCCAACTCAGTTTTAAAGTGAAAACTGCAGGAACTTCAAACCGGCACTAGGTAACAGAGTGAGAAAGCAGAGAAAAAGTGTCTCCTGCAACCCGTTCCCTTGGTGCTAGATGAACGAACGTCTCTCCACTTGCTCAGTTCTGAGAGATAAGTGTGTGTGAAAGCCGTCCTTCACCTAGTTTGTTGGGAACACAAAGTTTCTTTTCAGTTGCAAACTCCATTCCATAGATATATATGGGGAGGTACTAGCTCCAACTCGGTTTGACAGTGAAAACTGCAGGAACTACAAACCGGCACTAGGAAACAGACTGAGAAAGCAGGGAAAAATTGTCACCTGCAACCCGTTCCCTTGGTGCTACATAAACGAACGTCTCTCCACTTGCTCAGTTCGGAGAGGTATGTGTGTGTGAAACCCGTCCTTCACCTAGCTTGTTGGGAACACAAAGTTTATTTTCAGTTGCAAACTCCATTCCATACATATATATGGGGAGGTACTAGCTCCAACTCGGTTTGACAGTGAAAACTGCAGGAACTTCAAACCGGCACTAGGAAACAGACTGAGAAAGCAGAGAAAAAGTGTCTACTGCAACCCGTTCCCTTGGTGCTAGATGAACGAACGTCTCTCCACTTGCTCAGTTCTGAGAGATAAGTGTGTGTGAAAGCCGTCCTTCACCTAGCTTGTTGGGAACACAAAGTTTCTTTTCAGTTGCAAACTCCATTCCATACATATATATGGGGAGGTACTAGCTCCAACTCGGTTTGACAGTGAAAACTGCACGAACTTCAAACCGGCACTAGGAAACAGACTGAGACAGCAGAGAAAAAGTGTCTCCTGCAACCCGTTCCCTTGGTGCTAGATGAACGAACGTCTCTCCACTTGCTCAGTTCTGAGAGATAAGTGTGTGTGAAAGCCGTCCTTCACCTAGCTTGTTGGGAACACAAAGTTTCTTTTCAGTTGCAAACTCCATTCCATACATTTATATGGGGAGGTACTAGCTCCAACTCGGTTTGACAGTGAAAACTGCAGGAACTTCAAACCGGCACTAGGAAACAGACTGAGAAAGCAGAGAAAAAGTGTCTCCTGCAACCCGTTCATTTGGTGCTAAATGAACGAACGTCTCTCCACTTGCTCAGTTCTGAGAGATAAGTGTGTGTGAAAGCCGACCTTCACCTAGCTTGTTGGGAACACAAAGTTTCTTTTCAGTTGCAAACTCCATTCCATACATTTATATGGGGAGGTACTAGCTCCAACTCGGTTTGACAGTAAAAACTGCAGGAACTTCCAACCGGCACTAGGAAACAGACTGAGAAAGCAGAGAAAAAGTGTCTCCTGCAACCCGTTCCCTTGGTGCTAGATGAACGAACGTCTCTCCACTTGCTCAGTTCTGAGAGATAAGTGTGTGTGAAAGCCGTCCTTCACCTAGCTTGTTGGGAACACAAAGTTTCTTTTCAGTTGCAAACTCCATTCCATACATATATATGGGGAGGAACTAGCTCCAACTCGGTTTGACAGTGAAAACTGCAGGAACTTCAAACCGGCACTAGGAAACAGACTGAGAAAGCAGAGAAAAAGTGTCTCCTGCAACCCGTTCCCTTGGTGCTAGATGAACGAACGTCTCTCCACTTGCTCAGTTCTGAGAGATAAGTGTGTGTGAAAGCCGTCCTTCACCTAGCTTGTTGGGAACACAAAGTTTCTTTTCAGTTGCAAACTCCATTCCATACATATATATGGGTAGGAACTAGCTCCAACTCGGTTTGACAGTGAAAACTGCAGGAACTTCAAACCGGCACTAGGAAACAGACTGAGAAAGCAGAGAAAAAGTGTCTCCTGCAACCCGTTCCCTTGGTGCTAGATGAACGAACGTCTCTCCACTTGCTCAGTTCTGAGAGATAAGTGTGTGTGAAAGCCGTCCTTCACCTAGCTTGTTGGGAACACAAAGTTTCTTTTCAGTTGCAAACTCCATTCCATACATTTATATGGGGAGGTACTAGCTCCAACTCGGTTTGACAGTGAAAACTGCAGGAACTTCAAACCGGCACTTGGAAACAGACTGAGAAAGCAGAGAAAAAGTGTCTCCTGCAACCCGTTCCCTTGGTGCTAGATGAACGAACGTCTCTCCACTTGCTCAGTTCTGAGAGATAAGTGTGTGTGAAAGCCGTCCTTCACCTAGCTTGTTGGGAACACAAAGTTTCTTTTCAGTTGCAAACTCCATTCCATACATATATATGGGGAGGTACTAGCTCCAACTCGGTTTGACAGTGAAAACTGCAGGAACTTCAAACCGGCACTAGGAAACAGACTGAGAAAGCAGGGAAAAAGTGTCTCCTGCAACCCGTTCCCTTGGTGCTAGATGAACGAACGTCTCTCCACTTGCTCAGTTCTGAGAGATAAGTGTGTGTGAAAGCCGTCCTTCACCTAGCTTGTTGGGAACACAAAGTTTCTTTTCAGTTGCAAACTCCATTCCATACATTTATATGGGGAGGTACTAGCTCCAACTCGGTTTGACAGTGAAAGCTGCAGGAACTTCAAACCGGCACTAGGAAACAGACTGAGAAAGCAGAGAAAAAGTGTCTCCTGCAACCCGTTCCCTTGGTGCTAGATGAACGAACGTCTCTCCACTTGCTCAATTCTGAGAGATAAGTGTGTGTGAAAGCCGTCCTTCACCTAGCTTGTTGGGAACACAAAGTTTCTTTTCAGTTGCAAACTCCATTCCATACATATATATGGGGAGGAACTAGCTCCAACTCGGTTTGACAGTGAAAATGCAGGAACTTCAAACCGGCACTAGGAAACAGACTGAGAAAGCAGAGAAAAAGTGTCTCCTGCAACCCGTTCCCTTGGTGCTAGATGAACGAACGTCTCTCCACTTGCTCAGTTCTGAGAGATAAGTGTGTGTGAAAGCCGTCCTTCACCTAGCTTGTTGGGAACACAAAGTTTCTTTTCAGTTGCAAACTCCATTCCATACATTTATATGGGGAGGTACTAGCTCCAACTCGGTTTGACAGTGAAAACTGCAGGAACTTCAAACCGGCACTAGGAAACAGACTGAGAAAGCAGAGAAAAAGTGTCTCCTGCAACCCGTTCCCTTGGTGCTAGATGAACGAACGTCTCTCCACTTGCTCAGTTCTGAGAGATAAGTGTGTGTGAAAGCCGTCCTTCACCTAGCTTGTTGGGAACACAAAGTTTCTTTTCAGTTGCAAACTCCATTCCATACATATATATGGGGAGGTACTAGCTCCAACTCGGTTTGACAGTGAAAACTGCAGGAACTTCAAACCGGCACTAGGAAACAGACTGAGAAAGCAGGGAAAAAGTGTCTCCTGCAACCCGTTCCCTTGGTGCTAGATGAACGAACGTCTCTCCACTTGCTCAGTTCTGAGAGATAAGTGTGTGTGAAAGCCGTCCTTCACCTAGCTTGTTGGGAACACAAAGTTTCTTTTCAGTTGCAAACTCCATTCCATACATTTATATGGGGAGGTACTAGCTCCAACTCGGTTTGACAGTGAAAACTGCAGGAACTTCAAACCGGCACTAGGAAACAGACTGAGAAAGCAGAGAAAAAGTGTCTCCTGCAACCCGTTCCCTTGGTGCTAGATGAACGAACGTCTCTCCACTTGCTCAATTCTGAGAGATAAGTGTGTGTGAAAGCCGTCCTTCACCTAGCTTGTTGGGAACACAAAGTTTCTTTTCAGTTGCAAACTCCATTCCATACATATATATGGGGAGGAACTAGCTCCAACTCGGTTTGACAGTGAAAATGCAGGAACTTCAAACCGGCACTAGGAAACACACTGAGAAAGCAGAGAAAAAGTGTCTCCTGCAACCCGTTCCCTTGGTGCTAGATGAACGAACGTCTCTCCACTTGCTCAGTTCTGAGAGATAAGTGTGTGTGAAAGCCGTCCTTCACCTAGCTTGTTGGGAACACAAAGTTTCTTTTCAGTTGCAAACTCCATTCCATACATATATATGGGGAGGTACTAGCTCCAACTCGGTTTGACAGTGAAAACGGCAGGAACTTCAAACCGGCACTAGGAAACAGACTGAGAAAGCAGAGAAAAAGTGTCTCCTGCAACCCGTTCCCTTGGTGCTAGATGAACGAACGTCTCTCCACTTGCTCAGTTCTGAGAGATAAGTGTGTGTGAAAGCCGTCCTTCACCTAGCTTGTTGGGAACACAAAGTTTCTTTTTAGTTGCAAACTCCATTCCATACATATATATGGGTAGGAACTAGCTCCAACTCGGTTTGACAGTGAAAACTGCAGGAACTTCAAACCGGCACTAGGAAACAGACTGAGAAAGCAGAGAAAAAGTGTCTCCTGCAACCCGTTCCCTTGGTGCTAGATGAACGAACGTCTCTCCACTTGCTCAGTTCTGAGAGATAAGTGTGTGTGAAAGCCGTCCTTCACCTAGCTTGTTGGGAACACAAAGTTTCTTTTCAGTTGCAAACTCCATTCCATACATTTATATGGGGAGGTACTAGCTCCAACTCGGTTTGACAGTGAAAACTGCAGGAACTTCAAACCGGCACTAGGAAACAGACTGAGAAAGCAGAGAAAAAGTGTCTCCTGCAACCCGTTCCCTTGGTGCTAGATGAACGAACGTCTCTCCACTTGCTCAGTTCTGAGAGATAAGTGTGTGTGAAAGCCGTCCTTCACCTAGCTTGTTGGGAACACAAAGTTTCTTTTCAGTTGCAAACTCCATTCCATACATATATATGGGGAGGTACTAGCTCCAACTCGGTTTGACAGTGAAAACTGCAGGAACTTCAAACCGGCACTAGGAAACAGACTGAGAAAGCAGAGAAAAAGTGTCTCCTGCAACCCGTTCCCTTGGTGCTAGATGAACGAACGTCTCTCCACTTGCTCAGTTCTGAGAGATAAGTGTGTGTGAAAGCCGTCCTTCACCTAGCTTGTTGGGAACACAAAGTTTCTTTTCAGTTGCAAACTCCATTCCATACATATATATGAGGAGGTACTAGCTCCAACTCGGTTTGACAGTGAAAACTGCAGGAACTTCAAACCGGCACTAGGTAACAGACTGAGAAAGCAGAGAAAAAGTGTCTCCTGCAACCCGTTCCCTTGGTGCTAGATGAAAGAACGTCTCTCCACTTGCTCAGTTCTGAGAGATAAGTGTGTGTGAAAGCCGTCCTTCACATAGCTTGTTGGGAACACAAAGTTTCTTTTCAGTTGCAAACTCCATTCCATACATATATATGGGGAGGAACTAGCTCCAACTCGGTTTGACAGTGAAAACTGCAGGAACTTCAAACCGGCACTAGGAAACAGACTGAGAAAGCAGAGAAAAAGTGTCTCCTGCAACCCGTTCCCTTGGTGCTAGATGAACGAACGTCTCTCCACTTGCTCAGTTCTGAGAGATAAGTGTGTGTGAAAGCCGTCCTTCACCTAGCTTGTTGGGAACACAAAGTTTCTTTTCAGTTGCAAACTCCATTCCATACATTTATATGGGGAGGTACTAGCTCCAACTCGTTTTGACAGTGAAAACTGCAGGAACTTCAAACCGGCACTAGGAAACAGACTGAGAAAGCAGAGAAAAAGTGTCTCCTGCAACCCGTTCCCTTGGTGCTAGATGAACGAACGTCTCTCCACTTGCTCAGTTCTGAGAGATAAGTGTGTGTGAAAGCCGTCCTTCACCTAGCTTGTTGGGAACACAAAGTTTCTTTTCAGTTGCAAACTCCATTCCATACATATATATGGGGAGGTACTAGCTCCAACTCGGTTTGACAGTGAAAACTGCAGGAACTTCAAACCGGCACTAGCAAACAGACTGAGAAAGCAGAGAAAAAGTGTCTCCTGCAACCCGTTCCCTTGGTGCTAGATGAACGAACGTCTCTCCACTTGCTCAGTTCTGAGAGATAAGTGTGTGTGAAAGCCGTACTTCACCTAGCTTGTTGGGAACACAAAGTTTCTTTTCAGTTGCAAACTCCATTCCATACATATATATGGGGAGGTACAAGCTCCAACTCGGTTTGACAGTGAAAAATGCAGGAACTTCAAACCGGCACTAGGAAACAGACTGAGAAAGCAGGGAAAAATTGTCTCCTTCAACCCGTTCCCTTGTTGCTACATAAACGAACGTCTCTCCACTTGCTCAGTTCGGAGAGGTATGTGTGTGTGAAAGCCGTCCTTCACCTAGCTTGTTGGGAACACAAAGTTTCTTTTCAGTTGCAAACTCCATTCCATACATTTATATGGGGAGGTAATAGCTCCAACTCGTTTTGACAGTGAAAACTGCAGGAACTTCAAACCGGCACTAGGAAACAGACTGAGAAAGCAGAGAAAAAGTGTCTCCTGCAACCCGTTCCCTTGGTGCTAGATGAACGAACGTCTCTCCACTTGCTCAGTTCTGAGAGATAAGTGTGTGTGAAACCCGTCCTTCACCTAGCTTGTTGGGAACACAAAGTTTCTTTTCAGTTGCAAACTCCATTCCATACATATATATGGGGAGGTACTAGCTCCAACTCGGTTTGACAGTGAAAACGGCAGGAACTTCAAACCGGCACTAGGTAACAGAGTGAGAAAGCAGAGAAAAAGTGTCTCCTGCAACCCGTTCCCTTGGTGCTAGATGAACGAACGTCTCTCCACTTGCTCAGTTCTGAGAGATAAGTGTGTGTGAAAGCCGTCCTTCACCTAGCTTGTTGGGAACACAAAGTTTCTTTTCAGTTGCAAACTCCATTCCATACATATATATGGGGAGGTACTAGCTCCAAATCGGTTTTACAGTGAAAACTGCAGGAACTTCAAACCGGCACTAGGAAACAGACTGAGAAAGCAGAGAAAAAGTGTCTCCTGCAACCCGTTCCCTTGGTGCTAGATGAACGAACGTTTCTCCACTTGCTCAGTTCTGAGAGATAAGTGTGTGTGAAAG